>NW_026294769.1:74874435-75268744 GCF_026119805.1 Tympanuchus pallidicinctus
GCTTCTCAACGTGCTTCGTCAGCCCATATCATAAACCAGAAGAGGAAAAAAGAAAAAAAAGAAAAAAAATTGTATATACATGGGTGCAAGGACATCCCATGGCCCTGGACTCCTCTTTTTGCACCCATCCTACTGGGGCTTTCAGCCATCTCACATCTCTTCATGCTTCATCAAGGAGGGGGTCAGGCATATCTTGGGTGAAACAAAAATAAATTAGGGAGAAGAGACTTCTGAAAGTGCTAACAAAAATGTAAACATATTATTTGAGGAAATGAAAATCTATGAACCCACCAACATTAGAATCCTTGAGTGAATCTTGGATGTACCAGAAGTTGATTATATTCATCCTATGCCCACAGCAAACCAAGCCGCAGGATGGAGCAAGTGTTGGAGCTTTTTGCCCAATTTCTCCTTGCATAGCAAAACGGTTGTTCCAAACATTGGTTTCTTTCCAGCAGCCCTTGCATTTCTTCTCAGTTTTGACTTGAAATGTGACTTTGGCTTTCAAGTATAAAAGAAGAGAAACAAGAGCTGACACTTGCATCAATATAAAACAACAGTTTTTGCCTCATTTAGACTTAGTGCCATGAATGGTTTTGCTTGCTGCTTTTTAAAAAGGAAACAAAACAACATTTGACACTGAGCGCTAGGTATCTCTTTCCTTCAGGAATCTGCTCTGCTGCAAATTTTCCTGTTCCCAGCCACAGAAGTGACTTAGATGGGATGGGAAAATCTCAGTTCCAATCACCCTGCTGAAACAAGGGCCAGGTGAGCTTTCCTTAGACTTTATTTGTGGATTAAAAAAAAAAAAAAAAAATCAATTTTCAGTGCAAAAAAAATTACGAAGAGGATTTCTGTTTGTGGTGTATTATGGGCAGAAGATGTTCTTTTTTGCTTTCGTCTTCGGAAGCATCTCAACTGTTTCCAGAAGCCAGCCAATTAAGGGTTTTCTTTAGCAAATAGTGCACTGTTCACAGACTTCCCAGTTCATATGGTTGACTGTGTCGCTCTGAAATCACGCTTAGAGTTTGCTAAGGATTATTCAGCCAAGGACTTGCGTTTGCAGACTGATCCCCTGGTTACATTTTCTGTGCTTCTCACCACACAGGGTGGCAGTGGATGTGCATTAAGTGCTTGCATGCTGTGTGTTTACAAACACATCCGACCACTGCGGGTCGGCTCTACGAACGCCGCTCAGCAGCGGATGCAAATTGCTTTCGTTCAGTCGATGAACTCCGAGTGCTTCACAGCAGCCACAGACCCGGTCCTCTGCATATTCCTCTGCAGTGTATATTTATCTAACTAATCTTCAAAATATTAGAGATAATCTTTGCCGTTTTCCTTTAATGAATGGCTGACAAGCTTGCCTGGAAGCTCTTACTGCAGAGACCACCAGAGAGAAGAAATCAGATATCCTATCTCCAATCGTTTATCACTATCAGATCAGGGAGGGAGCTTTTTCCCCTGCCTCTTTCCTCAATACCTCCCGGTGTGTTCAGTTATTAACCTCACTTAGCCTCCAGCAGAGCCTGCAAGACCAAATCAAAAGGTTCACATTTTATTCCCCAGCTGCTCCACATTGGAAATCTTGGGGCAGAACAAGACAACGTGAGCAATAAGTAGGGACTGGGGAATCCTTCCAGATCTTGGCCACAAAGGGGGTTATTCTTCAAACCATGTCATTCACACTGTGATGCTGCTGAGTCGAGAAGCAACGAATTACTTGCTTGTTCTCAGCTCCTCACAAAGGGCTGGGATCTCATTACCTCTTCTGGACTAATGAAAGAGGGATGCCAGCCAAGGATGCTGAGGGAACAGAGGATGGTGGAGCAAGGAACACTAACAGCCATGGTGTCTCCCCTAGTCAATATTCATTCAGCAGCCAGATTTCTCCCACAGCCATCCCAATGCAGAGTCAGAGCTTCATACTTTCAGAGCATTTCTATCCAAACTTACATCCTCCAGGGTTTCTGAAATCCCAGAGCTAGCAAGATTCAGTGCAGCTGTGCTGACCAAATTCTGCGTCCATTAACTACTTAACAAAATTTCCCATGCCATCACCTGCAACTGATCCAGGTTAATGCTCCTCCTCATTTCCAGGCCAAAAGCCAAGGAAGATCTTTGCAGAACTGATTTCCTTCTTACCCTTGCAGTTTTTGATTTGTAAAAGGCTGCAGAGTAAGCACTGCAATCATCTGGTTCAGGGTGAGCTTTCTTACCCCTCTACTTATACATGTGTAGAAATATCCAACAAAATCTTCCTTCTTAACACAACCCCTTGAATAAAACAGAAGCATCAGCTCCTTCGTCCTCTATGCAAAATTGATATGCTTTCCTCAATGTGACAGTAATTTCTATGGTTTCTTGCTGCTTTGGGCTTTCTTTTCCTCTTTTAGGCAGCATCTGGGATCTTCAGTTAGTTATTGTAATCTGTATGACCAGGGAGTTTTTTTTACAGTGAAGGTGGTAAGACATTGGAACATGTTGCCTTGAGGTATAGTTGATGCCCCATCCCTGGAGACTTTCAAGGAGAGACTGAATCAGGCCCTGGGCAACCTGATCTAGCTGTTGTGTCCTTATTCATTAAAAGGGAGTTGGACTACATGACCTTTCAAGGTCCTTCCAACTCTAAGGACTGAATGATTCTGTGATTCTATGATTCTGTGATTGTATGAAATGTTTCCAGCTCCCAAGCCTAGTCACACATCCAGTGCTTTGCTCCATCATGGAACAGATGATCTTAGTGGCCTTTTCCAACCTCAGTGATTCTATGATTCCCTTTTTAGGGTGAACTCCAGCATGTTATCTTCTCTCTGCTCTGTACCTTGGTTTCATTCTATTGTCCAACTACAAATGTAAGTGCAGGAAGCTAGAGTTTCTAGGGACAGTGGAGTCACCATCTCTGGAGGTGTTTAAGAAAAGAGTAAATACAGTAGTTAGTGGGCAATATTGGTTGTAGGTGGACAGTTGGACTAGATTATCTTAGAAGTCTCTTCCAGACTTTATGATTCTATGATCCTATGATTTCTGAAATGAGTAAATGAAGGGCTAGGAACTGTTCATCCTCACTGGCTCCTAGGAAGCACAGACCTCTCAGAAGCTGTTTCTTCATTCACTCCCTCAAAATTTAGATGTTTTAACTTTAGACCATAATGATAATTTCCACCAAAACCATCTCTAAGGAATAGCTATTATTTGCAACATACACGTACTGTATCTTGATGATTGCAATGAATGTCAAGGGACATTCAGAGTATATTAATGCGAATGTTGAAAGAAATCTTGCCAAAATGCTGAATGCCAAGTTTGGAAGCCATTGAAAATCCTCTGGAGAGTTGATATGACAGCAAGAAGGATCCTCAATAGATCTTGACAGCTGTTCAGATTTTCACTCACAAGATGTGAATGACAAGCTCTTTACACTTTCCCCATTATTGGGTAGATATGGAGATTAAGGGCCACACATTTGAATTAAAATCCTTGGGCTAATCATGTCATCTCCCTAGCATAGGCAGACCAGACACATATGCAAGACTTCTTGGTTTGTTCCTTGGGATAAGGAAAATGGATTACAAAGGCTGATGGACTTTGGAACAGGGACAATGTGCATAGCATGTTAGAGACACCCTTTCCCACCTCCATCTTTGGTTTTGGGGTCATATCCCTTTTCTTACATGCCCCAGATTGGAACATACTTGTCCAAAGGGCAATTCCCTACCTCTTTTCATCATCACCCCAGCTTGTCTACCACATTGCCCTGCCAGCTCCCCTGTTCCCCTTCTTCAGGAACCTGGTGGGAAGGATCTCAAAGAGTTAACCTTCTTGTGCTCATCACCATTGTCCCCAGTGTATCTCCCTGGAGCCAGCAATCCTGCTGAGGATTTCAGCAGGGCGACAGAGACACTTAGCACATGCCGCCATCGGAAATAGAGCGGTGGTGGTGAGATGGGGCTGAAAGCAGATCCTGCTTTCAGGTGACACCGAGGAGGAGAGATAAGGTTTCTCTTGGGGGAGGAGGGTGCATGCAAAGTATTGGGAGGAAGAAGGTGGCATCCACCACAGTCAGATAACCTCTGGCTATTTATTCCCTTTTGCTGACCTGTTGGCAGTTCCCCAACAACTTGAAATATGGGAAAACCAAGATTTTTATGTATATATACTCCCAAATTTGCTGGAAATCAGCGAACCTACTGTTGGGGGTTGGGTTCAATAAGCCAGAGCAGATTAGTGCACAGAGAGAAGATACACAAGTGCAAACCTTCTTCTGGCGAAGTGGCAGCTTAGCTCAGTACTCATACATGTAGAGCAAACCCATGATGTTAACCACCTTTGTTATCATAGAATCATAGAACTATTTGAGTTGGAAGGGACATTCAAAGATAATCTAGTTCAACTCCCATGCAGTGAATAGGGACATTAATAGCTAGATCAACTTGTTCAGACCCCTGTCCAGTCTGATCTTGAATGTCTTCAGGGATGGGGATTCCACCACATCTCTGGTTAAATTGTTTCTGTGCTTCACTATCTTTATCATGGAAAATATCCCCTCTTTTAGTTTGAAATAACTTTCCCTTGTCCTGTCACAACAGACTTTGCTGAAGAGTCTGCCCCAGCATGGAACCATTGGTGTCAGGTTGGAGGTCTCTGAGTTGGCTGGGAGCAACATGCTCCCACTGCACTTCATTACCCAAAAACCTTCATGCAACAAGTGAAGAGCATCTCAGATGGAGGCCAGCAGGCAAAGTGTTAAGAGAAACCATCCTGGTGAAATACATTCAGTAATAGCTGGAAGAAAGAGAAGGAGAGGAGATTGAAGTCCAGTCGGACCTCTCTTCTATCCCCCCCATTTGATTTTATGGGCTCTGAAATGTTGCCCATCTGCCCTTGGTGTATTCTGCTCTTTTTTAATTGAAACGGACAGAGGGTATTGACTAGCTATCAAAATTCATATCTATGCAACATTTCATTTCCAGTAGCCTCAGCACTCTGCTGCCTCCTCTCCGTTATTCCCCATCGTTTCAATGTAAAGGCAACTGTCACTTCGATAAACGGCCCCTAATGGTGGACGGAGAGGGTGGGAGCTGGGGGGGAGTCATGAGTATGGGCGGGAGGAGCAGCTTTCAAGTCCTGATGGAAAACTTAATCAGAAAAGAGGGAAAAAAAAAAAACCAAAAACTCCAAGGCCTTTTATTTATTTTTTTTTTTAATAACTGGGAGATTTAATTAATTGATTGACTATTAAGGCTAATATAATTTTGATGATGTCGCCTATCTTTTCTGCCATTGACTTTAAGTCAGGGTCTCTTTCTTGCCTTTTGGCTGTATTTTTGGCAATAGGGTCCATTGTTATTAAAATTCAATTGAATTTTCACTATCTCTGCACCATAAGCCAGATGAGCCAAAAAGAAGGATGGAAAAGAGTGTCATTCGTATTTATTCTGTTGAACTTCCTCCACTACTACTTTGGCTCTTCCTTTTTTTTGTCTCAGCAGGCTGCTCTTTATGACAGATAGCAAGAGAGAAATGCCCATGCTGTTTGTTCAATTGAATTTTCACTTACTTTCCTCCGTACCTTAAGTGGCTTCAGTAATGGGAGAATTTTCTTAAACTGAAGAAAAACAAAGAAAAATAGAGAAACAGGATCCAATGCAAAGCTGCTTGTTTCTGATGTTGTCGGCAAATACACAGAGGTCACAGTAAGGCAAAGGACTCTGCTAATTCTTGCTGTTTTATTCTATATGGTAATACCCAGGTGGGCATCTTCAGTATTAGGTCCAGCTGTGTGACCAGGAAAATAGGTGCAATCTCTTTTTCTGGCATCTCCACACTTACAGTCCAATCTGCAGATTCAGACTGAATTCTCTTCGGTGTAAAAAAGAGCAGGCCTGGCTGATTTGGAGGCAGAGGAATGTCATCTTCAGCTAGATCCACAGCTTAGGTGTAAATAGTGATGCAGAAGTTCTCCTTACCACTGAGTCAGTCTATCTTTGACATTCTAGCATGGGTTTGTGATGGTCTTGATGCATAAGACAATTATTCTCTACTTTGGCAGTACCAATTTATGTCAAAACAGTTCAATTCAGGAGAACACTCTTTGGTCAAGCCACCATGAATGTACCTTGGCGCTACGTGCAGGCACCTCCCTGCCACCACCTGCACCTTGTGCCCCACATTTATCCATCACCAGGCAGGAATGAGTCCAGACAGACTGATAGTGATGTACAGCCATTGCACATGAGCTTCCTTCTTGGCCTCTTGGGCTCGCATTTCCTTTCGGACATTTGGTCAAAGCAGAATATCCAAAATATCTATTCCTATCTACACTGCAGAGACACCAGACCCTGCTAGGTACTGCTTGCCTCAGTTGGTCACTCCTTTGCCATGATCAAGCCCATGTAGACCAGATGCCATCTCTATCTACTAAACCCAGTGCTGGCAGATCTGGGAAAGACACTCCATTTCCCAAGACGGACATGGATGCAGAGATCATTTTGCAAGCAGGTTTGATCTCCCCTGTGATAGAGCATTTTACTTTGCGAAGCCTCAGTTCTCTCTGTAGTAAAGCCAGCATGTCTCCATATCCCACCAGGTGCAAGAACAAGCTGTTCTTCATCTCATACCAGGCATTGTTCCTTTTGCAATGGAACAGATTGCCATGTTGTAAATTCTCTCTTTTTGGAAATAATTGAAAGCTATCTGGACATGGTCCCGGGCAATCTGGTGTAGGTTCTTGAGCAGGAGTTGGGCCAGATGGACCCAAAAGTCCCTTCCAACCTCAACCAGTGATTCTGTGAACCTGCTCTTCCCTCCAAACAACAAGCAACATGTCATTCCAACCACTGATTTCATCCTACCCATGCGTGGCTGCAGAAGCAGTCATCCCAGGAATAAATTCGACAATTAAACTAGCATTATGACATTAGCTTTTAAAACCCTCGCACTATGAAATAATGTCCCCGTGTTAGTGCACCGCACGCAGGAAGCACCAGAGGCGTAAAACTTTTATTATTAAAATTAACATTTAAAACCCGTACCATGAAGTAATGTGTGAGGTGAGCGTGGATAAATCAGACAGCTAAACTAGTAAGGTAGCATTAGTAGTTAGAATCGTGACCATGAAATAAAGTCTCAAGGTTAGGAGATGGATAAATCAGGTGGCTCAGGCAGAACTTCTTTGTGTTAACACTTGAAATCTCCTGACCTGGGAGAAAGTAACTAGATGGAGAAATTAAAAAGGCGACAAAAATTACCTATAAAGGACCTGATTCTGGTATCATACAGCTATAGGCTAAATGAGAAGGCAGTCAAGATATGACTGGGGCTATTTTGTCATTTTGGAGGCTGCAGGAACATTTCTGTGGGTTCCATTGAAAGATGGGGCAAATGTTCTTCATTGCAGAGGTCTAGAAAAAGTTCTTCAGTCCTGAATAAAGCTGCAAAATAAGGGCTTTGGGAAGAAAGATATCATAGAATCACAGAATCATAGGACCCTAGAATCATTTTAGTTGGAAAAGACCTTTAAATGCCATCTGGTCCAACTCTCCTGCAATGAGCAGAGACAACTACAGTTAGATTAGGATGCTCAGAGCCCTGTCCATCCTAACCCTGACTTCAGGGAAGGGGCATCCACCAAATCTCCAGGCAACTTGTTCCAGTGCTTCACTACCTCTATCGTATAAAAACTTTTTCCTTATATCTGATATAAATCATCTTTTAATTTGAACCTATTTCCACTTGTTCAGTCACAACAGACCCCGATAAATAGTCTGTTTATTGGTAGGTCCACACCAGCTCACCAGCCACCAAATGGTTCAACCACTGATGACTGCAGTCTTGGCCTTGGACAAGTCTATGTTCCCCATGATGCAAACCCACATCTCTACATCCTCATCTATAACCAGTGTTCCCAGTAGGACACCACAGGAAAACCTTTCAGCACTGCTCTACACACAGCAGGATCCTCACCAACTGTTTGTCTGCAAGCTGCAAAACCCAAATCTTGCTTTCTAACATGAAACTTGCTAGGATCTTCACTCACTTTTTTTCTACAATCCATTCCAAAAAGATGCAGAACCAAGGTGTTCTTGCCAACTGAGCAAAACCATCACTGGCTGATCAAACTCATTGAGGAAAGGTCAGTCACAGAAGATGATAGAAAATTATGTCTCTCTCTTTCTTTTTCTTTTTTTTTTTTTTTTTTCTTCCCTTTGTCCTGTGAATGTTGAAGGTGAACCCCTGGTAGTTTCTTGTAAATATGGTCTTAGGAAGATACACAATTTAGTAACAGCATCTCCAAATCTCCTGCTGCACAAAGTGCAGCAAAATGATGAGGAAGAGAGAAGGAAAAGGAAAGGTGGCAGTGGGAACGGAGTGGGATATGATGTCATCTTCCTGCCCTCAAAGGAACCTTGAATTATTAATGGAAAAAGAAAGCCGTCCCTGCAACCCAAGCCAGAGCAGCTCTGATTTCATCTCTCAACAACTCTGGCGCTTGACTGCGCCAATCGGCCCCACTTTCACAAGAGAACACGTCCTGCAGGGACAGCTGGTGGTAGGGGCCAGGGGGAAGGTTGGTGAGGGGGTCATGCGGGTATGAGTCTCAGCAACGTCAGCACCGAGATCAGCTGTGACCTCCAACTGCATCCTCAGTCCATCTCAGGCAATGGGATGGGTTCTCTGGGCATGAATAGGTTTTATTGGAAACTAATAATCCTGGGAATGGCCTCGTGCTATCATAGGCACTAAGGGTGTGCTCATCTATGCAAGAATTTTCCTCATCCTAGTGCTACCCAGCCATCTTTTGGTGATCCACGTGCAATGAGATGCATAGTTTTCAGCCTAAATGGAGGAAAGTGCAGAGCCTTCACTTGCATCTTATTACCCAGATTCACCAAGGATATGCTCATCTATGGAGCCACCAAGAGTTTTCCTCATCCCAGTGCTACCCAACCACTGATGGTTTTTTTTACCCTATTGTAGACCAGTAGCTCATGGTAAATGGGAACAGTCCTTGTAGTAAGGCTAGCTCTTGCTTTGAAGCTGAGTCTGGGAGGAGGGAGGCTGACCTTCATGGTGAGATGTTCCTGTAGGACAGTGACTGATCTTCTTCTCTAGCCTTGCAACATTTTGTGAGTCCTCACTTCAGCCAGCATGGCAGAGAAACAGAAAGCCTTAGCAATGTCAAAGCGAAATATTAAAGCTGTTATTTTCCATTTCAACACTCTTATTTGGGACTCATTTGTAGAGAGAGGGGATGGTTGCAAGCGAATAGGCCAGTTTACCACTTCAAAGAGCTTGCATCTGTCTTCAACTCTGCAACCTTACACCATTTTCTCCCCCTTAGGGAGCCAGCACTGGGCTGATTCAGCTGAACAAATGCAGGAGTGAGCTGAGCTGTATCCTGAACTCCAGCTCTTGGCGCAGTCTGCATTGACTCTGCCAACCCAGGCAGAGACATGGCCCTCACTCTTGTGAGAAAGACTATATGGGAAGGGCTGGATGAAATGCCAGTGGAGAACTCATCAGTAGTGCTAGTGAAATCTAGGGAGCAAATTCCTCATTTGAAAACAGATGCCTACGTTGGGTTAATAAACTGCACACTAAGCCCCTGTGGCAATACCAAGTGCTCATGCAAAACAGGAGCCTGGATAAACAGTTCAGATGCAAATGACTTTTTTTGTTAAATCTTCAACTCAACAAAAGGAATTGTACCCATTTTTTTACTGAAAATGCTCAGTGGCATTTACCGTGCTTGACAAGGCCTTACTCCTGGAAAGCCTTTGCAATGAACATGCTGAAAATACGGCTTTAAGTAAAGCGAATGTCTACAGGTTGATACAAGCACCTTGTGCTTTGTATGCAAATTGCAGTGTGACTGTGATATATCAAAGTCGAGAAGTGTGGAAGTTCAGTTATTCAAATCACAATAATGGAAACAGATCTTAAATTCACAGGAACGTGTTTGGAGACTGGTATAGAGCTACAGTGCATAAAACAAATGACAAATCCAACAAGGAGTGAATAGTTAAGAGTCTGCAGCAGGCAGCTGCCAAAGAGTAAAGTTCTTGGGGCATTCATAGCAAATTAGCAAGGGAAATTGGATGAGTGATTGAAGATGTCCAGCTGAGTCTGATTCTTGCTTCATAGCAAGTGGTGAGAGGAGCTGAAGTGCTGTGGCCATGACCAACCCTCTTTGCTAATGCTTTAGTTCCCATCTCTGAGAACCACTTCGGAAGGTGGTCTCTTGCAGGTGTAAGAGATGCAATGAGAGAGTACCTTTGCAGTGAAAGCTTGGCTCCTCTGCAGGAGACACTTTCCTCTTTGCTATTGAATTGGTCTTAGAAGTATTAAAGGCAGGAAGACACAACTCCACCACGGAGATAGCACTCATATCCTCTCCATGCCTACATGCTCAGCTTCATTTTAAACAACCCTGGAGAAGAACGAGCTTCTTATTTCCATTCCATTCTTATCTCCCAGTTTTTGCTCTATCATGGAATGCAGGTGGGCTGATTGCAGAAGGCTGCATCTCCCACAGCAGCAGCAGTCGAAGACCAGTAAGATTTTGTTTTGAACATCCCAAAGCTGCCATGGTCTTGCCATGACATTTGGGCTTGCTGTCCCCCTAACTTCTCCCTTGCTTTGAGACCATCCCTTGCAACAGTGAATTTGGTGTCCCCAAAAAGAAAAAATCCATCAGCATTTTCACTGTTTTCCATTGTTTGCTTAGAGCATTTACACTGAATTTGTGTTTGTGTGCATGTGGATATGTGCAGATATATGAATGTAGGTATTCCTGGAGGTATCTGCGTAAACACATACTCATGTCTATCTCACCAAATAATATGCATGTACACATGTGGGAATGCATAATGCTTATTTAAAACTGTCCCCAAACCCAGCTGAGATCCTACGGTTCCTACCACAGATGGCTACTCAGGAAGGCTTAGACCCCTGGGAGCCCTCTCTCTGCCTCATAAGCAAAGTGATTTTCCCCAGGGGTTTGAGGGCACAGAAGTGAGCTGCTCACTCAGCAGCTGTGCTGCAGGGACTGTTACCTACAGGTGTACTTGCAGCAAGGTCTATGGGGCAGAATTTTTTTCTCTGAGAAAGATATCTGGGGAACAGAAATCTTTCCACGACATTAGGAGATCCTTGCCTGGCTTTAAACCTATGTCGTGTTCATCCAGCTATGTTCATCCAGCACAGAACTGAACCTGGATGCTGAAGGTGCCTACAGAAGAAACTGGGAACGTGCACCAACTTCTGATGTGCTGAAAATAATGGGGAACAAGTCAATACACTGTCTGCTTCTTGGGTTTTCCTCCTAACAACCACAAGGAAAAGCTTGAATACATCTTAGTTGCCACGGTGCATCCAAAAGCATAGGGACAAAGTTAAGAAAAGATCTGTGCTCCCTGCATTTTTTCCACAAATCCCTTCTTTCTTTCCCTTTTCTCTGTTTGTTACCCTCAGTACCACACAAGCTTCTCCCAAGGAGGACTCATGCCCTATGACTGGGGAAGGGAACAGCAGATTTAAAGTTCTTGGATCTCCAGTTTAACCTGCAGATTTTCTAAGTAACATTTGCTCAGTAAAACATTTCCAAGAGTGGGATTTACTGTCATAATTAATAGGTTATGATTAGGTCAATAACTTTCATCAACCTAGCTAGAAGAGAACCTATTAATGAAACTGTAAAACAACGTAAACTCTACGGAGAAGATAGGAGGGAGAATTTACAACTTCCCAGAAGCCCTAGTAACTAAAGCGACGATTTACAGGAAGTA
This sequence comes from Tympanuchus pallidicinctus, assembly GCF_026119805.1. NCBI lineage: Eukaryota > Metazoa > Chordata > Aves > Galliformes > Phasianidae > Tympanuchus > Tympanuchus pallidicinctus. Next base: position 74,886,225 of record NW_026294769.1, read on the forward strand.
AAATGAACCGGGTGCCCATAAAACACAACCAAAATTATACCCATATCCAAACAAGACAAATTAAAAAGGTTTAAGTGGATTTCTCAGCCCAAATAAAACAGAGCATCTCAATTGAGAGGAGACATTTCATGTTGCTTTTTATGGAGTACAGGAGGGGAAGATGCATGGAAATGTGAGAGCATATCAAGCAGGTCGATAAGAAATCAGTGGCAAAACCTGACACTCCTGATTGCTCCTTCAGCCTCAGCCCATAGGATGTGCTCCAATGGTCACAGCCAATTCTAGAGTAATGAGGCAGCATGTTCAGCATCCACTTCTGCACCACGGTCAAAATGCAAAGGTCCTGGGTATAAATTTTGAAAGCAATGCATGAAACATATCCTGCAGCCCAGGGAAATAATTTCTTTCCACTTCAGATGGCTCAAGAGGACACTGACCAACAACAAGAAGTAAACCACTGCAGTCTCTGTCTAAAGAAGGGAACGCCTATAGGCACGTCTCCACATCTCTGGAATCCAGGCTACAAAAGATCACTAGACCTGTTTTCTAACCCCATTTTTAGTTTAAATTATTTTTTAAAAAAAACAGGCTATCATTTTCTGCATGTACAGCGTGGGCTCTCCTGTCAATGATATTTCTCTCACACATGGCAAAGTAAAGGTGGATGAGGGATGCTAGGACACCTGTGACATGAGTTATGATGCAAATACAAGCCAACTTATCTCTTCGTTTGGGTGTAACTCTGTATAAAAAAATGTCATCTCTCTTCCCTTTGAAAGTGCAGTATACTTCCCAGTTCCTCCCATTTTCAACCCTCTTTATAAGAAGAGCAGCCATGTTAAAACATATTTTTTCACTACTGTATGAATTTGAGTGCCAAAAAGCACTGCTGTTTTTTGTGCTAGCTTAATGTCTTGGTGAGCTTGGTCTGTATTATTGTCCTGAATTAATTTTCTGTGGAGCTCTGGTGGCTGTGGTTAAAGAGTTTTGATGTTAGACCCTCCAGGAATGGGCAAAGACTTCCTTGTTCTGGACACTTCACAAATCACTTTTTCTTAAAGAAAACTTCTTAGTTTAAACAAGCATAGGAGACACTCTACCACCACAACCCTCTGCAAGCTCCTCCAGTGGTTAATTACCCTCACTCTTGTAACTGCATTTATAAAAGCTATTTAATTTGACAGGACCGATTTCCCATAACCCCCTGCTGATCATCATCATGTTCCTGTAATTCTTTATTAATCAAGTCGTCATAAGATGATCCTTCATTTTGCCTGGAATCAATGGCAGGCAATAATTATCTAAGTCATCCTGTTTACACCATTTTAACATACTACTGTGACATTCATTTTATTCCAGACCCCTGGATTGCCCAGGCCTTTATTTACCAACAGTAATGCTCCTTGGTTACATCCTAGAAAACACTTGTACGTGGTTAAGGCTAACTTTCAAAAAGCTGTGTGTATTTAAGAGGGTCCATTTAGTATGTTCCACAGTTAATGGTGCCCTTCAAACCATTCCTTCACTTTTATCAGATACAAATCTGCTTTTCCCCCCCAAACACAGAACAAATATCTATTGAAAATGCATGCTTTGCACATTTCCCTTCCAAGGAGGAATCAATACCGCGGTTATTATAGTTCCTACTGTTCCCAAAGTATTTAAACTCTTTGCTGTTCTCAGCTCTACTAGCCAGAGATGTCTCATGTCTTTTTGCTCATCTCACTGATTTTCCACAGCATTTCTAGTGCAAATTCAATGTCCTCCACGTCCATTTTTTTCATTTGATGTGTCTCTTGCCACTTTCACGTTGCCTCTAAGCCAGCCAGTTTTTCAAACCAGTGTCACTCTTGATGGAGGGATTATTGCTTTGGGGACAGTTTGTTTTTTGGTTGGTTTTTAAAACCATCCCCTATCATTATTCACATTTTTCCATTCCAGTTCTTTTCTTATTTTTTTATTTTTTCCTCATCTGATTTCTCTTCTAGGTCATTTTAGTTTTCCATGAACTTGACCCTTGTAACATAATGGATGAGCTGTTCTGAACTAATTTGGTTAGCACATGATAGATGCAAACTAGGATGGGCTTTGTCACCCAAAAACCAGCCACGGATGATCTGGACAGCCAGAATCCCTTTGCATGCCAGGACAAGGTCCAATGGGGAGTTCCACAGCCTGACTGCAATCACATCTGAGGTTTGCAATTATCACTCGTAGTTTTTGGAAAATCCCAAGGTTATTTCAAGGCCAACCATCCAACACTTCCAGCACACATTAGTCCTGATAAGATGCTTTAGCAGCCTTCTCTTTCTCACCTTTGCCTTGCAGATAAGTGCTTTAGGAGCTGGTCAGCCCACCCTACAGGAGAAAGTGCTTAGTGCTGACACATCATCTCCTGCTCCATCTGTGGGAATGTTGGCCAGTAACCATTCCAAATCATTTGCTTTTGGGTTGCCCAAGATAGTGCTTTTTTGCCACTTTCACCAATCTCCTCACAGTTTGCTTGCTCAAAACACTTTGTAAGCAGAGAACTAAGCAGAACAGTGGTTAAAGTCAGCACCATAGGATCATAAAGTGGCTTGGGGTTGGAAGGAACCTCAAAGATCATTTAGTTTCAGCTAGTAGAATTTTATTCTCAAAGACTGTATCTGTAGAAGTATTTTTTTTCTCACAAGAACAGAAATTGAGGGTGAAAAGAAAATTTTCCACTTACCTTTGGAAAATTTAGGTTTCCAATAACCATTTGCAAGCTCGAAACAAGACTTTTTTTTTCATGTTTGAGTTTTCTCAGAGGAAAAATATATCTGTTTACCTGTTTTGTTGTATTTGACCATCTACCCTCTTCCTTTCCCCTTCTGGAGAAAACAATTCTCTGATTTTTATTTTTTTTTTCCTGCATTGGTGACAGTTATTTATATTTCTAGTCCCTTCTACTGCATCTCCCCTTGAATCCGCCAGGCTTGCAGTAATTTGAGATTCACACTCAAAGTATCTGAGTCGCCACTAACATGGGAAAGACTCTGCATGACCAGGACAGTCGCTCTTGGAGGTGACCCTCTAGCCTGAGCTGGTGCATTTAATAAGGGGAATGACAGCAGATTTAACATGCAGCCAAAAGCATACTGGGAGGAATTTCTTTACTTCTTCAGTCCTTTTAGTCCTTCAGGTCATCCTGAATTAGGACAGGTGAATTTGCCAGCTCAGTGTAGCAGATGGTTTCCCTTGGGATGAAGCCTCTAAGATAGTGGTGAACAGAGTTAAATTCAGTTGGTGTCCATTCATTAGTGGTGTTCCTCAGTATTAGGGCCTGCCCTATTTAACATCTTCATTGATGACCTGGATGAGGGGATTGAGTACACCATCATCAAGTTTGCAAATGACATCGAGCTGGGAGGAAGCGTTGCTCTGCCTGTGGGCAGGAATGCCATACAGAGGAATCTGGATAGGTTGGATGAATGGACTGAGACCAATTATATGAGTTTTAACAAGGCCAAGTGCCGGGTCCTGCACTTCGGTCACAATAACCCCATGCATGACAATAGGCTTAAGGCAGAGTGGCTGGAAAGCTGTGCAGAGGAGAAGCATATAGAGGACCTAGTTGAAAGTTGACTGAACATGAGCCAGCAGTGTGCCAGGTGGCCAAGGAGGCAAATGGCATCCTGGCTTGTTTCAGAAATATTGTAGTCAGGAGGACTCTGGACGTGATTCTCCCTCTGCACTTGGCACTACTGAGGCTACATCTTGAATAGTGTATTCAGTTTTGGGCCACTCACTACAAGAAAGATATTGAGGCCCCAGAGTGTGTCCGGAAAAGGGCAATTAAGCTAATGAAGGGTCTGGATCACAAGATCACAAGTCTTATGGAGAGTGGTGGAGGAACTTGGGGTGGTTCAGGAGCCCAAGGGGGCTCAAGGGAGACGTTATTACTCCCTACAATTCCCTGAAAGGAGGTTGTAAAGAGGTGGGGATCCACCTCTTTTCCTAGCTAATGGCAATAGGATGAGATGTAATGGCTTTAAGTTGCACCAGAGGAGGTTCAGGTAGAGTATGAGGAAAAATCCATTCTCCAGAAGACTTGTTAGGCCTTGGAACAGGCTGTCTAGAATAGTGGTAGAGTCATTGTCCTTGCATGTATTCACGAACCATGGAGATGTAGCACTGAGGGGACATGATTGTGTGGGCATGGTGGGGATGGGTTGGGGTTGGTGATCTTACTGGTCTTTTCCAACCAAAATGAGTCCATGATTCTATTAAATTTGTGCTATTGTATCAGAGTACTCAGATAAGGGAAGCTCACACCTCACTTGACTTGTTTGGAAGTGACAGCCAAGTGAAATAACTGTTGAAAAAGAACTTAGAAGCAGAGCTGAGGTTTCTGAATAGAGTCAAGGTTCTGCTGTGATCCTTCAACAGCATCTCCCAGAGTTTCTCTGTGCCTGTCTATTGCTTTGAGGTGAACAGCTTCTCCAGGGTCTTTATGTATCTTCTGCAATTGCTTGGCTCCCCTTACTGAAAATCCCACCAGTTTTCCATAGTTTACTGGAAAAGAGTATGAGTGATCCTCCTGCAGCTGAGAGTTTGTCATTTGAGGGTCTCATTCAAGACCACCATCAAGAGACTTGTCAACTACAATGGGAAGGACAAAGAGGGAACAAAGCTGCAGCTGAGAGACATTTAATCTCAGATTGCCAATGGGAACTACTTTTTCTGGTTTTGTAGTAGGATAAATATCTTCTAAAGCTGCTTGCTGAGGCTGGTATTCTTCCCACAAACCTCTGTAGCTGGCACAATGCATAAAGGAGAAAAGCAGGTGATTAACAAGGTTGTCTGGCCTTTGCATTCCTTCACAACAGCCCACAGGGCTGCTCAGACTTTTTGCAGGGGTGAACTGGAAATGAATTAGGTACTTTATATGGAATTTGTTATAATCAAATGCAAGAGAAATAATCAAACATACTGCAGGAGAGTGTTGATGTTAAGTGCAAGCAAAGTTGTATGCCAAAAAAAAGAAGGCATTCTGGATTGGTCAGAGGTGTGTTTAGCCCCCAAGCTTTTAATTGGTCAGCTTTTGAAAATAAAAATGAATTATTACACGTGTAAAAACATCATTGCACATGTAAAAGTAAATTACTGTGCATATAAAAACTTTACTGCACATCTAAAAGTAAATTATTGTGCATGTGAAATAGATTTCTGCATATTTTTTTCTTGTACTTACTGGTCATTATTTTCTCAACACTTGTAGTCTCTCGTTTTGAACATGTTGAAGTTGCACCAAAGATTCCTTTCCCTCTCTGCTTTAAAGCAGATTCACAATTGTTCTTTGAAGAAGAGTACCAAAATCACATTCCAACTTCCAGAGGACTTGTATGGGTTTTGTGTTTCTGGAGATAATCCCTGTCACCTTGATTTCAAGAGTTATTTTCTAAGTAGGAACACAAAGAGGAGACAGTGTAATAAAGTGCAGACAAAGCAACATAGGTTCATGTTCACCATCAAGAATTGTACTAGACATGCAGGTGATGGAGGAATCAGACACACAGAAGCAGAAAGTCGGACTCCTCTATAGTTGTGTGAAAAATTTCCATGACCGCACATGAATTCCGGGCAACTGCATGTATTAATTATGATCACAAAACTGCCTGCCAGACTTGTGCAGTAGTCTGATAGCCACATGCCTTCAGATCTCTGACACGGCCAGAGCTCCACTTCTTGCTTCTAGGTGAAGATTTATGGGCAATCTTTCCCCTCGCTCTCACATGCGAGTTTAAAAGCTTTGGCCTGGAGGACAGGCCAAGCTCCTGTCACATTTTGTATTGCTGTACCAGCACAAAATAGCTCTTATGTACAGCAGAACTAGATCTGGGGAACATCAGTGTCCCTTCCCCACAGTAGCTGGGTGCAGGGGAAGCATGCTAACATGTTGCTGTGCTCCATGATATCATTGACTACCAGCACAGATACAAGATCAAGGTGGCAATCATAGAATTATTCAATCATTAAGGTTGGCAAAGACCACTAAGATCATCTAGTCTAACCATCAACCCATCACCACCATGCCCACTAAACCATGTCACTCAGTACCACAAAGATACCTTAGAGAAAAGCTCATGAGCTGTACTGACACACACCAGAGCTTGGTACTGCTCTAGATAATTTTGGCATCAACATTTGTCTCCACGCCGTTAGAATATCTCTGAGCAGAGAAAGTCAGTGGTTTTTCAGTGTTGTCACATCACAGAGGAAGATGTTCTGCAGGTTTCATGTGTAGGGTCCTCCAAAGCTTCACAACAAAGCCTTGCATTTTTTTAATAAAGATAGCTGCATTCAGCAGCTCTGATTCAGGATCAAGAGGGTCTCAGGCACACTTCCATTTGCCAGGAAAAGATAAAAGAAAGGAGAAGGAGCCAGGAAGAAATGCTCTTGCAGAATTTGGCTCACTTTTCCATATCTGAACTAGGGATATGCTGAGCAGGACCCAAGCAGAGTCAGTCTCTATCTGGTTCCCATTTTTTAGTTTGAGCTTCACACATCGTTTTTCAAGGAATGGCAATAAGAATGGAAATAAGAGTTGCACACCCTGCTGTGATTTTACCATAAATTATGCTATAGCCAGGTACTACACATCCCACCAAGATAAGACAAGGGTCTTATCCCTAGGCACCAATCCTTCATCAGGTTGTGGTGAAAATGTCACCACTTGCAAAGTGTTCCTGTAGCAAAGTAAGAAGACTGAAACCTTGGTGAGTCACGCAAAGGCATCATCAGTTTGGGACAAAAGCCTTAAAACACTCAGCTCAGGATGTCGTGCTGCCAGAAGGAAACAGCAATGATTAGACGTCATGACTTCAGCCTAAAAATAACATTTACCAAACTTCATGACATCCTAATGTTGGAGAAGAATCTTCAGCACTTCAGAGATTGGATCATTTCACTACAGAGGCGTCACCACTACGTTACCCTGTAATGAAAAGATTGACCTATGCTATCCAGCCATGACCCCATTCTGAAATATTACACAACATTATCATGAGATTATGTGATTGACATCAAGATTATGAGCTGATCTGATGCAACATCCCACATTGCCATCAGAATGTTTCCTGGCACCCAGAGATAATTTGGTATCTTGGAATCACAGAATAATAATAATAAAATTGGAAAACATCTCCGAAATGATCGGCCTATCCCCACCATGTCCACATAACCATGTCCTTCAGTGCCACAATTTCATGTTCACTGAACAACTCCATCTTGAGCAGTCTGTTTCAATGCCTGACCACTCTTTTGGAGAATAAATTTTTCCTAAAATCAAACCTGGACCTCTCCTGGAGCAACATGAGGCCATTACCTCTCATCCTATATTTAACAGGAAAACAAAGAAATATTTGTCAGGTTAAGATCTTTGTCATGTCTGGGATCAAATATTATCCACACAATGGATTGAATCATGATCATTTCTTTAAAGTTCACACTACTGACCTACAATGATGAACAGACATTTGAATCTGTTCCCTTATCAGTGGTTTTGAAGTTAATGATCAACATCTCTACAATGGGGTCTACTTTGTTTTGAGGCTGAGCTCGTCCTGAAGTGAAGTTTGGGTGGCAAAATCTCGCTCATCTCCTCCAGCTTGCAAATGTTCTGCAGTCTGACAGTCTCAAAAGCCATTTCTGCAGATGAAACAGGGAATTCTTAATGCTGAAGCCATGCAGGGCATCCCATGAAAGTGGAAACAATGGCCCATCTCCTCTCTTCACCCACTGCATCCTCTCCCATAAATCCCAGGGCAGTTCGATAACCTATATTCCCAGCCCTTATTACTTCAGTGAATAGTCTATAGTAAGCAGGTGATATACATCCTATCCATAAAGCCTTTGACACTTCTGATTAATAATCTACAATGGTACAAACTAGAACGATGTAATTTCTCGTGTCACGCTCCCTCCCTGCCCTGGCCGTGCTGAAGGCACAGAGCCCTCCCTCTCCCTTTCTCCCCCCGCCTCCCTTCCCCCCTTACTCCTTATCTGACGAAATCATCAAATTTATGGCCAAATTGAAATGAAATGCAATTTAGTTCCCGTTCTGCTTTCAGTCCATCACCTCGCAGGCCAGTCCCAGAGGATCTCCTAACCTAATCGCCGGATGTCAGTAACTTCATTAGTGCTGCCAGCAAGCCCCTGCTTTCTGCTGCGTGTGGCTTCCAGAAATCATGGCTGACACCTCTCTGGGAATTACTGGAAGAAGGAGCTTTCTCAAGTTTTTCTGTTTTATTTGCGTCCAGTCAGCAGATTTTCTTCCTCATGGTGATTGCATTGCCATTACTTGACTGGGAGCTTTCTACCCAGAAGATGCCTCCAGCCCCTAAGGTGAAGGTGGGGAGAGGGGTGGAGATGCAACACCCAGAGGCACGTTGCCCCATTGACTTGGGTCATCTGGGCCAAGTAATAGCAAAGGAAATGATTTGATAGGCAGCGCATGACATGGGAGAGGACAGACCTCTCACCAGGGAATGAACACGAGCAACAAAGAAAACCCCAGTACTGTCAAACCCACCAGCATCTGTGGACTTCCCAGCACGTGCTGCTGCATGGATCAGCCAAAGCTACAGTGGAAAAAGATGGCCAGGTGGACATCGCAAGAGCATCTTCCCCATACTGTGCCCTGTGGTAGAATCCAGAGAGAATCTCTCTAAGCTCCCCTTGACACATTTGTCCTCCAAACCTCCAGCATTGGTGATACCACCCTTCCCCCGCTCTCAATAATTAATCCCAACCCTTCTCTATCCCCACAGCTCTAAATCGCCTTTGCTGACTTTTAAGCTCCTTATTACTTGTCCTATCCACAGGGAAACATGTGTCCCTCCTCTTCTTGCAGAAGTCTTTTACATAATTGCAGGCTATTATCCCACCTCCCTTCAGTCTCCGGGCTAAACAATCTCATGTCTTCCCAATCTTTTCTCACAGGTCATGTTTCCTTGGCTTTTGAGGAGCTTTCCTAGGCAATTCCAAGGTCTCCTTGCATTTCCATGGCTGGTTAGCTCATTGTCAGCCTTCGAGACACTTCTGTGCAGGTGCATGGAAGGCTTGTGGGCTATTGGCAGAAAATCTTTCTCCTGCCTCCAGGCCTGAGGGCATGTTCAGCTGTGGTGTGGAGAACCCACCAACTGCTCTTCCCTCCTCTTGCATGGTCCTCCTCTATCTTCTTCACACCATCCCATGGTCTTTTCTTGGTGGGAACAAATCCTCCTTGTCTGAAGCCAGGTTCAGAGGCAGGCTCACATTCCCTCTCCTTCCACAGAGGATGCTTGAAGGATGCAAGGTACACCTGACAACCCTCTGGGATGAGGTAATCCAAGGGCAATGAAGTATCCATATTTAAGCATTGCCAAGGGCCGGTGTCACAAGATGCAACCCCACAGGGATGCTATTGTATGTTTGTTTGGTTTTTTTTTCCAGCACAAAGATTCTTTTCCCATCCAATTCAAATGGCACAGATTGAAATGGGGAGGCTCAGGCTGGATATTAGGAAAAATCTTTTCTTTAAAGTAGCGGTGATGCATTGGAACAGGTGGTAAGGAGGTGGTAAGAGACAGCATACCTGGAGATGTTCAAGAAATATGGAGATATGGCACTCAGGGACATGGTTCAGTGGGCATGGAGGGGATGAGTTAGCAGTTGAACTTGATCTTAGAGGTCTTTTCCAATCATAATTAATATATGGTTCTAGTAAGAAAACAAGAAATACCACAATCTGAGAAGGTGCTGGCTCACCTTCCTCCCACTTGGATCTTCTTGCTAACAGCATTAACAGTGTCAAGACTAGAAACGGTTCGGGTGGAGGCAGATCAACTGATTCAGTCATTAAGGACTCCTCATCCAAGATGGTCTATAAATCCCTGGAAAGTAGCCTTGGAAAAGCACACACTCACTTGCATAGTGTAAACAGAAAAGCAAACCAGGGAGAAACAATAACTGAACAATTAACTTCTAGCAACTCCATTGCTTTCAAATGAAGGACTTTGGGAGAATATTGCAAAAGCTGGACTCTGGCTTTGTTCCTAAAATGTTCAATAGTCTCCCAATTAGAAACAGTTAAGAAACACTAGAGAAGATTTTTTCTGGGTTTCTCCCAGCCTGCTTTCTAGGATTTTAAGTGCTTAGTCAATATTGAAAGCAATGGTTGTGTCAGGGAGAGAAAGTGAAAACAGAGGGGAAATTCTTTAGCTAATTCATGAAATCTTTGGTCAGAGCTAAAAATGCATACATATTCATACACATGCACATTCACACGCACATGTACAAATATATTACTGCGTCTGTTTGTGCTTTGTGAAACAAACTCCATTGTATTTAGCTCGGTTAATATTTTAAGTCATAACTTAGATAAATTATTTCCCACACCTGCCCATAAAAACATACAGAAATCCCACCAGCATCGGGGAAGGTGTTAGCGTGCAGTTTAGTTCACAAAGGCAGGAAGCAGAAGGAGCCCAAGGAAGGTAAGTCTCATTATCACAAGCAGCTTAGCAAGAAACACGATGCAAGCAGAAAACTCCTGGAGAGATCAGGAGGGTTGCTTGGAGCAAAAACGTGCTTCTGCCTTCACAGAGAGAAGGAAGAGGAGTCTGGGTGTGAGAGCACAAATTATTTATTTATTTGTTTATTAAGAAGGGGGAAAGGTGAGGGAGACTCAGTAGGTGGTGCTCTTCCCTCTGAATCAGCACAGGGTCTGCGGAGAGGGTGGCTGGTGATGCCCCAGTGGAAGAAGTTCTCAAATCCGGCACCTAGGGTAGAATCTTAGCCCCAGTGGTGAATGCACCATCTCAGAAAGATTTGCATTTCAATATATGATTATTTTTACGTGAAATGTTCTACTTCTGACTGCTATCTAACTGTTAAATCCACTCAAATACTAAATGCAGTAAATAAAATTCAGCAGGTGAGTTGAGACAACTGAGGTCCCAAGAGATGTTTATCCCTCAATCTGTTATTCATCACTTTTAAGGCATCTCCAGCACATGCTAGGACAGAATTTGGTGCAGAAATGGGGAGCATTGATTAATCTAATGTTTTAAGAAGAGGGAGTTGAGTAGACCTATCCCTGGGCCTGCACAGCTCCTGTATAGGAGGGAAGGAGAGAGCCCGATTGATCTGGCAACACAGAGCCATATATCAGCACAGCCTCTCCCATTACTTTCCCTGATGGATTCTCATCCGATGAGCTGATCTGAAAGTGATAAAGGGAAGACCGGAGCACTTTCAACACACCACTGCCTCCAAAACCAGGCTCAATAATCCTGCAGATTGATGGCACCTAACCAGCAGGGAGGGAGAGGTGGGCAGATCAGGCAGGGAGTTTATTTAATACTCGCAGCATTAACCAAGCATACATTTATCTGAGTAAATGAGGGGGCAGGACAGATAGTTCTGCCAAGAAAATGTAGCTGCTGGCAAAAAGAAGCCTGTGGCTCTCAGGTGGGTGATGGGGGAGGTGAGATCAGTTTTATGGGTGACCATACAGCCTCTGGTTGTGTTCCTACAGTGACCTCACTGTAAGTGGGTTTAGCCCAAGGGGCACAGCTCTTCCATCCTAGCCTTGCTTTAGTTATTTTGACAAAGTCTGTCCTTAGGCTGTCTCAGACACCTTCAGTTTGAACAACAAAGCCATGGATAGTGGTGTGACCTTCCCCCCTTCCCATCACTAGCTGGAGAAGTCTCTGTTTCCATTGCTTTCAGGCTGATATTGTCTCAGCTGTTGACCCAAAGCCAGACCTCACTGGAAACACTTCTTCTGTCTCACTGTTACATTTTCTTTCTGGATCCTTGCACAACCCTTTATAGCTCACAGGCAGCTTTACTTCCTCTGCTCTACTGGTGATATGGTCCATGGCAGCCTCTGAGGTCTAGGACGAAGCAATGGGAGATGATAATGAAGGACACAAATCTCAAGCAGGATGTCTTACTACCTATGACTTATCAGAGCAACAAGGACTTAGAGGAAAGACCTACATCCAAACCAACTCATTTAACAGCCACCAGATCTCCAGGTGAAAAGGGCATCCCTGGGCTGCCCAGCATCTCCACCACCATCTGTTGGGTTGTCCTGACATTGCATGAGGAGCTGCTAAAAACAAAACAAAACAAAACAAAACAAAACAAAACACAGAACTTTATCTCACATTGAAACTCACTACCTGATCCTTCAGCCATGGCAAGGAGAGCTCACATTGCTCTTTGTGAGCCTCACTCATTCTTAGGATGCACAAAGCAGCTAGCTCATCCCCATCCTTGTCTTCATGCCCTTCCCCAACTCCATCCTCCATCTGACTCATTCCCCTCCCATCTTTACTGTCAAGGCCTCAAGCCAGCAGGGATTTCGATCTCAGGAGGCAGCTATTGTGCTGTAATTAAACAGCAATTGATTGCAAACAGGGTTCTTTTGTGTTTGGGATTAATGAGAGGCAAGAAGATAAATTTGGTCACCACTAATTAACCCCAATTACAGGAGCAATAAATTAGAAGTGTACCAGGCTATATGGCACCCACTGCCCCCTGTCTGAGGCATGAAGAGGGCACTGATTCCTTCTTTGAGTTCCCACAAATCTGTGGGACTTTCAGGAGTGAAGTGGAGGCCAGTGGGTACACCAGGGTGTGATGAACAGACAGCAGGTGGGATTTTGACGATGCACAGTACATGGGCATGCTGTCATGAGATGAGCAAGCTGTGAGAGCCCTTGTGATTCTTAATCAAAAGCCCACATGGGAACCAATGGTTTCACTAATTCAGACCACTAATCCCCCGCAATTTTTAAGAGCTTTGATTTTGCACGGTGGTTGAACAGGGGCAGGAAAGCTGTGTGTGCTCTGCTCACCTCCTGCAGTGCATTATCCTGCTGCTCTCCAGGGACAAAATCTGTGTGAGGCTAGCAAGGCAGAGGGGAGAACCCCTGCAATTAAAAATAAATCTTTTATCCAGAACAGTGGTCACGCCTTGGAACAGGCAGCCAGGGAGGTGGTGGAGTCATTGCTCTTGGAGGTGTTCAAGAAATGTGGAGATGTGACACAAGGGACATGGTTTAATGGGCATGGTGGGGACAGGATGGGGTTGGTCTTGATGGTCTTGGGGGGTCATTTTCAACCTTAATGATTCTATGTTCCTCAAGCTAGAAGATGACACAGGCTGGAATTACAGGGATTTCCTTCAGCTCATTTCAATCCTGACATTTAATTGCCATGCTGCAATGTGACAGCAGACTCCATCCTGCCTGGTATCCAAAAACATTTCTGCCTCCTGTGTTTTCATAGCTGAACAGCTTCGAGGCTGGGCCATTGACCCCTGCAGCAACAAAGCATTAGAAGATGAAGAGTGTTTCCCAGGGCCTTCCAAGCTTTTCTTTCATAGAATTGTTTGAGTTGCAAAGGAAATTTAAAGGTCATCTATTTCAGCTCCCCTGCAATGAACAGGAACACCTTCAGCTCAATCAGGTTGCTCAGAGCTTGGTCCAGGCTGACTTTGAATCTTTCCAGTTAGCTTCCACGATCTCTCTGGGCAACTTGTTCCAATGCTTCACTGCATGAAAAACTCACAATTGCAAAAGTGTTTGTTCCCCATTCCAAATGAGAGCAAGACCTGCTGTTTACCTAGGTGCAAATCCATCTTCTACGTCAGTGCTGAGTGCATCACAGGAGATGTGGGAAACAAGGAGGTCCTTGTGCTCTCAGAAAGTTGACATATCCATGGGAAGGGCAGTGAAAAAAATCCCTGCCATGATCCAGGAACCATCTGTAGCAGTCTCCAGAGAGGATGACGACAGAACAATCTCAGCCTAAAAACTAACTTTGCAACAATCTCCCCTGGCAGATACGTGAGCACATAGGTGTGACCCTAGCCCCACCTCAGTTGGGATGGGAGATGACAGAGTAGCAGAGGGTGAAAATACCCTTGTTCCCTCCCATCAGATGTTGTCTCTTTCATCCCACATCCCTTCTATGCATCTGAGCCCTTACTAAAATTCTCTTCCTCCCTGGGAGGAAGAGTAAAGGGCTGAATTGACACATTTGCCTGGAATCAGACGCACTTCTCATGTCTCTTCACTGCCATCCCAACCTGGGGACATGCACAGAGGGGTCAGTGGGTGCTGGTGCTTGAAGGCCAGGGCAGATCCCCATGTCTAATGCTATAATCCTCCTCTCTTTCAGGCAGCAGGAAAGCCCTGGCTGATAGGATCCCAGTGCAGACAGGGTGTAAAGAGCCATGGCAGCTCCAAAGCAAACACTCCCACATCTTCATTCCTTCCACCCTATTGGCCATTGATTTCAGATAAATATCCGTCCAGCCCTGACAGGGCTCAATTCTCCTAATTATAGCCCTATTGACATGTGATCTTTAGCTGCTCAGCTTGTCAGGAGCCATCTATCAGGCAGACAGATTTCTTTGGCTCAGGAGGAAATGAGATGAGAAGGGGGAAAAAAGGAGGAGACAGGGTTGGGGAGGGGATGGATTTAGCAGAATGGCTCTATTATTGTGCTGAAGAGGACCTCTGGCCCAGATTTCAGATTATTAACAAATACATTGCAGAGGGCCCCAAAAACCTACCCGTAGGGTAAAATTATGGGGCCAGAACTAAGGTTAAGAGTTTTATTTTGGGAACACTGTGTATGGATCCCTGCAGATAGTGTCCACATCTCTCTCTTTTCCACAGACACATGAACTGATTTTGCCAGGTTTGTGCAGCCCTGAAATTACAGAATCACATGATCATTGAATCACAGAATAACAGAATCATAGAATGGCTTACTTTGGAAGAGACTTTAAAGATTATTAAGGTCCAACCCACTGCCATGGGAAGGGTTGCCAAACAACCATATTAGGCTGCCCAGGGTCCCGGTCAACCAAGTCTTGAGCATCTCCAGGGGTGAGGTATCCACAGACACCAGCTGTGGGTAGATAGCAGAAGCGAGATATGGAGTAAGACAGATCCTGGGCTTGTCTGGCCCTGGAGAGAAGTGTTGCATTGAACTTGCAGGGCTTGCTCCTGAACTGGACCCACTGGGAGGCAAGGGGACAAGGCAAGGAGACCAGACTGGGGACATGTTTGGGGGACATACTACCTTCACCAGCTTTAGAATTGTAGAATCATTAAGGCTGGAAAACACCACTAGATCTTCTACTCCAACCATCAACTCATCAGCACCATGCTCACTCACTAAGTCATGTCTCTCAGTGCCATATCTAACTTCTTCTTGAAAAGCTCTAGGGGTAGTGATTCCAAATACTCTAACAGATGGCTGAACTGGTGGAAAAGACGAACAATTTGGGGTCCTCCCTGCCTGTTCTTCTACGTGCGTTGCATAGGATAGCCAAGGAGTTCCATAGACTGCGAATGGCTGCTTGAATCACATTTAGATCCCAAAAAATGATGACACGTCCATTTGGCTTTTCCAAGATCATGCAGTAAACGTCTGTGCTCATTGAAGGGTAGACTAGTGACCTTTAAGGCTTCTTTCCAACTCAAAACATTCTATGATCCTATGATTTTATTATTTTTTCTCCTGAACTCCACATGAGCACACACTGCCTCAGTGGTGATGCTGTTACAGATGGGTTACAGGCTGCATCCATCATCAGCCAACACTGCAAAGCAGAGTGGGGCCGGCACTCAGTCAGCGATCAGGGAAAGAGCCCTGATAGCTGACTCATATCCTGGTCGACACATCTCTGTATTGTGAAAGGACCCAGCCAGCCAGAGTGTCTGGAGATAACAGCCTTAACCGGGGAGCCCTGAGAGCTCAGAGTTCATTTACAAAGCTGGGCTTATTCATGCTGGACTGACTCTCTCTGTGTCTGCATTATCGATCCTCTCTTCCCCCCCAGTCTGCAGTATCAGCCCATCCATGGAGATAGCTGTCTGCAGAACCTGCTTCCACCCAGCTCAGGTATCCAGGGTACGAGCGGCAAGGACTGGCTTTGCGGAAGTGCTGAGCATTCAGAAAATCTGGGTTTGGAGAAAAAAAAAAAAAAAAGCAAAGACCCAGGCAGCTCTCATCTCTCTCTCAATGGAAAGGGAGAAACAAGGTCTGTTTGCTGCTGTGGAAACACAGAATCACAGAATCAAAGAATCACAGAATCACAGAATTGTAGGGGTTGGAAGGGACCTCCAGAGTTCATCGAGTCCAACCCCCCTGCCAAAGCAGGTTCCCTACAGTAGGTCGCACAGGTAGGCATCCAGGCAGGTCTTGAACATCTCCAGAGAAGGAGACTCCACCACCTCCCTGGGCAGCCTGTTCCAGTGCTCCGTCACCTCACTGTAAAGAAGTTCTTGCGCGTGTTTGTGCGGAACTTCCTATGCTGCAGTTTCCAGCCGTTTCCCCTTGTCCTGTCTCCACTCACCACTGCAAACAGTCTGGCCTCGCCATTCTGCCCCCCACACCTTAGATATTTATAGACCTGGATCAGGTCCCCTCTCAGTCTTCTTTTCTCAAGGCTGAACAGACCCAGTTCTCTCAGCCTTTCCTCATAAACAGGGGTTTCCTCATAACAGGGGTACAGGATGATGAAGTGATTTCCTAGTGTCTTTGGTGCTCAGTTCCACAGCTCCAGTAAAATGGCATATCTCCCATCTCCTAAATTTCCTTCCCTTCAGTCCATTCAGTAATACTGCATTGAGAGACAGGACTGATGCATTTCTGTGATGGAATAGGATGGAGAGGAATCACCATGGAGTGGGCCTGAGGTGCTGAGCTGCATGTCTGGGTGCTGCTCCTAAGATCCAAGCCATGAGCCTAGAATCCCTTCAAGCATTTCTCACATTGCCATTGTTGCTCAGCAGTACTTTTGACCCACCGCATGGTCCTACAGGACCTGTATGCCTTTCTGGGCATCATATTGGGCACAAGTCAATCCTTGTTGAGCCTTCCTTCCAGGCTCAGCCTCAGAGGTCTCTGCAGGATTGACCATTCACGGTAGCTGCACCCATGAAAAGTGAAATGCCCACAAGAACACGCTAATGGGATTGTGCTTCTTGCAGATTAGGGGTGTGCACATGTGCATGAATTATTTAGGGTAGATCTGACTTCACCAAGGAGGAAAACCCAGGGTATTTTCGCTGGGGGTGGGGAGCCTCACTGCTGCAAGACTGGTTCATGGGATTGCAGAAAAAGGATGGAGACCATCTTTCCAACCTTCAATTCAGTACACTGGCCTTGTGCAGATCAGTTTTGGAGGGCATTAAAAGAGAAAGCAAGGTCAGAAATAACTGCAGTCATTAAATAGAGCCATCTTCTCTCCTGCTCCCTGCAGAGAGCCCATCCCATCACTGGCTGAGGTCCCCACAGCCACACTGTCACAGGGCAGGTTCATCCAGATATCTTCACTTCTCCTTTCCATACCAACTCCCCATGTGCCCCAACATAATCCTCCTCCATCAGTTACACAATGTCAGAGTCCTGAAGGTAAGGAGTGGGAGTATTTAAGGCCAGCAGTGACTCAAGTGCTGCTCAGACTCTCAGCAGGGGTTTTGGATGCACCTATAGCTGATTTTAATGTCACACTTATAGCTGACACATATACATTTATTTCCATGCATACACTCATAGCCAGTTCCTGTTCTTTTTATCCCTGTAATTCTTTAAACATCCAAGTAGAGCTTTGCTTTCACATGACCCAAAGCAGAAATAGGATGACACTATTCTTGTCAAATCAAATGCTGATCAAATGAGAATTTGTTTTAACTCTCAATTAAGCATAAACTTCAGAAAGAGGAAGAGGCTTTGGTTTAGAACTGGAAGAGCTGCTGGCAAACCAAGTGCCCCAGTGCTGTGTTATTTCAGCTCTCTCATTTTGAACTTCACAGTGACACAATGTCTGCTTCTTCAGGAGTTTAATCCCAGGTGACAAGTACAGCCCAGATTCATTACACAGTGGGAAATGGCAAAAGCAATGTGAAGGTGAAGGTTGAGAAGCCTCAAGGATCTCACTGTCCTCCTGCACCAGTTTGACACTGTCACAGTATCGTTGACTCAAGGGTAAATTATTGTGATTTATCAAAGTCAGCATAATAAAAAAATTACAATGAGGCTTTAATGCACACACATGCCCTCTGGCTGACTTTGCTTCACCTGGACACTCTTATGATCACAGCAAACGCAACATGGCCAGAATGCTTATCCCAGTGCTAGGAATACTTCAGCACAAGAATTGGACTCAGTGATCATTATGGGTCCCTTCTAACTCAGGATTTTCTATGATTCTATGATCTCATCAGTCTGTGGGGCAATGGGTGCTGAGTCAGCATCCCCACCCTGTCCTCTCCATGTGCACCATTCACAGTGGAGAGGGAAAAAATAACACCACTTGACCCACGTTCTCCATACATTCATTCCCCTTTGCCTTCAGCAGAAGCATCGACAGATCCTTTGCTTTAATGTTAGCTGAGTTTTAGCACTTCCCCCCAGCTTACCATTTATCTAGAAGGCTCTGAATCATGAGTGAGCAGAGTTAATAAATCTACTCCTGTGTCGCCTGTAATCAGGCTGGTAAATACAGTAGATCTATCAGGAAGCAGTAGCCCATGCCACCAGGTTCCTTGTTTTTGGACATGTCATGTTGTTGTTGTCCAGCTGGGATATCCATTTCCATCTGCCCAATCTGCAGCTACCATCAGCTGCTTTTTCCAGAGTGGAAGATGCTTTCTCCTATGCTGAACCAAGCCCCAGGTGGTGCCTGGAATCTTTTCTTCTTTTTTAAATTCTTTGGAAACAGTTTATCACACACAAAAATTGTACCATCAAGGTTCTAAATGAACTCTACACTTTGTAATCTACCCCTTTGCCTTCATGATGGGCAGCAAACCCAGCAGAGGATCAATTTCATTTTTCGTCCGTCTTTATTCACCTTGTGCTTCCCTGTGATCTCACCAGCCCAAGGTGCCCTACAAGGGCTGGGAGCATTATAGGGAAAATGATGGGATTTAGCTCTATTTCCCATCCAGCTGCAGTCCAGAATGTGACAGTGAGTATCCTCCCACAGGACAGGATTGAGAAGCAGTTTTTCCCTTAATGGATGGATGGAAGAATAGATGGGTGAAAAGATGGATGGATGGAATTATGAATGTATGGATGCCCATCTGGGACTAGCATCTCCTGTGAAATACCCTGATATCTTCAGACAACATCACAACTCTGAGAGGGGAAATCAAGGCACGCCAGGAAGGGAAACAGCACACATCAAGTTCATTTAGTTAATAAGTGACTTCCTCTGAGTGTAAGTGGAGGAGAATTGATTCCAGCCAAGTCCCTCAGCAGACAAGGGTACTGCAGGGAAGTTTGGTAGGGGCAGGTTTCCTGTAAGACAGGAAGTCTTCCTCCTACTGTACCGTGCTCTCCTCATTCTGGCTCTGGCTCTGGGAGGCAATCCAAGCACTACATATCTTTAATTATTAAGCAATTACCCATTGTAGTTACTTATGTGCTACGGAGCCTCCGGAATGTTCCTGCCAGCAGTACCAGGGCGTAAAGCATCCCCTGATGCTTCCTCTGCAGCAGCTGAATCACCCAGCTCCATTAACTGACATCCACTGCATCCCCACACACAAAGACATCCCTCTACTCACCCCCCTTTCCTCCACTAGTGGACTCATTCCTCATCAAGCCCCTGGGAACCCTTCTGGCCACTGCTACCAATTACAAAGCAGTTCCAGGAAGGAGGATGGAGGTGTGACTTCATCCATCGTGGCCCCAAGGAGCCTTCAGGCTGAGGAACATCCTGCAAATTGGCTGATCACGGAACATCTAGGGAGGGACATGTTCAAGAAGACATTTCTTGACCCTTCCTCATCCTTGTCAGAGGGAGAACTCCACTTCTCTATGGATCCCAAGTGCCTTCAAATGGCCATTCACCAGCTTTTATTGGTAGACTCTGGGGCCCGACAGCAAGGAGAAAATTATAATGTGTTTTTTTGCAGAAAAGAATCTTCCACCAGCAGAGTTTGTCATGTGAACAAGATCTTTACTCTTGTGGCCAAGGCAGACATACAGTTGAGATATGCTGTTGTCAGAGCATTGAGGAAGTCTCCTTTTCTCATTTACTTGTGTCCTGGCTACCACTGTCTTTATACATCCTCCATGGCCATTGCTGACATCAGACATGATGATCTCCTCCTCATATCCACTGAGAGCTGTGGAGGAAAAGCATTTTTCAGCAGCCCAAGGCAAGGCGAATCCTTTGCTTTCAAGTTCCTTGAAGCTCATGCTCTCCAGAAGAGCTGAACAAATATTTTTCATGGAGCATCATAAAAATGCTGCTTGGGCAAACTCTGATTGCTTCTGGGTATTGCATTGCAGAGCAGCATTTGCAAGGGAAAACTCTTCATCTGTTTGCAGGTAAACTGGAAAGTCTGGGTTTGGTTTGTGTTATTATCTAAGTGTGAAATGTTAACACAAGCACGTTTGGCTTCAAGGTAATAAATCTGCTTGTTTCCAGGAGGCATTCTGCTGTTCACACATTCACAGATTCTATATTTTTCCCAGATTTGAGGAGTTCTAAGTTCAGTGTTTCCTAAGCACCATTTCCAAAGTTTCAGCATTTTCTGATGGTCCAGGGAAGAATAGTCTAGGAAAAGGTATAGGATCTGTGCAAAACTTTCCATGATACTCCCCCAGCCTCCAGCATATGCTCTAGAGTGGAATATACACGGGGCTGAGGTCCAATATTGCACTGCTTCCTCTGGATAGATATTTTCTAAGGAATTAGATAATAAGGAATAAGAGTGATTTTCACCCCAAAAGTGGTCATCATCCACTACCACACTTGTGCTAATCATAACATCATAGAATCATTTGAGTTGGACTCCTCTGCAATAAACAGAGACATCTGTGGCTAGACGTATGCACCAAAACATACTTACCATTCTTTCTATGAAAGAGGAAGCCCCTATTCCAGCAACACAAAATCAGATGTGCTCTGACGGTGAAATATTTCACTGCTGCTTTACAGATAAAGAGGTTTGAACGGAAACATTGCTCTTCAAATCCCTTAAAATAAATAGGTCACTTTTTGATTGCGGTGCACTGCCTTTACTATTTGATGCCAGATCTTCAGCAAGTGAGACAAACTTAGTGACCTGGAATTCATTCATCCCTTTCTCTCCTTTGGCCAAAGATATTTTCTCCATCTATCCTCTTTGTCAGACAAATGCTGAAAATTTTCACTGCATCCAGCTAAAACTGAGCCATTAAGACAAGCACCTGACTGTCATTCCCCAAAAGTGATTCTTTTGGTAAGCTTTAATTTTGCGTTTGTTTGGTCTCTTAGTGCAGCTTAAATACTCTCCACTTATGCAGAAAGATAATTGGTTATGCTCATCCAGAACCATCCCTTGGACTTCTGCAGTCTGCACAGGGCCATAGAATAGTAGAATCATATCCTGAGTTGGAAGGAAACCACAAGGATCACTGAGTCCAACTCCTGGCTCCACACAGGACCGCTCAAAACCCAAGTCCTATGTCTGAGAATGGTGCCCCAACACTCTTTGAGCTCCAGCAGTTTGGGGCTATGACCACTGCCCCAGGTAAGCCTGTTCTACGTCTACTGCCCTCTGGTGAGAACCTTTTCCTAACCCCTAGCTTGACCCTCCCCTGGCATTGGTTCCCTCCTCCCCTGACAATAGCTCCATGCCATTCACTTGGGTCCTGTCACTGTCATCACAGAGCAGAGATTGTGAGTTGGCTGTAGGACATCATAAGGGAACTTCAGGTCACCGTGAAGTCTCCTTTCAGCCTCTTCTTCTCTGGGCCACACAAACATAGGGATCTCAGCCACTCCTGAAACCCCTTGCCCTTCAGATCCCTTCCCTGTCATTGTAGCCCTTCTTTGGGTGCTCTCTAATAGTTTTATGTCAATGGCATTGCTGGGCATTTTTGGCTGTCAGGGCACACTGAACTAGGTAGAACTCTCTTGTCTCCTGCCCTGAAAGATTTGCTTATTCATTTCTGAGCATGATGGTAGTGAAGTTCAACATCTTCTCCTGCAACCTGCATGGAAATGCATCCTCCCCAAGCTTGTGGGTGACAACTACTTAAGAAGTGAGGTTGGTGTAACAAACATCAGAGCTTTGCTCTGGAGAGGCTCTGAAAAGTCTAGGACATTGACAACATCAGTGGAGTCACAGTGATCATAGAATCATTCAACCATTTGAGTAGGAAGGGACTTTTAAAAGTCATCTTCTCTGCAAGAAAGAGGGACATCTGTAGTTAGATCACGATTCTCAGAGACCTGTCTAGCCTAACCATGAATGTCTCTTGGGATGGGAAATTCACTACCTCTCTCGGCAACATGTTCCAGTGCTTCACACTTCACTCCCCTTGTCATAACATACATACAGCCACAACATTTCAGCTTGCAACATACCAGTATTGAATAATGTACATTGGACATGAAGTCTATCTTACCTTGAAAGCAAACAATGAGGCGCTTTCCACCTTGTGGCACAGAGAGATCTGCTTTATATTTAATGAAATAGTACATAGAGGGATCTTGCGATGTGTTGGGTTTTGTTGCTCCTTTGGAGACCACAAACAGGCATCACTCCTGACCCAAGTGGTTAGTATCTGATGGCCCCCAGCTAGCATTCAGGGAAGGATATGTGTCCATTTGGTTCAATCAACCAGGTTGCAAAGAGAATTTATGAGCTTACAGAAGAATTTACTGGGGAAAAGACACTATTCACAAAAACTGAAGAGGAACTAAGTTGTGGAGACTCAATTCCCAGCCCACAGCAAGAAGCTGTGCACAGATAGTGTCATAACTTGCCTTGTGCTTCAGAGAACATGGACTAGAGAAATCTAATCCACAGAGACATTTGTCTGGATGTTGGTATTCCTCTCAAACAAGAACAGCAAGATTTGGTGAAGAAGACAGATGTTGAAAGAACAGTGCTTTTCATCCAGATTTCTCCCAGAAAAGGGATGATGGAAAATGGGAGAAGACCAATGGGTGAGGAACTGCAAAGACACCTGTTGTATATAAAGGATGAATTGTCCATCTTCTGAGGCACAACTGAATGCTCAAGAGAAGGGATTTTGATACTTTCCATTGACATCCATCAGCTTTGCCTTTTCTGACTTTGGCAATCATCCCTTAATCGTTATATATTCACAGAATCAATCACAGAATCATTAAGGTTGGTAAAACCAACAGGATCATCCAGTCCAACCACCAACCCATGTCTGTGACCACTAAGCCATATCCCTCAGTGCCACATCTCCACATTTCTTGAACAGTTCCAGGGACAGTGACTCCACCACCTCCCTGGGCAGCCTCTTCCAATGCATTACCACTCTTTCTGAGAATTTTTTTTTTTCTAATATCCAACTTGAACCTCCTCTGTTGCAACTAAAAGTCACTTCCTCCTATCTTGTATTATCCCTCTGTGTCAGCATGTTTCCATCTGTATCTACAGAGGGCCTCAACGCTGCCATCATCGCAGACCAGGTGGGATAACAAAAGCTAAGGAAGAGGTGACCTGACAAGGAACTCCTATAGCAGAGGAATGGGGAACAGCATGTCCAAAATTCCCTGCCCTTCATCCCTCTTCTGTTTTGCACTTCCTGGAAAGTATAGCTTTAGGAAGCCTGTGCAGAAATCCACCTCAGGGGTCCTTCTGGCTCTCCACAGACCTGATTAGCTCAGGCTGCATTTCCAAGGGCCTCTTTGGACTCCTCCATCTCAGGAGGGTGCACATACCACTCTGCAGCCTCAAACAACTTCTTGATGTTAAATTTCCCAATCTTCCAGTACTGAATCCACCTTGAAATTGGTCTTGAAACCTCTCTTTGCAAGCAGACAGGAAGGGAGCTTAGGAGATAGAAGAAGGAGGAGGGGAGGTGGGAGGAAAAAGAAGTTAGATATATTTTCTGTAAGAAGAATAAACAGGAAAAAAAGTAATCTCAGCAGGGGAGTAATGAAGCTGTCTCTGGGAAATGCTCATTTTGAAGGAGCAGCACAGAGATGTAACTGCAGGGAGCAGACGTAAGGTTTGGTGATGGTGGGGGGGACTCTAGGAGCTGTATTAGCAACTGCAAGTTTGGCATCCTGGCCAGACCAGCCCTGGTCAAGGCCAAAATCAGGATCCAAAGAGAAGAGTCAGAATAGAAGGAATTTAATCATCATAAGGAAATACTAAAAGCGATTTTCCCATGTGTTCACATTCTGTGTGTATCCAGGATGCGAGATTTGATCACATCATGGATTAAATGATGACCTGGACCTGGGACAGGAACAATTTCAGTTCTGGGAGCTAAAGTTTTACGAAACAGTAGGGAAAAGAGACAGGATTTTATCCACACTACTTGCTCTCCTCTAGCATAATTCTGCCTATCATGAAAGATGCTGTCACTTTTGGCTCACACCTGAGAGGGACAACAGTAGGATCCCCTTAAAATCAAAGCTTGATAGTCTGTGGTCGGGTTTCTTCACTGATGGAACTCAGAGGCACTGAAGTCATTGCCAGACCATTTCTTTCCTTGCAGAACCCTGCAAAATAATGGACTGGCAACATCTTCAGAGCTGGAAACACTCTTCACCCAGCTGAAAACAGGGAAACCACCAAATATACCTGTGCCAGTTTCCCCTGGTAGAGTGGCTTATGAATCTCCTTTCCATCTACATGAACTGATTTGAGGCAATAACTGCAAAGGATCAAAGTCCATTTAGAGGCTGGATACCAGAGCTGTCTGTTTTTCATTGTCTACTCCAAACCATACTTTTTTGTGGAGGAGAATGATCCTACCTCCTCTTTTCTCCCCCTCATATGTTCCAAGCTTGACAGAGACAGGTCAGTCAGTCTGTCACCACTAATCTCTGGATACTTTCAGAGTCACTCTAATGACAGCACACCTCTACCGAGCTGTTTGAGTCGCAGAAATAAAAGCTTATAAAAGCCAGCAGCCCCTCTGAGCAAAGTGCCTTGCTCACCCCTGAAAATGGTATCCAGCAGATTGGCCCTGCTGCTGTGACAAGAGTCGGACATGAAGACTTCCACTTTAAGATGCATTAAAGTCCTTTGCAGAAGGTTTTTTTTTTGTTCCACCTTTTGCCCCCTTCACCTTCCCTCCCATTTCTCCCTGATTCTTCCTCATGCTGAAGAATGAGTGTCTCAGGTAATACCCTCAGGAGCACCATGGATGGGTTGGCTCCTTCCCCACCAAACCCTCTCTGTTTTGTTCTGAGAAGTTTAGGTGTTTAGAGCTCTTTGGTGCATTGGGATGGTATTGTTAAAGGACTTCAGGCTTGGCCATGAATGTTCCAGGAGAGAGTGAGGTCTGCTGAGACTCAAGATGCCCTGTTCCTGGATGAGTTCAAAATCAGGTTAGATGAGTCCCTGGGAGGTTTGATCTAGTGGGTCTCAACTAGGGATTTGGAACTAGACAATCATTAAGGTCCCATCCAACTAAGCCATTCTATGATTCCATATGATTCTGTTCCCAATAGCTCTGCATGTACTGGTAAACTATTAAATGGCATCCAGCCAGCACTGTTGCCCTGTCTTGTAGGATAAGAGGATTTCATAATGCAAATCTGTGCATCCATTGCCCACTGGCCTTGAGAACGGGAACTCCAATAGGACATAGTCTTTGGGGCTGCCAACCCCCACCCAGTCTTCCTGCCATTTCTGACCACAAAGAAATAGTAGGCAGATGGCAAGCAGGCAACGTTCTTTCAAACCCCTCTCTTCATTGAGTTTTGGCAGTTTTATTGCTTAGCTTCCCTCCTGTCACCAGCAATACATGGGAATGAGAGGGCAGAAGCCACGTGGATGGGATGTGAAAAACATCATGGTGTCTATGCCTAGGGTGAAAGTCTAGGAATCTCTGCCAGCTGTCTCAGCCCCTGGACTCTCTATTTCATCCTCAAGGGAGCCAGTCTGTCATTTCACACCCCAAGTGGTTGCAGAGCTGTGCTATGCATTGGTGAAGAGCTGATGAAAGAAGTGCACAATAAAATGAATAATAAATAAGCTTGTCTGTTGGTTTAGAGGATTTTGCTCTGCCGCAGGGCTCATCAGGGCATCCTCTGGGACCTGTTGCATTTGAAGGGAAAATTGTGTCCCCAGATCATTAAGCCATCTCAATAGCAGTACAACAAGCTTGCTTTGGATGTCATGGGTTGGTACAGCTCTTGAACCTCCTCTCTCAGCGTGATTGCATTCTGAAAGAAGTATTAGTGGCAGTATCAGTGCTCTTTTATTGTTTCCCCTCACTTCACCAAGTCTGGGTTTAGAAGGTAAAAGGTTGGTAGCTCAGTATGGTTCTGCTCAGTTCAGCAGTTTGGATTCACTCAGAGAAATGCACTCTGGGGAAGGTGAGATGTGTTATTCCCATGCCCTGGCATGTGTCCCAGGCAGTGTAAGGATGAAGTCAGCAGGCAGATGGGTGTGCTGAGAGCTATAGGCAGCCAGCATGAGCTGGAACATGGATGAACCAGAACCAAGAGGCTGTAAGTCGCCGGGAGTCAGGAAGGGCACAGTTGGAAGCTTGGATTGCACGATGCAACTCCAGCCATTTAGGGGTTTGTGTCTGACTGTGTAACTCATTCACTTGAATTGATGCAAGGCCTTTATGTATGGTTCAGGCTCCCCCAGTAGAAAGCAATTTCACCAAGTCCTCGGAGTCAATGGAGTTTGACTGTCTTTGAGATAACGGAGTGCTAGAGAACATGTTCAGGCCCTGGAATCCAATCGCCATTAAATTAATAGTTCAGATTAGGACCAGCCCAATTAGCTGCCTACCACATGATGCACAAGTGCAGTTCCACAGTCATCAAGGGCCAAGTGTTCATTCCCAAGAGGAAGTTAGATATGACCAATGTGTCAAAAAGCATACGACACTTAAATGAGGTAAATAAGAATATTTTGTGCCATATGGCCTCTGTGTCACAGAGTGATCCAAAGTATGTTTAATTTATTAATAAAGATATGTCCTGGATGCTAAGTCATTCTTTCTGATCTACAATAGAAAAATAAAAACCAAGTGCCTCCAAAGCACTTAGGCAAGTAAAACTCCCAGCAATCTGAGAATCACAGAATCATAATACTGTCAAGAGTTGAAAGAGACCTATAAAGTCATCTAGTCTAACTCCTCTGCAATGGACAGGGACTGCTACAGCTAGATCAGGGTGCCCAGACCCCCATCCAGCCTGACCACAAATGGCTCCAAAGACCACTAAGATCATCTAGTTCAACCATATATGTTTGGGAAACACCAACTATCGATGCAGGACAAACAAACAAACAACAGCAATAACAAAAATAAAAGCCAATCATTTCACATGATGAATGTCATGAAATTACTTTTTTCCCATAGTGAAAATCATAGAACCACAGAATTGTCAACATTGGAAAAGATCTCCACAATCATCCAGCTCAAACATTCATCTACCACCAATATCTCCCCACTAAACCACGTCCCTTAGTACAACATGTGAATGTCTAAGCATCTAAAATCCAAATGTCCCATCAAAATCAAGAGGAAACCAAGAGAAAACCTTCTGACTGCTGAGTAGATGTCCTTCCTTCAGATATAAGGAAGCAATTCTTTATTCAGATGGTGGTGAGGCATTGGAATATGTTATGCAAAGAAGTCATGGATGCCTCATCCCTGGAGGTGTTCAAAGGCAAGTTGAGTGGGGCCTTCAACCTGATCTAGTGGTTGGCAACCAGCTCAGGCAAGCGGGGATGGAACTAGATGATCTTAAAGGCCCCTTCCAATACAAGCCATTCTATAATCCTTTCTAGCTTTTGAGCAAGCCAAGTGGTGACAGTCTTCTTCTTCCCAGTTGCCTTTATAATTGTCTTGACAGAAAAAGGATATGCAGGAAGCAAACCACCTCAGCACTGTATCAGTGGGACCATACATGAGAACCATGACCCTTAGTGGGGCTGGAGAAACCCCAGGAGCCAGAGAGGCAATGAGGAGCTGGAGGCATGGCTGATGGAGACTAAAATGACCTGAGAGGAGTGGAGCAAGAATGGTTTGGAGGTCACGGTGAATCACCAGCATAAGTCCAAGTGGATGAATCTCCAAGTACCAGAACAGCCCAGCTGCTCCACATCTGGAATCAGAAGCTATGTCTGCAACTTTACTTAGCTAGGAACAGCATTGGCCAGAAAAAAAAGCCAAATTTCCCCATATCTTCTTTTCTCAACCCCATCTCTGTGACGTGTCTCAGTTGTAGTCAATCAGAGCTGTGTATCAATTTAGCATTAAAAGACAAGGAAGATAAATTACTCAAACAGGCAATCCCAGAGTCTGGAAGGGAAAACTTTCTGATGCTGATTCGTGAGATTCTCCTCTCTTTCAAGCCTCACCAGACTCCTCTCACAGCAGCTCCTGTGTCTAGGACCATTTTATCCCTGCTTTTCCATTCCCTTACACCTTTACAAACCCTTCTTACAGCAGCTGTACATATGCAGAAACTCTTCCTTCCCCCCCACACTCCTCCTCCTCTTTCTTCCCCTCCGGCTGCTTGAGAAATTCAAACCTTCTTCCTAATAGGAAGAAAAAAGGGTGTGCTTCCAAGTTGAAAGGGAAAGCAGAGGAATGGGTTAAAGAGGTTTAAATTGGAGTTTTATGGATATTTCTCGCTCTCCTTTGTGAGCCTGTTAAACTTTTCTTTCGTTAAAACCAAGAGGACAGGAATGGGAAAGGAGAGGAAAGAAGGGAAAAAGAAGGGGGGGAGGAAAAAAAGCCCTCAGATATTCATGTGTGACACAGCTCAGGGAGGTGAGACGTATGGCTGATTTGCTTAATGCTGACAGGTCTTTCTTCTTATTAGAAAGAAAACACAGCAGGGATCCTAAAATGTGCCGTGTAAAGGTCCATGGCAGGAGCATTTCCAATCTTCCGTGGTGATGCTGCAGGCCAGGTATTCATACAGACACATCAGGGGAAAATAACACAAAAAGTTCTTAAGTAGGCCCCCATTAACCTGCTGCCTATGGTAATGTCAAGCCCAAAGCTGCTCCTATGAAGCCAGCTAGCCAGCACAGGGAGGCATAAGTGTGCCAATGTGTGTATGTTGATGTGTTCATATAGGGCAGAAAAGAAAGAAAAAGGGGAGAAAAAGGGGAGAAAGAGGAATACAAAACCAAGGTGGAGGGGAGAATGGAGAGAAAGGCAAGACAAAGAGGGAGGGAGAGAATCTAAAAGAGGACAAATACAAAATGCAAGTGAGAATGATGGTAGAGGATTTTTCCCATGCAGTCATGTTGGGCTCTTGAAGGTTGATTCTCCCAAAAAGGAATAGGGTGAGCACCTAAGCATTTCTGAAAGTCGGAGAGCCACCAGACTGCTTTTTCCTTGTGCCCTGGGTAACTACAATGCACTCCTAAAGGAGCAGCCCCTCCAGACAGCCTGACTGTGCTGTCTGTCTCCTCCAATGAGTGGATGGCTTGCCCTGGGGGACTGTGCATTTGCCTTCCCTTGTGTCAGCTTCACAACCAGCAGGGTATGTCGTGCCATCATCATGCACAACACACGAGCTGACACAGCTGATGTCCCTTGATGCTGGGACAGCTGAGATGCTCTACAAATAAAGACAAGGCTCAAGGGCAATCAAAAAGCTGTGGATTAGGCCATGACAAGGGCTGGCATGTTACCTCTCCAAGGGGGCATCCTTCCCACTAATTTCCCCTCCATACTTGTTGGCACTTCATCACATAATCACAGAATGTCTGAGATCGAAAGGGACCTCTAAAGGCCATCTGTTTTAGCTTCTACTCAAGCAGAGTCACCTACAGCAGGTTGCATGGGACCATGTCCAGTTAACTTTTGAAAATCTCAAAGGAAGGAGACTACTACCTCCCTGATCAACCTGCAGTCAGAAGGAATATCCTGTGTTCTGTGTCCACTGTCTCTTGTCCTGGCATGGGGCATCACCAAGAAGAGTCTGGCTCCATCCTCTTCGCACCCTTCCTTTTAAGTATCTTTACACATTGATAAGATCCCTCTTCTTGTCTCATCAGAGATAAAAGCTGGGACAGATCATTATGTAAGGTCATAATATACATGCATGGTTACAATGGCAAAATCACAGACAGAGGCTGATAAAAAGGAGTAGCCAAGAGAAGGGGTGCATGAAGCTCCTGCATGGAGCTAGGAGCTGGATTCAGTGACTCTCATGGGTTCCTTCCAACTCAAGATATTCTGTGATTCTATGATTCAGAAGCAAGATGGGTATCTCTATGGACCAGGAGTTGGGTTTTCAAGATAAACCCAGAGCTGGAGAAGTAGTGACATTTTGTTCTGGGAGCTATGTGCTGGTCAACCCAAGTTGATGGTGTGGTGTAAGCTGGAAATATTGATGAATAGCCAGGCAGCACAACAGGAATAGCAAGAATGCAGAAAGAACAGTTTGCACCTCCTACCTGCAGGGGAAGCATCTACATCATGTATTAGCCTTTTTACTCTGGATGACAAAAAGCAGAATGTAGCCAGGTCACAGAGCATTGCAAAGGCAGCACTCAGGGACACTTCATGGCTTGTTCTTTCCAGAGTTACCTAAGTCATTCATTCTGGGCTTCCTCTTTCTGCCATTAGTAGTCCAGAAAATGAAATGTGGGCTATAGCTAATCCCTAAAGTGTTCAAAAAACTTTCCCTCATTGCTATTGACCCACCACGCATGCAGAAAGGAGCCATGTTTCAGTCCAGCTTTCCAACAGCTTCTATATAACAGAGGCCAGCATACTCAGGCATTTGGGCAGGTGGCATTCAGATGCCAGAAGCAAGGGATCTATGAAGGACCCAGGGAACAGGTGCGTATCATGGACTTCAGTTAGCAGTTGGGTCTCTCTTGAGAGGGTTTACCCTTGTCTCGGAACAGGGCAAGCAAGAGGTGCCATGTTTCAACTGGAAGATGCACCAGCAACGGAGTGATGGGACAGCATTAGTCAACTGATATTCGTGTGCTACTCACAGAGATGTTCCTCATCCCACCATGTCTCCCATGGGATCGCCACATAAAGAGACAAAATCTTACTCTCCAAGACATGCAAGTCTCCTCCCAAGGACTTTAGGGATTCACCACTCCAAACTCCATCATGCAAATATCTCTACAGTCATCAGCTGGCATGGAGGCTGGAAATCAGGAAGGGAACACTGTTACTGCTCATACACCATGATGCTGAGGTGCATGATGGGAACATGGTTACTGTAATGACCCTCCTGTTAGGGTCACTATGGCACAATTGTGAGAAGGAGAGCAAATGTGTCCAGGAAAAGCCACCAGGGTGGCTAAGACCAAAACAAAGAACATAAGATGAGGGGTTAAGAGCTGGTTAATTCAGCAGAAGATTAGGCAATGGGAGATCATATTGCCATCCATAGTTGCTCAGTGTGACAATGGTGGCAACAGTAGGAGAACATGATGCAACAAGCTGGAAAATGGGAAATCCTGACTGATAAAAGGAAATTTTCCTGCACAAAGGTCTTCAAAACCTGAAGTACAGGCTAAAAGAGGCTGTGGAGTATTTTTTCTTGGAGACAGTCCGAACATAATTTTATGGCCTGACTTGTCCCTGCTTTGCGTGAGCAGTTGGTTGGATGATCTCCAGAGTTCCTCTTGTACCCAAATCATTCTGTATGACATCATTCTGCAGCTGTATGACAGCATCCTGCATGCAGTCAAGGGATGAAACCCATAAAAATCACATAAGGTGGTCACTCATAGACCTCCATGCCCACCAGTGGAAAATGATGTTGACCCTCTCCTAGATCTCTCACATTTCAAGTCTTCTGAAGTTCATTTTTCCTTCTTGCCTGGACCATTGCTATTTCCTACAGCCCAAGCCCGTAGCTTCACATCTATCAACATCCAGCACAAAACAGAATCAGTCCCATAGTTCTTCTTTTGTCCTGAGCAGATTGTGAGTGTACATCCCAAAGTATGTAGTTGTCTACAAGGAAAAATTGGTTCTGGAGTGATCTTGTGAATGAAGGTGGATGTCTGTCATCCTCTGGCTAAATGAGCTGTTGGGAAATTAATTCTCATCCTTCTCAGCTTTTGTTGCCAAATGATGACTTCTGTTTTCCTTTTGGGAAAGCCAAAGTTTTCCTTACATGTGGGGCACTCAGCACCTTCCCAAACTCATTTTTTTCCATATCATCTAGGTCTGCGCCTCTCTAATTTAATTTGGCCACGGGGCTACCCCATCCTTCCCTGCACCATCTCCTGTAAATATCAGCTTTCTTCTTGAACAAACATGAAGTTAAGAGCTAGACACGTGGAAAAGAACATTCCCGTGTTTTGTATTGGAAAATATTAGAAATCATAGAATCATGAGTTGGAATGGACCCTTAAATGTCATCTAGTCCAATGTGACGTTTACTTACTCCTACTAAAGCATTTCCCAGGATGAATCTCACCTCACAGGTGTGTGAGCAAGATGATTAGGGGGACATGGAGTTTCTCAGGTCATAGATAAATTCTACATCAGCGTTACCAAGGAACAGAGGACAGGCTCAAAAGGATGCAGTCATTCCACTCTGCTCTCCTTCCTCCACCCTGAACCAACCCTGCTCCCTTCCAACTGCAGTCAACTATGGGAAACTTTCCATTGCCCCAGAGAGAATGCTCTGGCTGCAACCCTCTATAACTTCTCCCTTGGTTTGTATTCTTCCCCATGCCTGAAGCTATAGGAACACTACTTCTGGGCAGCCCTATTCAACCTACTGCAATTGGAGGGAAATGCCCCTCTTGGTTCACTCTTTCCTCCTCCTGGGAAAGCAGTCCTGTGTGGAAATGAGCTCCATTCCTTTCCTTTACCCCCCTCTTCTCTCTTCCCCTCTTCATCACGCCCGTTGTTTCATCCTTTGAGAACTCTCTGCCTCTCCCTATGGGACCCACTTTAAAAAACAAGGGGAGGAGGGATGGGGGAAAAAGGAAAGAAAACTCCATTGTCTTGTCAAAGGGAATAAGTGAAAAGTTGCAAGTGTCTCTCTGCAGGTTTTGGCTCCTGTGTGTTCTCCTTTCAAACCCTGCCAGCCTCAGGGGCTGTCATTTCGCCTTCATCTCAGCGGATCGACCCGTGGTTTCCCACTGCTCCCCCTCCCCAGCATCAGTGAGCATGGAGCTGCCAGGCTTTTCACGGCCACCATAAGCTTGATCCTATTGACAGGTCTCTTCTCTTTGCTTCCCTTTCAAAGGGGGGGCTCAGGGTCCCTTCCTTCCTCCCTTCTTTTCCCCTTCCTTCCCTCCCTCCTTTTCTTTTCCTGATTTTCTTCTCAGAGGCACGCCGCCGAGGTGCCGCTGTGCAATGACTTGATGAGGCCACACGCGGCGGAGCAGGAGCCCAATTATAAACCCCTCTTTAAGAGAGGCCTTCATTTAGAGAGTGAGATTGGAGCTGTCGGAATATTAACGAGCTCTTGCCAGCAGCACAGCATCCAGCAGTGGGGAAAGTATGCGGGGAGGAGGGGTGCATTCATCAGACCAAGGTGATGCCCTGGGCAAGAGTTTCCAGGAGTGGAGATGGTGATGTGCATCCGCCACTGTGCTGGTCATGGTGCTGGCTAGACCAGCTTATCCCAGCAAGGCTGAATAAGGGTTGGATATGATGACCTTACAGGTCTTTTTCAACATGATCCTGTGATTCTGTTCAATGATTCAATGATCCTACAGTCCTACAATTCTATGATTCTGTGATTATGTGATTCCACGCTTCTATGATTTTGTGACCCAATGATTCTATGATTCTATGATCCTACAATTCTACAATTCTACGAGTCTATGACCAAGGAAGTGGTTTCAAGTTGTGCCAAGGAACATTTATATTGGACACGAGAGAGAATTATTACAGGAAAAGAGTGGTCAAGCATTGGAATGGGTTGCCCAGAAAAATGGTGGAGTCCCTGTCCCTGGAGGTAATTAAAAGGTGTGCAGACATGGTGCTAAAGGAAGTTGTTTAGTGATGGAACTTGATAGGTCAGGTTGATAGTTGGACTTGATGATTTTGAAGGTATTTTCCAAACTAGACTGGTCTGTGATTTATGTGTGGAATCACCATGACCTTCCATGAGGCATCACCCAGACACAGGGTTCTGTTCCACCATTCCAGATGTGGTCTTATGGTTACAGAAGGTACAAGAATTTCTGTCATCACCTTTGAAAGTGGTCTTGGAACCTTGTCTCCTGGGTGGCACAAGGCTTTCTCATTACCTTTTCTCATCCATGGAATGAGTTAGGGACTTTTCTGTGGACATTCAGCAGAAAAGTGGTTGTATGCTGCCAGGTAACTAGCTTTCATCCAGCACTGCATTGGAGGATTTCAAATATTGTGCCCAAAGCCCATTAAAGCCTCAAAAAGGGACCAAACAAGAGGTGGGCCCGGAAAGATCTCCACTGTTTATTGGAGGGGCACATCCACAACACAACCATGTTGGCAAATATATGGGGCCAAAGAAGAGCACAAGCATGCAACAGATCTCAACATATGCAAATACATGCACCCAAATGGCAGGTACATCTGCAAGCATACCCAAACCAGCCCATGTCTAATGAGATATTTATGACCCTGACCACACAACACAGCTAGACACGCGCACAAGTGTGCCTGTGCAACCACACAAACACAGAAATCCAGCCTTCAGCTGGCACTCTCAGTCACCCTTCCACTCAGGAAGACATAGGCTGAAGGCTCAGAAGTTATGTGACGAAAAAGTCGGGTCCACCACAAACAAAGTCTTTGAGATGGAGATGAAATGGAGAAAGAAACCTCATGCAAAGCTACAACAAGATATATAAACTGATATATCTTCATATTGAATCTGGGCAGCTATGTGATCCAAGCCATGTCTCAGATCCCTCCCCAGGAGAACTGGGGTACCATTTGAGGGTCTCTGGGGCTTTTATCCATTTCCAGCAGAATCCCAGGGTGTGAGCTGCTGGAAGCTGAATCAAATGCAGTGACCAAGGTGCTCTGATTTTTCATAGAGTGCAAAGACAGATGCAGAAGCACAGGTGGGAGGGAATGGAGATACAGCCAAAAATAATAATATTAATTAAAGAGAGCAGTGATAAATGTATTTTTGAACCAAGGAAGTCCCCAGAACACCAAGGAGCACAGTTCATGTGACAAACGAGTGCACTGCAGCAAAGTTTAAGAACTAGAGATAGAGACCAGCAAAGTATGCTGAGATGGATAATACCTTTATTAGACCTTTAGTATAGATAGCAGATGGATTTTCAGCCCACAAATGCTTCTGCAGATCTGAAAGAAATTGTCAAACTGGTAAAAAAATTTGTTAAGTGCAGTGGATTTATGTTGATCTGCTGGACAAATGGAAGGGAAAAGGTAGCTGCAATGTAGACCAGAGGAGATATCAGTTCTTTGGGAGAGAGAGGAAAGAGATGCAGGTAGAGCCCCTGGACCACTACAGTGTTAATACCAGGGGAGGTATGGGGAAAAAGTGTAATGCTGCATAAAAACAATTGATGCTCATTATAAATCCATAATTTCTGGTTCTGAATTGCTCTGTGATTAAGGTATTTAACAGTTCTGCTTCAAGGATCAGAACAGAGAGCTTTTGGGAAGCATTCCTCTGCTGGGAACTCATCAGGCATTGCTGCTCTGGTAGATGATGATCATCTGGTCACACTGGTTTTGTTTTCAGGGCACACGGTGTGTTATTTTGTGGATGGTGTGTTGCATCCTTAGATGTGCACAGGGAGCGTCATCCTTTGCAATACAGTAGCTCCCATGGATCCCAAGAGCAAGTGAGAAGGGCCCAAGAAAGTTAGAAAGACAAACTTCTGATGCCTTTATGAGTTCTCCTATTAATATAGGATGATAGGTAATGATAATAATGATAATACCTAACAGCTATTAGCTAAAAATGCTGCAGAGGGAATGCTGCTTCCGATAAGAGCAGACCTCCAGGAGCTATTTCTCCTATCCCATCACCCCATTAAGCTCTTCCAGTCTCTTCCACAAGCATTCTCCATTGGGAGCACTCAGATTCCATCTGACTCAAAGGATCAGCTTCACCTCATTAAATGGATTTTATAAGAAACAGTACAACCACCACTGTCACCACCAAATCCTCCCTTGAGCTCCCCAGGAAACTTCCATCACTGTAAGAGCATAGTATGTGGCTTCAAATCATGGATATCCCTGAGGACACACCATTTAGGGCACACCATAGATCCATGGGGCATCCCACTCCCCACTTCACCAGCACATTTAAAGCTCTGTGCATGGAGGCAGAAAGCCAGCCTCAAGCTGGGTTGATGACAGTTGCCTGCCGACTGAGAGACTGCAAGGAAGCAGAAAAAGACACTCATTTACTCCTTGTAGATGGATTCAGTCCACCAGTTCCTTTAGGTCCTCTCCATGCTTACTAAGACAGAAGTTTTCTCCCTGAAGGGCTGCAAACGCCTTGGCGTATGCAGGCTTTACATGAGTCACTTCTGGGGAAAAACAGAGCTTCTGAGCAACTGCTGCCCAGGACTGAGCTCAGGGTGGGGATGGAGTTTGCAAACCAAGTGATGATTCAAGGTCTTGATGTATTTTTTTTTTTATATCTGGGAAAATTTCTTCTCAGAAAGAGTGATAAGGTATTGAAACATGCTGCCCAGGGTGATGGTGGAGTCACTTTCTCTGGAAGAGTTCAAGAAAAGAATAGATGTGGCACTGAGGGACTTGGTTTACTTGGCATGGTGAGTATGTGTTGGCTAGATGATTTCAGTAGCCTTTTCCAGCCTTAATGTTTCTATGAGTGCCCTAACACCTCCTACCAAGCTCTCAGCTAAACAGTCACAGAGATTTTTACAATGAACCAGAGCTTTTACTGACTCATTTAGAAAGCCAATGGCCCATAGGTGGTGAGATTGCCCAGGATGGAGCAAGCAGGGTGATGGGATGCACCATGCAGAGCTTTGAATCATAGAATCATTAAGGTTGGCAAAGACCACTAAGATCATCTAGTCCAACCATCAACCCATCACCACCATGTCTACTAAATCATGTCCCTCAGTGCCATATCTGCCCTTTTCTTAAAGCAGCATCTCTCCCCTGCCCATTCACGCGCTCTGGAGATGCAGAAGAGGGGAGAGAGTCCTGCAGTCCCAGCACTGCCAGCTCAGCACTTCCGTGCTTTTCTTGTCAGAGGGGAAAAAAAAAAAAGTATAAAAATCCCCTGTTTTGTTTCTATTTTTGTTGTTGTTGTTGATTGCTAATTTATTGTTTTGTCCTGAGCTCGTACTTCTGCAAATCCCTTGTTCTTGATGCTCATTAAAATATTCTCAGTGCACACGGGTGCAGTTAGTTGCTGCTACGTGCTTTTTTGTATTTATTTTTCTCTCCTCCCCAGACCCCCCTTCTATACAACCCCGCGGTCAAAACGTCCCTGTGTTTTCCACATGCTTATTACCCAGAGAATCAAGGCTCCTTAGCAATTTGCTAGTCACTCCAAAGCAATCAATTATGCATCAAATGACTTTTTGATTCTTTACCTTGTGAGAGGAAAGATGGAAGAAGAGGCTGTCTTTTATTCTTCTCTCCTCCTCTATATTATTATTATTGTTATTATTATTATTATTCCCTTCTCTCCTTCTCTCTCTCTCTCCCTTTCTGTGCTCAATCAGGTCTGCCTGCTGGCATCAGAACTATGACATGATCAAATGGCTTGCTCTTAATTGGCAACAGCTCCAAGATGGAAAGAAGAAGGAAAGATTAAAAAGAAAAGGCCACTGGAGCTGGAGCCCTTGTGTGTGACTTCAGAGTCTTGTCGTGATGAGAGGTGAGGTGGAAGGACAGGGATGAGCCAAGGTGAATCCAGACACTTTGGGTGAATGGGCAGAAAGATGGAGACAGGCTAACGGGGACAAACAGGTCGGAACAGACAGATGGGGACAACCACAAGGATGGTGGAAAAAGGAGAGGGGTCAAGATGCTGCAGATGTGTAGAGAACTTGAGTTACTCTCCTCCACGTTGTGGATCTAGTCCAGCTTTGCTTGTAGCCACGAGTTCAGAAAGAGCAAGTAATCTACAGGCTATCCAGAGAAGTTGTGGATGCCCCGTTCACGGTGGTGTTCAAGGCCAGGTTGAATGGGGCCTTAGGCATGACCTAGTGCCTGATATAGTGGTTGGTAACCTTATCCATGGCAGAGGGTTTGGAACTAGATGATACTTGTGGTCCCTTCCAACCCATTCTATGATTCTCTGGGGACAATGTGTTAGCAGCAGCAATGCCAGGGCACCTATTTCAAAGCCAGCTATGAGGATCTCATGGGAACACGCTCAGAGAGGTTGCAGAGTATCTATCATGAGAAATACACTAGATCTGAAGGGACGCAGAGCAACCTGTCCTGTTTGATACTATATTGAGCAGCAGGGTTAGGCCACATAGCCTCCTGAGGTTCCGTTCTGTTCCTCTGATCTCCTTTCAATTTCCACATACACACTACATCTGCCACATCTTCTGTCCCACCTTGACACAAATACCTTTGTTACATCTATCTGTCCATCCCCACCATCTACCTCTCTCCTTGAGTTCCTGTTCCCTATCTAGCATTCCCCAAAACTTCATCCCTCAGGTGCCTGCAAAGCCTTTCTATCACATCTGCATAACTGGCTCCCGGCTCCCATCAGTGATCCCTTAGGGACATTTCCTCTGTCTCCAGGGGAAAGGAGGCGCTTTGGAAGGTGGAGAGGTCCCAGCCTGTGGAATTTTCCTGTGTACAAGTTCTTCTAACTCTCCCTCAATTTAAAAGCTGTCATGCCTCAGTGAAAAGGACATTTGATTGAACACTAACAGTGGAAGAGTCACTGCAAGGAAAAGAGAGAAAAAGGGTCCAACACAAAGGGTTTTTCCAGCAAGGTGCAGTCTCAGGTTGCCCAAGATCCCAGGCAGGATTAATCCATGTCCTGCTTTAAAGCCTCAAAGGGAAAGCTGTCCTCATCCCAGCCACCTGCAAAGCCTCCCCACCTGTCCTGCTCCCTGCAGACATCAGCAAGTGACCGTACTTTTCCTGCAGACTCTGACATTGCAGATGGTTTTGTGCATGTCCCTCATGAGCAAGCAGCAGGAATTGCATCCTCGTCCTCTGCTCTTTTGCAGTTGTACCTTTGGACCTGCACATCATAATTTGTGGCAATGGCCTGTGCCACATACATGCTGTGAGAGAAAATCACAAATGGGTTAGAACAACTGCATAGGAAAATATACAGTTTACAATGCCTAAAACAATCGTCCATTTTCTCTCTAACTTTGATTTATAGGGCCAGCGTTGTGCCTTCTTGGTCCAGGTGAGGGGGTTATTTATTTGCCAGGACATGGAATTTTTTTTTTATTCCCTACTCAAAATATATAAGTAAGTAAGCAAAGCAAAACAAAATAGAAAGATAGTTTGTGTTAACTTGTATGTTAACTCCAGGCTTTCCCTTCATTTGACCATCACAACCCAAAAGGTGTTGAAATTTGATGAGTCCTGAACTTAGGCTTCCCTCGAATTCGTAAACGTGATTTAAAAATACCCTCCTCTTCTCCTCTCGGCTATAATGTCAGCAGAAAGGATGACCATTACCCAGGAGTTGAGCTTTTTAGTAGTGTTAACTGCACAACAGCAGATTCTCACCAGCCTTTAAATGACCCGATGGGTATGACAAGTACTTTCTTACATCCCCTGCTCCCGTGACTCCAAACATCCCTGAGGATCAGACTTCATTGCCTCTCCATTTCTATGGCTCCTCAATCAAGATGTTAATGACCCACACCCAGGTCATGCCCGAGGCTGTGGACGTCCTTTGTAGGACGCAATAAGGATTTGTCTCAGATAAGCTGCCTCCATCAGCAGCAACCCTTTCAGCAAAGAAAGCCAACTGCTTCTTGGGCTGCATCTGTAAGTGCTCAGCCATCAGTGTCAGAGAAGTGATTATTCCCCTTGGATGTGGCACTTGAGGACACCTCAAACACTGTTCAATTCTGGGATCCTGGTAGGAGAGGCATGCCGACAAAATAGAGCAAGATCCGTGGAATCTATCAAGATATAAGAAGCAAGATATAAGGGGAAAAAAAATTACTGCAAGGTTAATGAACAGATTGCCCAGAGATATGGAGACATTCAAGGTCATGCTGGATCAGGCTATGAGCAACCTGATCTAGCTGTAGGTGCCCCTGTTTGTTGCAGAAGAGTTGGTCTAGGTATCATTTAAAGGTCCCTTCTAACTCAAATGATCCATGGTTCTATAAGATGGATTGAGAAATGGAACTCACGAAATACAAGGGCACAGTGAGTGAAATCAGAATGAACTCTGAAGGTGTTCCTTCTTTGAGTAAAGAGTTGAGCTACATTTGCCAGTACTTCCTTTAGTCTATCCTGAAGTCAATTAATTAAGGCACTATGGAACATTATGTTCCCAATTCATTTGTAGAAAACAGTATTGCACATCTCAAAGCAGGTTTGGAGAGAAGCCTCCTTAGAAAATTAGAGGGCTAGTAATAGAATATCCAGATGTCAGGAAGTCTTTGTGAGCTTGTGCAGCAAAAGGTCTTTGTAGGTTGAAGCGTGAACAGTGTTAGGAGAAAATACTCCTGCTGCACCATGTTCAGAAGTAGTTCTGGCTGCTTGAAGACTGGGGGCACCATCGAGCTGGCTTGTTTCTCATCCCCAGCTATTTTGGCAAGGTACAGTAGTCTCAGCAGCCAACCCTCCTCCCTGCACCACATCAGTAGCTCAGGGCAGAGCCAGCAGTGCATCCCTTGGCAGCTGTAAATAGAAAGGAAGCAGTGAGCTGAAGGGATGGCAAGCTGCATCTACTATCAGTGTGATGTCTGCATCACCCAGATGCTCCCACTCAGGGAATATGGGATCTGAAGGAGCAGGCCAAAGCGACTTGTTCACTGGTGAAATCCATAAGTGATCAGAGTGGGACTAAGGGGAGTTAAGGAAAAAAGAGCAGGAGCAAAACCTAACGTGCATGACAACAGTTCTTCATGAGAGAAGACACTATCCAATACTAAGGGACATGTAAAGGAGAAACATCCATGGTTTTATGATAGCATCAAGCAAGAGAACGTCAGTGTCTCAAGAGATTTGCAAGTCTCTGGCTGAGTTAATGTTGGTTGAACACTGGCTGAAATGAAGAAGCACCGGGAAGGTCTGCCTATACTCTCCATGTAGCCAGTGCATTTTCATAAGCATCTTTATGAAATCATTGTTTCTCAGTAAGTAGATGTCTTATGGCAAAGAGAAACATGGTTTAGTCGGTGTGGTGGTGATGAGCTCATGGTTGGACTCGATGGTCTTAGTGGTCTTTTCCAACTTTAATGGTTCTATGATTCTATGAAATAAGCTGGACCAAGCACTGTCTGCAAGAATCATTCTTTTCACCGACAGTGGGTACCTCTCAGGTTGAGGAACTTATGTGTTGAATGTTGGGATGAAATTCATCATGCTCAGCTCTGGCCATTCATGCTTTAAGGACTATACCAGTGAAAAATCACCTTTGAGTCTCTTAACATTTAGTTAGCAGAGGGTTAGATAAAACAGTCAACAACCTGGAGTACAACTCATCCTCATATAGATGCCTGTCTTTGATACATGTAAAGGTACTCTAAACTCTTCTCACTACACTGATAAACAATCTCTACTAGCTGTAGAGGGGTATAGACCTCCCAGTTCACCTGTCCAATAGAAAATTCAAGTTAAATATAGGATCATAGAATCATAGAATCATTTGAGTTGGAAGGGACATTTAAAGGCCATCTAGTCCAACTCTTCAGCAATGAATGGGGACACCTACAGCTAGATAACATTGCTTAGAGCTCCATCCAACCTGACCTTGAATGTATTTAGGGATGGGGAGATCACATCTCTGGGCAAGATGTTCCAGTGCTTCACTACCCTTAATGTGAAAAACCATAAGTAGAAAGAATTCTGCTCTATTGGATCATCCCACCTGCTCAGCAACTGGACTAGCTTTGCTCTTGTCCCCAAATGGGCAAATCCAGATACTACAGAGCTGACTGGCCATGTAATTCCAATGTAAGGATGTGACCACATGAAGAAAGACAGATATGTGCCTGCAAAATGAGAAGGGATCTAACTCCTTTGGCCAGTGACTGACATCTGGGGAGGAATATTAATTTGACTCACTAATGGAGAATAAAAATTCCTTGAAGAGAAATTGCAGTTGAAATATGCAGCAGATAATCAATGTCTCACCCAAGACACATGGTCAACCTGCAGTGCCCTCTCTGCTGCAGAGCTGTCTTCAGAGAGGTTTGAGTTTAGGTTGAAGGTGGCATTCTCTTTAAAGAATGTGGAAAAAGTAAGATCCCAACCATCACTCTCCAGGCACAAAGCAGTCATATAGAATTCACCTCAGTGTTTTAGATTAAAGATCAAACCAGATTAAATTAGCTCGTCAGAAGTGAATGGAATAAACCCAGAAATGGTGGAAGTAACCTTTCTCATATATAGCAGGTCTCAATTGTGCTGATGGCTGCATAGATCTCTTCAGTGGGAATATTACATTGGAAACCAGAGTTATTTGAAACTGGCATTCGGGTAAAAAAAAAAAAAAAGAAAAGAAAAGAAAAAAAAAAAGGAAGAAAAAGAAAAAGAAATAGCAATTCCTGCAATTTCCCAGGAATTCCTTGGGCCATTGGGGTGAACGGCTGAGCCATGCGGAGACCAGCTGTCCAAACACACATGGTGTGAGACTTTAACTAAGCATGAACAAGAAACAAAGTCTATGGGAAGAAGCACGGAGAAAGCTGACATATTGCTGTCATCCATATGTCCCTAACTTTCACCCCAAACCTCAGCAGATCAAAAATGATTAGTGCACAGAAAAAAGGAGAATGATGCAGGAAAAATCAAGCTCCTGCCGTGCAGAATCCAAGGGAATACTTATTGCTTACTGAGCTGCAGAATTTACTACCTCAGGCAGAGAAGTGAGAGCTCTCCTGGGACCAGTATTCCTTTTAGACCAACAAATTCATTTGGAGTGTTGTGGTACCACCTGAGTGAA
Organism: Tympanuchus pallidicinctus; assembly: GCF_026119805.1. NCBI lineage: Eukaryota > Metazoa > Chordata > Aves > Galliformes > Phasianidae > Tympanuchus > Tympanuchus pallidicinctus. Next base: position 74,929,255 of record NW_026294769.1, read on the forward strand.
TGCTTGACAAGGCCCAAGTAGAACACATCTCAACTGTAAAGCTCTAATTCTGGCCACCAAAGGAAAGGCAATAGTTAAAACAAATTACAGGACTGGGGGGTAAATTAAAGCTATTTAGCTGAAATCTCTGAAAAACTGATGTCAGATATGTGAGAAGATTAGTGTGAAGCAGTGGATGCCCTATGAGGTTTTTTTAATTCTATGGATGCTTTCATAGGACTTGCTCCAAGCATTAGTGGACAAAAAAAAAAATAATAGAAGGGTAAACAATTAAATGTTTAGCATCCCCATCCCCACAAAAGTCTCCATTTGGAGAAAGCCTGCAGAATGTTCGGGATCTGGTTTTAGCTGGTCAATACTTCATTTTCACATTGACCAATGCTCAAATAGTCATTGGCATTGACACATTGATGCTTCAGCTAAAGAGTAGGAGGAATTTGCATTAATATCAGGGGAGCTCAGAAGCACCAGCTACAGACAGGCAGGACACACTGCTGTTATATGGGGATTTTAGGTGTGCTGGCTTTGAGGAGGTTCTTGTGAGGCACTTGGGAGGTTGGGTTCCTCCTGTGCCACTGGCATTTAACAATGATTCTCATGCATGATGGCTACAGAGAAGCTAATCCATGCAGAGTACTGAGATGGCTGATTTCAGAGCTCTCCTATGCACTAATCTGTTATGCACATATCCAATTAACTCACTGCCAGTCACTTTCCAGTGCAGATTTGAAGCTATTGACTCACGCTAATTTTGCATGCAGCAAACTCAAGGAGCGTGTTACCTGCCTTCTTTGGACATAGAGGCATCTGAGACAGGGAACACTCTGTAGGAGGCTCTTAACATGGAAGAGAAGCAGATTGTTGCAGACTTTGTGAAGCTTTTCTACACTGCAACACAAATGCAGATGGAAAGGGAGTTGCAAGATGCAGTGCAATCACAAAGACAAAAGAAAATCATGGAATGACAAAAGAAAATCGTAGAATCATTTGAGTTGGAAGGGAGTCTTAAATACAATATGGTCTAACTACCCTCCAATAAACAGGGATACTACCCTACAGCTAGATCAGGTTGCTCAGAGCCTGGTCCAGACTGACCTTGAATGTTTCCAGAGGTGGGACATCAACCACATTCCTGGGCAACCCGTTCCCATGCCATGGATTAGATGTTGTAGAATTATAGAAGAATATTATTTACAACATGATACAAAATTAAGACCACCTATCAGGCTACAATACCAGTGTTTAGAAGCTAACTGACCACAGACTGCAGATGGCCAGACTCCACTGTGCTTGTTGTAATCAAAATCTCTTCTTTCCCAAAAAAAGTCTGTGATCCAAACACTCTAGAAAGGAAAATGTGGGACAATTGTATGAAGACAAGAAGATTAAATGTTCTGTATTAGTCTGCATCAGCTCTGGATCTACTGAGATCATACCCAGCATCTCAGTCACAGAACCACCCTTCTCCACACAGGAAACAAAACATTTTGCTAACATCACATAATCATAGAATCTCAGAATCATATAATCAAAGAATCACAGAATCATTAACGTTGGAAAGAACCAGTAAGATCACCAAGTCCAAGCCCAGCCCAACCCCACCACTCCCACTAAACCATGTCTGTCCATCAGTGCCACAACTCCTTTTTTCATGAATGTCTCTAAGGACAGTGATTCCACCATGTCCCCAGGCAGCCTTTTCCAATGTATTACAACTCCTTCTGAAATAAATTTCTCCTAATATCCATCCTGGTGCAACCTCAGGCCATTCATTACCTCTCGTCTTGTTCATTCCAGCCTTTGCCAACCTGTGCAAGTGAGAGAGGCAAGCTGTCAACCATTGCCATCATTGTGATGGACAGCAGCTTATATCCCACGCTGGACCCAGGAACCACCAATTCTAGCAGCTTATTCCAAAACAAAGTGTGCATTGAGGGGTTAGGTTTCAGTTTTTCCGGCTGTGAGAAGAAGAGGCTGCCAAACAAAATCACACTGACAGCTGCTCTGGGAGTCACACGCTGCTGAGTAACCTCAGCCCCTTTGCAGGGTAGCCTCCAAACAGCAATAGGCCAGCAGTGCCACTGAACACCAGGGCAATCGTTAGTGGCAGCCAAACCAGCATTTGGAGAGACAGAGCACTCACAGTACAAGATGCAAAATGCACCGTCTCCCTCCAGCACTGTCCTTTCCCCTTCTTGCCCACTCCATGATGTTCTCCCAAGTTATGAAGTTATCACTTCAGGAGGCCCTTATGCCACAGTGGTTTTCACCAAGCTCTCAGAAATGCAAAGCATTCTGAAGAATATGAGTTATGCAGCGTTGAGGATCGTAGAGGGAACCAGTCACCTTATAGGGAATTTGCCTCGTGCAGCACAAAGACAAAGAGTAAACTGAAAACAATCTGCAAATCCCTTTCTTATTCTCATCCTCACATGCTGTGTTATTGAGAGTTTGTTGAATATCAGCCATGCAATCCTCTTCTGGCCATGTGCTTTGTTGCTGTCTCAAAATGAGCTCCCAGGCTGATTGCTAGAGAAGGACTGATTTCATGGAGCTTGACATCACAGGAGATAGCTAAAGGGTGTCATAACAGGGACCACTTAGAAACCACACTGAGCTTTACAAATTTGCAGGTCCAGTCCTCACACGGCAAAAATTTCAACCACATTAGATCAATTCATATCTGCTAAAGCTCTGACAAATCCTGTCCTCCAACTGCCAAGTCAGTAGCCACATTATGTTCAAAAAGAGAAGATAATTTCATTGTTTCTGTTGAATGTGATGAATGCCCATGTCCAGGAACTCAAACCTGTTGTCCACACAGTGTCTTTGCTGATACCTCAAGGTATCCTGGTTGACGTTCAATTGCCAGTCCAAAAAAGCTGAGGGCGTGGGTTTTTCTTGATACCTTCTAATTCTGTGCAGATGTCTTGCATGTTACAGGATATCTCAGAGCTCAGTAGGAATTATCTTTAGCCAGTTGGATGAAGCCCCTGAGAAATGCATAGTCCTAGAGCAGTTTGTCAAAACTGACAAGAGAAAACCTTTCTGATTCTCCATCTAGTTGAAGAACATGGACAACCAATGCATCAGCACTCTTTAATCTGTCATAATCTTGTCTTTCTTTCTCTCACACACAGTTCCAGTCCTTCCTTTTTGTGCTTCTAAGCACTGCTTTAGTTGAGAAAATGTAATGATCTAAGCAGTAGCTATGATGAATTAGAGAAATACTTTCCAGATTGTTGTCTACTTCCTCTTCAGTTGAGACACTCAAGTTAAGGGTTTGCAGGTTTGTGTTTGTGTTTGGGTTGGGGCTGGGACTGGGGACCTGTCACGACAGGTATTGCATCAAGCTCTTTTTCTACTCCTCAACCCCAAACACTTGGCATTTCATGACTATTGTGTCTGTGGCCTTTCAAAAATCTGAAATCACCTGGATGTGGTTATCAGGAGGGACCACGGTGGTATCTGTTACGTTCTTTGTACCCCAACATTTTTAAACTTCTCTGGTGTAAATTACCCTACAGAGTAAACTGTGATTATAGCACGCTAATAACCTCTGACTCTAAATTTGACTCTTTCCTTGAGTTTTTCCTGCAGCAACAGGTGGCATGAGGGAGATCCTTCCAGTTTTGCACGGTGGGGAGAGTAGTCCATGAACTAATGACTGACTGAGTCATTTTCACTTTCCTTACAGATTTTCAGCTTTCTTACATCTGTGCTTTCCAGCACACATGGCAATTCACCCTCCATAAGAGCAAATTAAATGCAGCCAAGAAACTAGGAGGAGCCTCACTAACAGAGACTCAGGCAGGAGAGTCTGCACAAGTAATCATGGCTCTAAGGAAGTGCAGAACGTATGTCCAGGTGGTCCTCTAAGTGCTCAGCTCTTGCAGCTGTACATCCAAGCAGCACTTGGATACCCAAACTTCTTAAGCTAAGGAAGCCCTTGGATCACTCTTTGGTCCGTGCATTTAAAGGAGATGGAGTATTCACCCTCTGCTTTTGTTACACTGATTCTTGGAAGCCCAGATAGGGCTAGCTGGCCTGGTTTGCTGTCCAGAAATGCATCCCACTTCCACAGCCTCCTCCCCATTCACCTTCTTGATCTTCTCTTTGCAAAGTGGAGAAGTGAACAGATGTTTTTCTGCTTTCCCATCTAGCTCCCCCCACACCTCCCCGCTGGAGTGAACTCACCTCCCCAGTGCAGGAAAGCCCCGGAGCAACCTCCTTTGCAACTCTGCAGACTCCGTGTCACCTCACTTGTCACACAAGCTGGCAACAAGGCAAGCAACAGCACACAACCCGCCAACCACAACCACGAGCCAACGGGGGAGAAGAAGAGGGGGTGGTGGAGGAAAGCAGATGTACTACAAGTTGCTCCCCGAAAGCAATTTTTTTCATCAGGAGGTGTGAAATAAACCCTGCACCTCCCTCTCCCAGCATAGGTACCATAGCAGCTGCCAATGGCTACAGGCCTACCACATCAGTTTTGCTATTTCTGTGAGATGTCAAACATGCAGCGCTAAGCAGTCATCCCTTCTGCCATCTGCCAAACTGAACATGGCGTGTGGATGTTAGATCAAACAACTTGACAGGCTCCCATCTCCTCCCCCCATCTTTTTTTTTCTTCCTTTTTGTAGAGAGAGAGGGGAGGGGAGGGAGGAAACAATACTACATTCATTCAGACTTGAACCACAAGGAAATTCATTTAGAACTGGGTTCCTTTTCATTTCCAGTCAGGACATAAATGGAGAAGAGCAGCATTTTCTGACCTTACAATACCGTCAGATCTCTTTGGGATTAAAATTGCCATGTTGGCCATAGAAACACCACCAGTCGTAGAGAACATCTGTTGTCAGCAGGCGCTGAGTGACTGCTGAAATGAAATGTTGAATGGCTGAGTCCATTCTTGCCCAGCAAGGAAACTTTCGAAAGGCATGGCGATGAGAAAAGACTTAGGCCTCAGAGCTGCCCTTCCCAGCAAGATAAAATGACAAACACAAAAGGTAATAGGTTTTCTCCATTGCTGTGTAATAAGTTCTCATTGCCCTGCTTTCTGGACTGCACACAGCACAGAGCTATTCTGGATAAGTTCACTGGTGATCAGTGAGCCACTCTTCCCTCATTAAAACATGGAGCATGAAGTGATGAGCAGGAAGGACCTACAAGGTCACTCTATGGCGTGTTCTTCAATATAACACTTCAGGAAGAGATATTTTCTGGTTCTTAACTAATTTCTCATAGCAGTCACGCTGAAGAGAAGAAGCTTTTCTTTACAAGTGAAGGCTTCTTGCAAGGTTTGGGTCATCTCCAGATTTCCTCTGACATTTATCCAGCTGATACTTCAGCAAAAAAAGGCTACAGTTTCAGGAATCCCAATAAATAGCTTGCATTCTATCTTCCAGATATATAAGCCTTCAGCTTCATCCCTATCTTGACTTCTAGATCTTTCTAGTCTCTTTAGCTTTCTTGCCCAGACTCTATGATATTTCCACATTGAAACGGCTGTTGAAGCTCAGAGAATGGAAAGGAAGATCAGTAATGTCTGCCAGTGGAACCAGTTGCATGTTTGACTCACGTGAAAAGTCTCCATCAAAGGCTGGAAAGACGATCTTTCCTCTTCCTCTTCTTGTTGTATTCCACACTTCATAAGACATGGAGCTTTGAGGGAAATACAAGAAGAGCTGCTTGTTTGCTTGAGTCTTGAGAAGGAAAATCCTCTAGCTTGGCTTTAACTATGTCAAGTCTATCAACACAGACTTAACTCATGGAATGGCAAAAGACAAATCCTACCCAAAAAATCCACATGTAACTGTGTTTAGTTGCAGTCTTTGCAGTGCTAACTATCAGTTTCCATTGTCCCATCTCTTCTACCTTTTGTTCCCCTCCCTACCCTCCCTAAATGTGCAATTTATAGCTTCCCTCATTTTACCTGCATTTTCCTGAGATAAAATGAAGTCCTGCTCATGCTTTGATAATTTTATAATTTATGTATGTTTGAACTTCATTGTCCATTAAACCCAGAATTTACAGAGTTGTTTCCCATTTATCCCACACCTCTTGATACATCTGCTACTACATTCTGCATACAATCTTCTCCAAAACCTGCCCAAACCTCTCTTGAAGTCCTTCTGAAAACTCATTCATACTATAACACCAAAACCAGCTAATTCTGATAAGGTGGTGGAGCAACTCTCAACTATCTGAGAAAGACCAATGTGTCTTTCATAGGTCTTCTACAGTGTTTAGTATGGTACAGCTATGATAGTAACAGTCCTATATTCAATGTATTTCACAAGTCATAGAATTAGATAATGGATTCGGTTAGAAAGGGCCTTAGAGATCATCTAGTTCCAAATCCACTGTTGAGTTACCACTGTTATCTCAGTCAGCAGGTAGTGTGAGAGCAAATTAGCAATCCAGGAGCTAATGAATGACTAAAAGGACAGCATGTTTTTTTTTATTCTGTGTTGTCCAGTACCATCAAACCAGTTATCTACTGAATATTTTACAATGCCTTAACTAAAAATGAGAACCTACAGTCCCTCTGGAACCCCTCCAACTCCAAATCTTTGGGCACTAACACCAAATTACATGCTTATCTCTGTTCGTGCTAAGCGTGCTTCAAACTTGAACACGGAAGATGAATATGCTGGATTTCCTACCACCAGTTCCCATCCTTTCAACAACAGCCTGGGATAGAATCTTGCAATATTGAGGGACTAAAGCTTTCTGCCTCCTCATCATTCAGCTCTGGGAATATTGGTGATATACAAATCTTGTTTGAGCAGGAATTTGGAGGTGGTTTTAAGAAAACCTCCCTGATTTGGGAAAAATAGACTCTATACTAGAAGATACAAGAGGGAGTTCACTGGAAAACTTCTTCCTTTTCTGGCTTTGCCTTCTGTTTTAAGATTGGCTCATGTGACTCAAAATCTCAGCAAATAGAATGGAGGACACAGTGGTCAAAGTAGACATTGGATGGAAAAGGTTCAACTTCCCATGGCAAATGGTGAAATGTGAAACATGGCCAGTAACACTTCAGCTTTTTTTGTTACAGCAGAACAGTTTTTAATGTTCATTCCAAAGGAAACTGGCAAATATAGCTCACCAGAAAAAAAAAAAATGATGTCAGCATCAGTTAGGTGCATTTGGAATTCATCATTCACATTAGACTCGAGATTGCTCGATCCTATGCAGAATCCCCAGGGAGAAAAGAAACAATGTTTGTCATATTCAAACTGTGAGTAAGGTTAAGGAAGAAATCTAAAAATTTAAAACAATCTCCAAAAGCTAAGCACTTAAATATGTAAGGAATGCTTCGTGGGATAATTTAGCATGCTAAATCCTGAATCATGGATCTGTAAATGTACATTCAAAGGTTTGCAATCCCACTTCATGGTCAAGTTGCTCCATACGTACGTACATAAAGGGTTCTTTTGTCTTCTGCTGTTGTAGAAGACAAGAAGAAAAGACCAGATGAACCCCTGTTTAGAGTAAACAGGCAATACAAGTACTTCTTGGCAGCAACAATTTAATGAGATATTTCTGAGGGAACAAAAAGAGGTACTAATGCTTGGAAGACAAATAATTCTTGACAATGATGATGCTGAGTAGGAATCTCCCCAGTTGCTCAGCCATCATCATGACCAACTAGTCATGAAGCTTTGGAGCAGAGACATAAGCATGCCCTGCCCAGAGTACAGCAATCAACTGCAGTGTCACCAAGCATGAGGTTTTTCAAGCATTTAGTCCAAAGTTAATCCTATGCAACTTTGAAAGATTTCCAATTCACTTAGGTGTTGTAGGTATTTAACATCAAAATATTACCTGCTTGGGCAGAAATCCTGGAGCAATTCCTAAGAGTGGATTGCATCTTCTTCTCAGTCCAGCCAGCACATTTGCTGTGCAAATGGGGATGTGAGCCTGAATATCTCCTTCCCAAAACAATGAAAGAGAAGAATGTACTTCTTTACAATCCTATTTTATACCAAGACAGTGAGACTGGGTTTATTTTTTTCTGAGCCATCTGGTTTCACAAAACCAGTACTGATGTTATCTAACTGGAGAGGAAGGCAAAGTACGTGAATCATGTGATACAGATAGTGGTGGTGTTTGTGTGTTTGTCATACTAGGAACTGGAAAAAGACATGCTCTACACAGATAGCTACACTGAATCCAGAATATCCTGTTCTCCTTTTTAATACCAAACCATCATCTCTGGGACTGAGCACAAATGCTTAAGGCTCACCTCTCCAAAGCAATGAAGTGAGAAGGGTATGGAAATCTATAAAGTGGAACAGTGTGCAGAGCCCCTAAATTGAGCAGAAACCCAAAGACACTTTGGCATCATCCGTCAGAGAGTATTACAAGATCTCATCAAAGAGATTTACAATAAAAAATTTCCTGACGTGGTGATCCTTCAAGAAAGGAATGCGAAGTATCTTTGAAGACACAGCTGGAGACAACAGAAGTTCTCCCACAGTATGCTGAGGAACAGAGAGTTTGACCATGTGGACAACCAAACAGACAGCCAAGACATGATATTCTCATGATGACTTGTCCCAAACTAGGTTAGGAAGAGATTTGAGAGTTTACCACCATGTCAAACACAGTGTGTTGGGATATCTGTTCTCAGCACACACTACTGGAAATAAAAAAGTTGCTGGAAGAAGGACACATTAACTCTTGTTGTCAAGAACAGCAGCCACCCCATAACCTCTAACGATACTGCATCCAGTAAACGATTAAAACCTGAGGCCACAATGAAGATGGTTGAATAGCTCACTTACATACAAGCTCCAGCCCTTGTTACTTGCCGGAAGAGGAAGAAAACTAACCTGGGGCTGCCAGAAACCTAACTGAAGACTTTGGCAAGGGAGTGGGTCAGGGAACTGCAGCTCTGAGCCCATCACTTCCCCTGGCTTCATGCCAGCAGCTGAATCTATGACTGATGGAGAGCATCCTGGCTGTCCTGACCATCCCCGACTGTAAATCAGGGACCTGTCAGAGGAGTCGTCCCTTTGGAGAAAGAGGGGCAGATAAATCAATCCTGCCAATCGACAGGCTAGCACTGAAATGCATTGTTGGTTTATCAGTCAATAGTTATCGATCAGGGTCATTTTCCCAGGATGATATTCTGCTCTCGAAAGAGAGCACAAACACTACTGGAAAAGTAGTCTGTAGAAGTGCTCAGCAGCGCTGGGAGGAAAATTGGAAAGAAGGGTTAGAGGGAAAAAGGCAACTGGGAGGATGGGGAGAAGACTGGCAGGTGGTAAGAATGTAAGTGAGAGTTACAGACAAGGAGTGATGGTAAAGGGAGACAGAGCATGACAGTTGGCATTTATGAGAGATGTAGAGACAAGAAAAGTCCATATCTGCTAAATATACTTATGTCCAAAGCCAAGAAAGAATCCAGAAATCCCAGTTTTTCCAGTTCCCTCCAGTCTGTGAAGCACTGGCAAAGTCTGAGTCTGGTCCATGGTAAATACAATAGCCTAACTCAGCTCTCAGCTGCTTCCAGCTGTGGTTGAGGAGAACCAAGGGGAACCAACAACCTCTTCAAAAGACTTTGAAAACAACACATACCCCATGTTTCTGAGCAAAGGGGCTGAAGGTTACAAGATCAAGCATCAAAAGTTAGGATTTAAGAGTTCTAAATCTGAACTAGGCATCTTTTCTAAGATGAGCCCATACCCATAGCGCTCAGTCTTCCACATAGGGTGGCAAAATACTTTATCCTTGGCGAGGGGCACTTACAAAAACAACCAGCATCAGAACACCTGAAGTGCTGAGTCCAGATCTGGAGTGACCTGGGCAGGTTGGGGATACCCTATGGCTCTGCAGACATATGGCACAGCCACACATTTACAGCAATTTTTCTTCCTGCTCTTTGTCCAGCCCTAAGCATTAAGGGGACCCCCAGAATACAGCAACACCTTAACCTCCCAGAGGCCCCCCAGCTCCTGGCTCGCTCCCACACCATTACTGTTTCAATCAGTCCCTAAATTGGCTCTTTGGGAACCAAGGCTGCTCACGGTTGGTCACTGCCCTGTCTCTTTTTAATTGGAGGCTTAATCTCCTGCTGGCTATAATAATACAATTGGTATCACCAGGCAGTTTGAGAACGGTTAACTACCCGTGCCGTCCGCAGCCCATTAGACACACGAAATCTGCCAACTGCTCACATTAGTTGGAAAAGAGTTTAGCGTAGAGGGAATGGAGAGACTGCAGGCGTGAGGGCTGCCTGAGTTAGCAATGCTCCATCCTTTGAGGTTTTCAAGGCCAGGTTGTATAGGGCCCTGGGCTCCGGGCAGCCAGACCTGGTGGGTGGAAACCAGCCTACAGTTCTGGGGTTGGAACAAGATGATCGTTAAGATCCCTTCTAATCCAAGCTGCACTATGATTCTATGATTTGTTCTATGATGAGATGCAGGCAGAACTCTGGATCTTGTCCCTTCTGTGCTCTTTAATAGCTGGTTCCCAGGGAGCCAATAATTTGGGATTGAAAATCTGGGAGGAAAAAAAAGAAGAAAAAAAAGAAAATGGTCACTAGAAGCAAGATTGGTTGGCTCGGGACTCTTCGGTGTTATTGTTTATTCTTGAAGTATTTGGGATTAGCAATGGGTTCCAATGAATGTGCTCCATGTAGGTATGAGAGTAGGATGTTCCCACCATCAATCCATCAGAATTTTTCTGCCCACATTTTTCTCCTTTCTTTATCTAATCTATCAAATGCCCAATATGAAACATGAGCAGCAGGGGTGGAGATGAAATTACTGGGTTTTCTCCTCAAGTTTTTCTAGGGCGTTGATATGAGGGTGCTCACGCAAAGGAGCACTCAGGGTAACTCTGCCTCAAACAGTCTGGGAAGAAATACTTCCTAAACAGTCTTCAAGAATGTGTGAAAAATTGGGCTTGTTCTCTGCACAGCCCTTCCTAAAGCCCTCAGAAAGAACAGTTACCCAACACGAGCACTTTAGGAAGTCTAGCCATGCTTGTGGCAGCAAACCTGACAGACCTCAGTTTTAATGAGGTAATAATCCAGATGAAAGAAGTACTCTGCACATACAAAACTTTGCAATGGAAAAAATCTGTTAGTTGTATACATATCCAGTGAAAGCCCCATTTTTCCAGACTGAAAGCTTACAGTTTTAAGTCTTCCCCCTGTAAGGCGGATCTTATGCCACATTTTGACTTCACAGAACAACAGCTTCCAAAATCCAGTATTATTCTACAGCTTCTTGGTGAAAGAATTCACAATTTTTCATGTATTAGGGAAGTAAGTGGAAAAGTGCTTGGTTTTGTAGTCAATGTATTGAAAATGCCATTTGTCTTTGAACTGTTTCCAAAGCATTTCTGTTGTGCTAAGAACAGGCTTGGAAATTTCACCAAAAGAAAGATATTAGATAAGGACTGCTCTGAGTTTTGGCTTTTTTTCTTGGTGTTATCCACAAACTTGCTGAGGGGGCACTCAATCCTGCCTTCAGTGTCATTGCTGAAGACATTTAAGAGTACTAGTCGCAGTACGGAGGGACACCACTCAGACACTGAGACATTGAGCACCACTCTCTGGGTACAGTTTTCAACCAGTAAGCTGGATTGGGCTGAATTGGGGTGAGCAAGGACTTGTTTTTGCAGAATAAGTATCACAATCAATTGGCCACCAGGACAAGGACAAGGAGCAACCCAACTAGTAAAAGTGTGGTGCTGGGCTTTAACAACGATCCTTTAAGTCACTGTAAAATAAATGTGCTCACAAACCAGAGTTGTTTAACATAACATGGATTATTCTACTTCTTCCTTTTCCTCCTGCATGATTATATATATACATGGATGTGAGCCTGAGTTGTTCACTTGTTCCATTTAATTTATGTCCCCTTTGTGGAGGGCGCAGATGACAAGGCGAGCAAATCCCATAGCAGCTTCTTTAAACAACTCAGTAGAGGGGGACAACATTTTCTTTTTATCGTTGTTCATAAAATTTTATGGATTGGAACTCACTTTTTTTTTTTCCATAGAGGAAAGGAATCGGTCTTTTTTTTTTAATATTATTATTTTTGCAAATCTACAGTGACTAATGGAGTAGCTTGTAAATGCACGAGCCTGACTCTTCTTGGGTAGGAAGCCAGGCATCAGAATAGGAGAGGTCGGAAGGAAAAAGAAGAGAAAAGAAGGCATCTTCATCCTTGAACATCTTCACACAAGTTACTGTTTTACACAAAGCTCCCAGAGAAGATACAGGACCAAATTTAATGTTGTGTGCCAGTGTTTGTGTGTATGCAGGTGTCCCTGAGTCCTATGAAGGGAGATATTGCTATACATAAGGACCGTATCACAAGGTTGAAGCTTCACAACCTGTTGTGCCATTCCCCACAAGATGCTCAATGCACCCAGACCTGTCAAATGGCGCTCATGCAACTTCTCAATACCAAAAAAATGTCTCCCATCACCCAATCTCCATCAGAAGGAACTGCCATAGAGAACCTGAGCAATGAAGTGAAATTCAGCCCAAATCGACTATGTGGCAACACAAGCCATAAACTCTGGTTATTCTGACCAGTGCCTGGCCATTATCCAGCTTCCTATTTGTCATTCTCTTTGATTAAAACATCCTGTGCTAATTCCATTTCCAAAGCCCAAGTTTATTTACACATAATCAAATTAATTCCATTCCCATGGTCATTAATTTATCCCCATCTCCTGGATGAAAACACATCCTTAAAATCTGACACCAAAGAGTGTCTGGTGGGGATGTGGCACCTTGGGAAATTCCTGAGGAGTAGGAAAAGTGGAATAAATCATGTTGTTCCCTTCACCCTGACCCTCCACTTGCTTATCTAGAATGAGTGTTATTCCCTCATTCTGCTATCATCTGCACAGAATTTCTCTAAAGGTGCTTTAATCCCTGAGCTGCTAACACAGCTGAAGACATCAGTGTAAACATGAATATCATCCCAGCTGCGGAATGGTGACCCCTCACAAGGATTCCCATCTTCCCATGTCTTCATATGATCCCAGAGGCTCTGGTTTTCCTTGTCTGATCTGGCCCAGTGAGGAAAAATCTGACTCACTTCACCGTGCTTGTTCTGCAGAGAAGGCAGGTGTCTAGGGGATAATGAAGGACATGGAACTTCTAGGGCAATTAGAAAAAGCAAAAAAACCCACCACTTTCAAGTATTATGTCAGCGTGACTGGTTGTAGACACAGGGATATTTCTCCTGACTTCCCATGTCCTCCCTTTCTTCTCCCTCTTGGGCTGTCAGCAGTGAACCAGTTTCCCCTGGGAGAGGGTGAATGTAGATGCTTTGCTGCTTGTAACCACAAGCTCTCCACATGCCTCCACCTCCCCCAGGACCCTCACAATGTGCACACTTCCTATTAGCAGAAGCTGTCCCTATGAGCATCCCTCCACACGTATGTACCTTGCGCAGACAAACGCTCCCACATTTTCTCCTTCCTTAGATGCTTCCCACTGCAATGTGCAACTGGGTTCTCTGCTAATCCCCCCACCCTCCTCAATACCTGTACTTGTCTGGGCGCCTTGAGAGGATTTGGAAATATAATTAGACGTGATGTTGCCCTCGGAGTCAGAGACGGGGCCAGCATGTTGAAGGGCAGCGGTCAGCAGAAGGAACGAAAAGGAGTCAATTTAGCACGGCTTACGGTGCCGTTACGGCTGATTAGGGATTTGATGAGGGAAGGGGTTTGATTTTGGCAGCCAGAGTGACAGAAGCCTTACGGTCAGTTGAGATCTTGTTTAAGGAGGGCAAGCGGATCTGGACTGGGGATAACAGATAGGGAGGCAGAGACAGCCAGGACAAATTGGCACGGTTCCCTGTCCTTCTTGTCCCCCTGACCTCATCCAGCCAGGGCTGGTTACCAACAGGAAAAAGCAGAAAGGAGGATGGGAAGGAGCTTGAGGGAGGGATAGAGGATGAAAATAGAAGCAATTAAGAACAAGAAAGTGAAAGAACAAACAAAAGAAGGAAGGAAGGAGGGAAGGAGGGAAGGAGGGAAGGAGGGAAGGAGGGAAGGAGGGAAGGAAGGAAGGAAGGAAGGAAGGAAGGAAGGAAGGAAGGAAGGAAGGAAGGAAGGAAGGAAGGAAGGAAGGAAGGAAGGAAGGAAGGAAGGAAGGAAGGAAGGAAGGAAGGAAGGAAGGAAGGAAGGAAGGAAGGAAGGAAGGAAGGAAGGAAGGAAGGAAGGAAGGAAGGAAGGAAGGAAGGAAGGAAGGGAGGGAGGTTTTGAAATACCATGGTGCATCTCTAGAAGAAACAACCCCAAAGAGGCAAGTGTTGACATAATACAGCATAATTATGAGCCAGTCACAGAATCATAGAATCATTAAGATAGGAAAAGACCAGTAAGACCACCAAGCGCAACACCAAACCATCTCAACTATGCCCACTAAGCCATGTCCCTTAGTGCCATCCCTTGTTTCTTCTTGAGTATCTCTAGGAACAGTGATTCCAACACTTCCCTGAGAAGCCTATTCCAATGCCTGTCCACTCTTCTGGAATACCAATTTGTCCTAATATCCAACCTGCTTAATTCAGAGTCTCATAATGCAGGTATTGTGACTACAGTCAGACCATTCTTGCAGGCACTGAAGCAGTACTGTTAACTGCAGTCGCTGTAAATAAGGACAAATTCATACTCCCCCTGGAATGCTCAGGTAAGAGACATCTCTAGGCACTAGGGAAACTGCCAAAGAGCTCTGGTCAGACAGAACTGCTGTAAACAGCACCAACTCTATTTTGCATTGTCACACGGAGATTAAGTGACTTTTCCAGCTGCCTAGCTAGGACTCCAGGTGTCAGAACCAATCTGCTAAACACCATGCCAATGTCTTAAGCATGGGACAAGCCCCCCAGGTCACTCAGCAGCTTCTGGAAAGTAAACTATTGGGAGAAAAATCAAACAATGTGATCTCTTGTCCTACTGGAGAGGGAAGAATGTCCTGAATGTAATTTCAGAACTTCTAAATGGGGATCTTCATCGGCACTGAACATAGACTTTTGACCCAGTACACCCATTAAACTATTGGCACAAGGAAGATGATACTCAGGGATGAAGGCCAGAGGGAGTACATCACAAGGGGAAACGTTCAGCCTTCAACACCCCAAAAAACAAAATCTCCACAGTGGCTGGTGCTGTAATCTGCCTTCCTCAGCACCCAACGGTGCAAAAATGAGGCTAGAAAACATTTGTTGGGGAAGTCAGCAGGAGAGCTGTGCCAGCACGGCTGAGCCTTTTAGAAAGAAAACAGCTGCAATCTCCAGCCAGAAACAGAAGTAAGGAAATATTCTGCGTTAATAAACAGAATGAAAAGGAAAGTTAAAGCCGTCATTCTCCCTGTTGTACTTATGATGTGTTTGGCTTTCAATTCTCTTTGACAATCTGTAAGAAATTAACACCATGAGATATACAATTATTGTCAGATGTGAGCGAGGTAATCAAAACATTTCAAATCAGTGTTTTGTCAACAAAAATAAATGAATGTATCTGCCACAAAAATTCTCGCCAAATATTGGCCCTTTTTCCCCTGAAAAGCGAGGAATCTCATTTTATATCAGCTCTGAAGATCCTTTTCATCTGTCATCGTATCTTGAAATGATAAGAATTACTCTCAGTAGGGAGTTATTTCTTTACTTCTTTTTCAGCTCAAAATAGAAAACACTTTTTTTTCCCAACTAATTTGAAATAAGCTTAATATCATTTGTGAAAATTCATCATCAAAACAGAAATATCAAACCTTTCCACGACTCATAATAACAAAGCAGGGAACTCTCACCTGGTAACTGGTGCTTCCAAAGGCAGTTTCAATATAATTAAATAATAATACTACAGAAGATAAAAAGCCAGAGATCCTGGAGTAGTTCTTAAAGCTGTGCCACCTCTATTTCAGACAGCTGAATGTGAACGTGGGTGATTTATTTGATTAATTAGCTAGATAGGTTTTCTAGCAACCCTCTGCTGCATTTTCTACAGGCAATATCCAAAGCTCACTTAAGCCAGTGTAATAAAATCTTTTGCCTACAAAGGGCCTTCAGATAAACCCATGGGTATGTGCCAAGGGTTAATTTCGGTTTCAGCTCAGACTGGGTCTATTGCACTGCAGTCCCCAATGATTTCACTGGAATTATTCCAGATTATCCAAAATGAAGGTTAACACAAGCCATCCCTGGGAACACAAACCTGACTGCGCAGAGGAGAGATTTTCAGAGACCCTCTGAAGCATTCCCTATCCATGATTAATCCTCCTCCACTCATTACTCCACCCTGGCATTTGCCCTGGAAATTGTTATTTTGAGTGGGGTAAAAAATGTGGAGCGAGTTGAGCTCTGAACAATACACTTCCCCCAAAGGTGTTACACCATTGGCAGCAACTGGAGCAAAGCAGTTGAGCTGGCACAAAATGCCATCTCCCCATCCCGGGCATCCCTCCAGAGCCATGATCTCATTCCTCCCACCTTCCCAGAAGTGCCCCATCTGATGCCCCGAACATGACTATTTGTTGCCATCTTCCCTGAAATTGAATATCTTGAGGGGTTTGGGGACTGCAGTAGACATCCTGTTGGGCACCCATCATCACAAACACATCCTCATCTTCCCCCACCATCCTACAATGATCCCAAGCCCTCTTGGATGCCCCACAGAGACATAACACAACCAGAGAGGGAGTATGGAGAATATTCTCCTCTTCCAGGGACAGAGCCTTCGGCCTCAGGAAGATCCTGAGATCTGGTCCAGGTGCTGCCATGGTGTGGGATAGCCATGATGGATTGATGCAGGCAGTCACCATATCAGCATGCATAATGCCATCCTCTCTGCAGACCCAGCTCACCACCATTTTAAGTTTCTACTTGCAAGGTTTAGTGGTTTGAGGAGGAAGGAGAGAGTCTTTATCCTATTTTTTTTTATTGGGAAGGATGGAAGAAAAACCCCACAGCCCTCCTGTGGTATACAACAGGGATGGGAGCCATGCTCCCACTGAGCTCAGGAAGGTAATTGCCTCTCTCGTTCCAATCCCTGAGAAACCTTTAATATGTGTCTCCGCCAACTTTGAGGCCTTGTCCAATCTTGACAAATTGTAGTGGAACAAATCCTGTTTGGTTGTAATACAGTGATTCGAGGGAAGATGGATGCGGAAGAGATGGCAGGTTCTGTGTAGCCATTTAATGCATTTTGGCTAGAAGTGATCAGCAGAGGGAAAGCAGGCCGCTAGAGAAATGTTGCCCCATATCAAGGAGGGATCCCAACCCAAACAGTGCACCCAATCCCAATCCCATGGGATGCTAGCAGGGATGCAGCCCCAAAATGAAATGCCTCTGAAAACGAACTGGATAACTCATCCCATCTCTCAAAGGAGCAGCGTGGTAGTGGAATTTCTTTGAGACATCTCTTGAAATGTCCAGGATCCAGGCTTCCCAGGATCTTTTGGGGTTTACTTTTAAACCAAACAATCCAGAGGAGTTGTTTGGGGCAGGAAGAGGCATTGCCATCAGTTGTTGATCATCTGTTTGTTCAGGAGAAAAAGGATCCATCAGATGGTGAAGTTATCCCCAAAATGGACCAGGGCCTTGGTGCCACGTCCTAATCCCACCAGCTGGCAAATGAAAGGAATTGAGTGAATCCTAATCCCACCCTATTACATCCAGTCTTTTTTCTTATCCCAAAAAAAGGCAAATCTGGGGAGTAGGGAAGAAAACCTTTGCATTTCCATATATACTATCCTATATCTGTAAGCTGGAATTTTATTTCTGACAATTAAATTGAAGGCTGTAGGACTGACAGAACACAACATGTTAAAAAGAGTGACAAAATTGCCTAACACTCCTCTGCTTACAGGTATAACCTATTTGCCAGCAGATGAATGTCAGTCCCCAGCACAGAGCAAAGAAAAGGAAATCCAAAAATGTACCACATCAGGAAATTGACAGGGAATAAGCTGTTTTACTAACTAAATCTATGACTGAAAAGATATCAGCAGAGTAGTGCTGCCAGTATTAGACTGGGTCACCATTTTGAATTTCCTATCCTATTTCATCCTAAATCAAGATATATATATAGGGAAAACACATGGGTAGATTGATATATATTTATAATCTTATATATATGTATGTATATATATATAAATATATTTTTATGTATGTCTGGATATATAGATATGGATATATACAAAAACAGATGAATGTTTGTGAAAGAAACAGCCCTAAAAATATTTCTCAGAACGCCCACATTTTTATTTTTTTGTTATATTGAATTGTATTAGGAATCATAAAATCAAAACAAGCCTTTCTGATGTAGTGGAGAAGCCGCTGTAATTTCTTTTCAATACTGGAATAAAATCTGTATGTCTTTGCCAAAGTTGTTTCTTCCCAGCTTCTTTTGAGTTGGCCTTTCCCAATCAACATCTTCCCTCTGAAGACATTTGACAAGTTCAGTTCAATGAACTGCTGGTTATTCTTTCTATTGTTTAGGTCCTTCTTTTCTGATCCCAAAAGGAAAGCTAGAAAGACTACACACTTTTATACTGTATTCAGGTAGAGCCTTCTCAACCTCAGTTGGCCAAACTCATCATCATGACAACCATACCCATGTCTGAGACTTTGATTTACTGGAACAGGTTGCCCTAGGAGGTTGTGAATCCCTGGAGGCATTCAAAGCTGGGCTGAATGTGGCTCTGGGCAACCTGATCTGCTGGTTGGTGACTCTGCATATAGCAGGGGAGTTGAAACTAGATGATCATTGTGGTTCTTTTCAACCAAGGCCACTCAATGATTCTATGTTCTTCATTTACCAAACCCATTAGGAGGAAAGGTGCTCAACAGAAAAACCTCCTAACAGCTGGTTTACACCATCCATTCTATCTCACTTTTCAGTCTGCCAGTTGTCCCAATAAAGATTTACCTGAATATATTTGATCTCCTGCAAATCTTTACTTAATAATTTGTGAAGAGAGTTTTCTGTTGCAAGGAAATTGCTGAAAGCATGCTTTTTACTGTGTCTTATTAGACAGAAAGGGCAGATATATGTGGATTTGATCATATGGCCTATTTGTACAATAACACATAGAGCACTACAAACATTGGAACTTTGGACTTCAGACTTGGAATTTTGTGCTTATAGGTGCATGATCCTGCAGAAAATGACATCTATGGACCTAGAACTCTGCACTTAATTTTGTTAGTCTCGTTACCTTTATGAATGAGGTGCATCAGTTTTGCTCATCCATTTGTGGAAAACAAGTCTTCTCTTTTCCCAGCGTGTCTGGAATACATATTAAATATATGCTCTGTATCATGAGCAGCAAGAAAGGAAACAGAAAAGGCTGTGGTAAACCAAAAATTTATCCCATAACACTTTCACATTCATGATGTAAGCACTATTCTAAGGATGAGAATGAAATAAATAAGTGCAGAAGGTGGGAAGAACAGGGCTGATGGATGGTCCGACCCCATCTCCCCACCCTGCTCCTGCACCATTCATAGATTGAGCCATCAAGAGTTTTTTTCTTCCTCTCTTCCTCTCTAATTTTCTTTATTTTTATGGAACTGAGTGCCCATACACCCAGATTGTGGCCCAAATTTTCCAAAGCCAGGCGAGATGAGGAGAAACTATATTCCTATCATTCAGATCACTGTACTGGATCTGATGGTGCTTGTTGCAGGAGTTGAACTTGGTGATAATTATGGCCCCTTGAACTCAGGATACTCTGTAATCCTACGATTCTCCTCCTCAAAAATGGTAATGCTGGATGTTGAGGAAGGAATATGAAAACCAGGCAAGTGCGGAGTAAATCTGCTCTGCATAGGTCATACCAGCTCCCAGCAGTGAGTGGGTTACAGATCACCAGTGCTGAGCACTGCTCTGAGATCTCAGTTTCTGGAGACAACAAATCAAGTTCCTGCTGGAAAGTGAGAATAATGACTGTTAGGAATGTGATTATTATTTTTTCAAGGAAGATGCTGCAAATCATGGCTAATCATATCTCGGTAGGCTGTCTTGCACATGAATATCTGCCAAGGAATTTTCAAAAAGGAAGCAGTTGAAAATGGGGCAGGCAAGCTGACAAAACAAGTTTGTTTGCAGGGTTTTTATCACTGCCTTCTCTTCCCATGCAGAGTCATGCAAAAGCCCCAGCACAGGAGGACCACTATTGCCAAGGTGACAAATTGCAACAAATCAGACTGCTCTACGGATGTAACAGAGAGCAGAATTTGAGCACTTGACTGCAGAGCAGTTTTACTTATTAGCTTGTGGTAAAATGCAGTGCAATTATGTGGTGAGATATTGGAATGTGGGCTGAGCTTTACCCACAGCAGTGCTGTTTGTTTGAAACCAAAAGCAATCGGAAGGAAAACAAGCTATTTGGCTACAGACCATTGAAAGCAATAGGCAGTTACAAGGTCAAAAGCTTTGGCTGCCTACAGTGGGTTCAGGAGAAAGGCATCTACAACAACATTTATGAAACTTGGGCACTAAAATGAATACTGGCTACAACACAAAAAATCCAGGTGTTGTTCACAGCCAATGGAATGAGTGCATCTCACTTGGGTATATGCTTGACCCCAGCCAAAGGAGAGAGTGTCATCATCTTGAATAGAAGGAAAAGTTGTGGATGACCCACCCCTGAAGGTGCTCAAGGCTGGGTTGGGTGAGGCCCCAGGCAACCTGATCTAGTGCCCAGTTCAGTGGTTGGCATTCCTGCCCAAGGCAGGGAGGTTGGAAATAAATGATCTTTGAGGTCCCCTTCAATCAAGAAATTCTATGATATGATTCTACCATATGTGATACAAAATATATTCTAGGATGTCCATGCTCAGTGTTTGCAGATGTACAAGTTGTAGGGAGTGATGGCCTTTTTACTCCATGTCCCTCATGCTCTTTAGAGCAGGAATTTAGGGAAATATCTGGACTTTGGCTAACTCCATCATGCTTTTATTCTCATGCTCGGTTATTCTACTCGGGTACTCAGGTTATTTCTAGGTTACCACCTCCATTTCAAACATCCCACTTCTGTTTTGAATGGAGACCAGTTCCATCGGCAGAATCCTGGTCTCCAGGATCTTGAAAGAGAAGAAAAGAAGAAACTAAGATTCGTGTCTCCCTACCCAAATGCTGGGTATGGGTCTGCTTGGTTTTTCCCAACACTTGAATCCCACGTTTTTGAAGAAAGAGGACTCCAGTATTATGAATTAGACACCCTACCACTGGAAGAGTCATTGAATGAACACTTCCAGGAAGCTTATTGCACTCACTTGACACACTCCGTGTCCCAGATACCTACTGGCAGTCCTGGAGTGAAATATGGTATCCTTGCTGTCACTTATCTGAGCAGGGGACACAGCATGCAGCATGAGACAAGGAATGAGATGACAGCTGAGTTAGGCTGACATGATGGACAAGCTGGATGAATGGGTGGAAAATGGGAGCAAAGGCTATGAAACCTCAGCCACACTGAACAGAGGCCACATCAAGCCCAGCACAACCCTGCTCATCTTTAGCTCTGGGTATTGTTCAGAGTGCATAAATCTACATAGCCATGGATTTGTCTGCCTGTCAGGGGAGAGGGAAGGGAGATGTACTTTATTTCTAGTCCCAGTGCTTTTGATGAGCTGCAGTATTGCCCTTCATACTCCTCCAGTCTCAATAAACCTGGCTAATTAGCATCCTGACCACTCAATTAATTAGGCAGTACACTTAATTATGACAAACTACATTATTCGCTATAGCCCAGAGTCCAATGGACATTAGCGTCAGGTTATGTTCAGTAACAATTTGATTTGAGAGGGAGTTTATTGACCAGAAAAGACATATGATGAGATTAAAATAATCAGTAGAACTAGCTCAGTGCGATTGGCTTGTCGTAGCTGTGAGCTTGGGTTATAAAGACATCGAGGATGGCCAAATTAGTCGCTTCATTCTCATTAAGAGCCACTGCATAAATGGAAAGATATTGGCAGAGTGGGAAGGGAGAGGCAGCCAAGCTACAAGGGGGTCTCAAATAAGATGCAGGAAGGTGGGGTTGGTTTGGCTTCTTCCTCTTGAAAGAAGCTTCCTGTTCTTTGCCAAAAGATAAAGAAGAAGCCCAGAAACAGCGCTGCTCCCAGAGAGAACCAAGGCAAGGCTTGTCTATAGACAATATCTCTTAGGAAGGAACACTTCCCCAGAAATGTATCCGTGGCTTTTTCTGACCTGCCAGCATCACAGTGAGTTGCATATGCAGCTGTAGAGCTGACCTTACCCAACTGCATCTGCATGAAGAATTCAGGACAAAGCACAGTGTCTTGGGAGGATTTAGAGCCTTTCTGCAATGCTGTTGAACCTTCTCTTTTTTTTCCCCAGCTCAGCTGAAAAGCAAAACTACTCTTCTTCCTTTTCTGTCTATTGTTTCAAGAGTGACCACAGCCAATTCTGTTTGAAGTAGGAATCAACTCTCTTTGTTGTGGGTTTAATACCAAGGAAGGTCATAGTGGTCATTTGAGCTGCAGGGATTTATGGTTCTTGAATAGTAGATCCTGACTTGCAAGCACTGCTGTTCCCTTCTCACCCAACACTGAAGTTGGCCCTTGGAAGGATTTATAGCAGCCTCCAGGTCATGGCAGCCATCTGCATTTGCTCTTCTTCAGTTTAACATCCATTGATAAGACAATCACACAAAATGATCACAGAATCACAGAATATCCCATTTTGGAGGGGACCTATAAGGACCATCATGTCCTACTCCAGGCTCCACATAAGACCACCCAAAAATCAGACTATGATACCACCAAAACTTTGTGAGAATGTGGGAGATACCAACATCCCCGTAGGGATGACTCACCACCAAGATAGTCCTACTGGGAGTCTCTGAGCTGCTTTCTCACTGGCATCAAGACACAACAAGCATTTTTTGAACTGTAGAGCATTGAAGATCCTTGTAGATGTAGACAAGGGGTGAGAGAACCATAGGTGGCTCCTTGTAACTGAAGCATATGCAATGCAGTATCAGGGACGAGGAGTGACCTTTTTCTTCCTCAAGAAACTGAAGGACTGAGGCCCTTTGTATTCAGAGGATGCATCTACTGCAGTAATAGCCCAGAAGTAGTTTCCTTATTCAAGAAAATTCAGTGAATCTGATCCAGTTCTTCACTGTTCCAACACAACTTAATTCTTCTAGTAGCTCCTAACAGTGGTGGCCAGAAAGATGGAAGGAACTCTAATATTGTCATTTATGGACTTCCTGCATCTCCTGCAGTTTTCAGTGATAAAGGGTCTCTTGTCCCTTCTTTTTATTTATCAGCTGGAAGGATGAGTTCCAGAAATCATACTGATATTCTTGCAGCCTTAAAATCATCAAAGCTTTGATCTTTGATGAAAGTGAATTCCAATCAGTTTTCTCCTCAGACCCTTAGACCACTAGAGATACGGTCCACCTCAGACCACACCATGGCCCCATGCTGTCTCCCAAATATTCTAAACCTTTTATCTTCTGTCTCAATTTCCTTCCTAGGGTCACCAGCAGATTTTCATCATCCAAATCACTTGGCCTGGAAGGTGGAAGCTTCGCACAGGACAATAAACCAGCCATATCTAAGATAAATCTCCCAAAAGACTGTATCTGCTGCAGAGTGCCCCCTCCCTTACTCCTGAACTAGTTTTTCTTCCTAAACTGTGAGAAAGTCTAAAATATTCAATAATATTTGACTAGATTGAAGAGAAGATATTATTATTTTAAGCTAATTTGACTTTTTTTTTTTGCCATTATTTGACATAATTTTTTTTTGTCCTTTCCGTACTTCTCTCCCTTTTCATGAACCTAAGAATCAGAGAAGGAAATAAATCTAATCATTTTTAAAAGGCTTTACTTTGTGTAAAGAATATAGAGGAAAAACTCTTCTCTGTCTTCAAAACGTAGATTCTACACCAGCTTTCAATGTCTTGAAATGTGATGGTAAGTTTGGAGGGGCTGCCCAAGGGCAGAGTTAAGACTCTGGACACCGAGAAACTCTATACCTTAAGACACTGAATTTCTTTTCAGTTTAACATTAACTCTGCATGTCTGGGTTTATTGCCCTTGGCTCCAGGATAATTATAACATCCCTGTAATTTATTTTGCCATAATTACAGATATGCACTGCCAACTTTAACGGTGTTTTAGGACTGATGCCACAATCCCATGAGAGAAGGTGGTGATCCCTTATGTTGTGAATGGTGGAAAACACTCAGTCCCATTCAGAAAAATAAAGGGCACCCATAATTTTCACAGTATGCCTCCAGATTAAAGGTAATGCTGGCTTCCATCCATCAGGAACAACAAGAAACAGATATATCTGAGAGGAGGAGGTCCTCCCAATAGATGTCTGTATCCTTCAGCCTTCACTGAAGGAGAATATTTCAGTTATAAAGAGTAATGGAGAAGAGGGGGAATAACCATTAATCCTAAAGGAAGCCTATTCAATGACAATTCAAGCCCAATACTGAATGGAGTTCTAGCAGCACACTTGTCCAGATCTACCTAGCAAGATCATCAAGGGCAAAGACAATATAACTGGCAGAAGTCTGAATTACTATTACGTTGTCTGCAGGGTGGTTGCCATATAATGTCACAACCAGAATTCTCGTATTATAACTTTCCACCCCAAAAAGTAGACTGAAAGCCCAAACACAAGTCTGAGAGCAAATACACTCCATTTTCCCAAAAGCATGAACAATAAAAAATATAATGAAATGCACTAGAAGAAACATTTCTTTTATTTTGCAGCTGGGAACAACTATTCTAATTCATCTTAAAAAAAAAAAAAAATGAAGGCAAAACTTGAAGCCAACTTGGAGCATTCCTAATTGAAACAAAATATTGCAGCCCTATACAACCAAACATCTCTATTGGCCAAAGACAATTTTTCCAATTAGTCAATCTGCTGAAGTATATAAAGAAATGTTTATTTCCATTTCAATCTAATTTCAAAAATACTGATGAAGCTGATGCTTTTGCAATTGCCCTTTGTTAAGAATGTACTCGGTTTATCTGCTTGTCCCAATCTCCCTGCTGGGTCCCTGCAGCTGCTTCTCCTAGCTGATAAACCCACAGAACTGAGCAGATCTGTGTTCATCACCCCACAGCTTCAGTCCATCCAAGACTTCAGCTGATCAGCCTCAACCCATTGGCAATCCCTTGCACTCATGTGGTGCTGGCTGTAGTATGACTTCCAAAAAAATTTGGGTCAAGAGCTTCAAATCTGGGATGGATTTCTTTTCAGTTCCCTTCTCCCAAACAAGGATATATTGCTGGCTGCACCCTACTCCCAGATAACGAGATCATGCTATGGCTTTATATTTCCCTCAAGCACAGCTCTTGGTTCTGGCACTAATTTTGGCCACAAACAGTGTGAAGTGTGTGATATAGCACACCCAGGCTCTTTCTGCTGGATGGTTTGCATGAAAAAGGTGTGGATAAGGGTAAGACAAGAGTCAGGAATTTCTCCCCACCCACCTCTATCCAACACCAAATGGGTTACAAGCAGCTCTACCCTGTGAACCCGTTTTCCTTCCCTGCCCAAAGTGTTCAACAGAAGTGCTATTGACTGCCTGGGAATT
Organism: Tympanuchus pallidicinctus; assembly: GCF_026119805.1. Classification (NCBI taxonomy): domain Eukaryota; kingdom Metazoa; phylum Chordata; class Aves; order Galliformes; family Phasianidae; genus Tympanuchus; species Tympanuchus pallidicinctus. The sequence goes on from NW_026294769.1 coordinate 74,954,839, forward strand.
GGAGCAACTTGGGCAATCTGGGAATGGGAAGGGGTCAAATCTCATTTGTTTGGCTATTTTTAATGATAACCTTTCACCTAGAGACTACAGACCATTTCTCTAACTATTGCTCAATCTGTGAAAGTCACTCTTTACCCACTTCAGATGTTACCCCCCTAAAAGCAACAGCTTTTTGCTCACTAGAGTGCATCCGTGCTAGCAAGGCACATTGAGGAGAGAAAAGTGCAGAGAGCCCATACCTATCAGAGCGCATCCAGAGGAGCACCACAAAAATGATCCAAGAGAAGGAACATCTTCCCTATAAGGACAGGCTGAGAGAGCTGGGGCTGCTCGGGCTGGAGAAGGCTCTGGAGAGACCCGATTGTTGATTGCAGGAAAGTTGGATGAGGTGATCTTTAAAGGTTGCTTCCTACTCAAAATATTCTACGATTCTATCGCACGTCAGCAATGTTAATTAGCACTTCTTAATGGAAGAAGCAAATATAGGACTGTCTGGAGTGAATCCAGCAGAACAATAATTGGTAAAGGCCACTCTATACTTCTGTAGTCCATAAGATCATAGAATCATTGAATCATATAATATAGCAAGTTGTAAGGGACTCATGTGGATCATCAAGACTAACTCTTGGCTCTGCACAGGACCATCCAAAAAATCAGACCGTATGTCTGACAGCATTGTCCAGCATCTGGTAGCTTGGAGCATATTCTATGCCCACCACTCTCTGGTGAAGAACATTTTCTCATGCTAAAGAGTGGCAAATAGGAAATGTGTCTGCACAGGAAACAATACAACACAAGAGGCAGATTTGGAACTGGAAGAGAAGGGAAGAAGGAGAAAAAAGACAAGTGATCTTACTGAACTGAAGCCAATTCTTCAGATGCATAAGAGGTAATAAAATTTGTTCCATTGACCATACAGGAGAGGAGAAAGACCTGAGAGACAGTCCTCTCTCCATCTTACTCCCTTTCACTCATTCTCACCCCCCTTCCCTCTCAGAAAATCAAGTGAATTAAGTTTTCAGAGTTACGTAGGAGGCACTGGGCGTCAGATACAATTACTCATCCGCTGCATCATAATTACTGCAAATGGTCCATTAAAGGAAAATTATCATCAATATGATATTATCAGACAGCGGATAAATGAATAAAGGAAAGTGCTTATTCTTCCATTGTCCTGTTAATAGAGACGTCTTTGAAATTGATAATGTGAAGGATGCCACATCGCTGGGGAAAGTGGGCCAGCAGGACACGGAGGGGAACTCTGGGTGAAAGTACACCTAAGAGACAGAGGTGTTAATGCAGCTGTGCATCTTCATTTGACATAGAACAGGTCTGGGACACCTGGGCAAGAGGTCATCCCTATGCAGAACCCGCTCACACCACAGTCCCTTTTCCCCAGGGAACCACACTGCCTTTCTGCATTTTTGTAAACTTCAGCAGAGCAGAATCCAATTCACCACGTAAACCCAAAGCAGAACCAGATCATGGGCCTAACTTTGCTATTTAGGAGTGTTTTTCCCCAATCACTGCACCTGGGACCAGCCCCACCTGGAGAAAAGGAGGTCAGAGGCGCTCATCATGCAAACACTTCTGCACTCATCATGCTGAAATTAGGCCACAACTGCAGGAAGCATCAACTAATCACCTTTGGATCAGCAGATGTTTTCTGCACTGTTATGCTCTGAGCACAGAGTGCCTCTAGGAAACTCAACTTCCATCTTTACAAATGGGGAACCTGTGTTTTGGAGTCAGAGGACTGGGGGCAATTGTTCTGATCTTGATCTGAATGACTATTCCACATCCAGGATGGCATAAGGTACATAAGGTATCCTGATGACTAAGAAAAACAAGACAGATAGAATCACAGAATTATTAAGGTTGGAAAGGCCACTGAGATCATCTAGTCCAGCCATAAATCCATCCTCACCATGCCCACTAAAGCATGCCCCTCAGCACCATATCTCCACATTTCTTGAACACTCTATGGACAGTGACTCTACCACCTCCCTGGGCAGCTGGTTCCAGTACTTCACCATCCTTTCCGAGAAGAATTTTTTCCAAATATCCAACCTAAACCTCCCCTGGCACAACTGAAAGCCATTACCTCTCATCTTGTCGCTATTATATGGGGGAAAAAGACAACCCTCACCTTGCTACAAACTCTTTTCAGGGAGTTGTGGAGAACTATAAGGTTTCCCCTAGGCCTCCTCTCTCCAGACTGAACAAGCCCGGTTATCCACTCCCCTTAAGATTTCTGCTCCAGACATTTCACATCTTTGTTCCCTTCTTTGAACATGCTCCAGGGCCTCAGTGTCTTTCCTGTAGCGAGGGGCCCAGAACTGAACATATGAGGTGGCATCTTCTCAAAATGCTTCAGATACCCATTTAGGAGATAAGAGGGAACCAAGGAAAAACAGACACAACTGCAGAAGTATCCTCAGCTCAAGGAGTATCCTCAGCTTGGTTGCTAGGAACACCCCCATTGTGAAGCATTTCCATGTTGCTAAGGTCACCTGCTGTAACAAGGGCACCTTTACCCTTCTCAAGTACATTGATGACTGAACATCAGGGTGACAGAAGCACTTGCAATGCCATTGAGAGATACGCAGGCTCTGACCAGGGCAGCTAGGCCCATTCTTCAGTTCTCCATGCTCTGCCAAGTGTCCCCTATTAAAAGCGAGCCTGAGATAGGTAGCCTTCACAGAAGAGTGAGCATCTGGCCAGAGCTGGAATACGCCTGCAGGGCCAGGTTTGGTAAAGCGGCATGGAGCTGCATCAGTCTCAAGTATAAAAAATAGTCAGTGAAGAGAGTAAAGCGGATCTGCTGCTATTCATTTCACAGCTGTAGTGGGATTAGTGGAACGAGGGCGATGGGGTAAGCTGCCCCTTTTATCTCATTCAAACATGTTGCTAATTCAGCAGAGCACCGCAGCCAGGAGCAGCTCCCAGCCTAATCCACTGTATCATTCTCACCCAGCGTGAAGAAACGAGAATTTTAATCCTCTCCCTGCCCCCCACCCCATCAGCTACTCCAGCGGGCTGTGCCTGGCCTGACCAGGCGTGGGGACCCACTCCATGCCTGTCACTGCTTCCCCCAGCCCCACTGATGGGATCTTTGGGAACTGAGAGAGGTGGCTTCTTCCACCCCCATGCATCATAGGCTCAATTGGGCCTATCATCCTACGTCATCCAGGCTTCGGGATGGCTACAAGAGCAAAACTGCAGGAGCATCAAGGATAAATGTATCTGAGGTTGGATATTGTGAAAAATTTCTTCTCGGAAAAAGCGGTCAGGCATTGAAACAGGCTAACCAGGGAGGTGGTGGAGTCGCCATTAGCAAAACACAGCGCAAGGGCTCTTCGAGTGAGAGGGTATTTCAGCTGCTGCTATATAAAGACAATGTAAAACTACTAGAGTGTTGGTTATGAATATGGGGAAAGGTCTAGAGAACAAGATGTGCGAGAAATGGCTGTGACTCCTTGGTTTGTTTGGCTCAGAGAAGAGGAGACTGAGGGAAGGCATCATGGTGGCCTACATCCAACTCATGGCAGCCTACAGCCAAGGCAATGATCTCTGCTCTCTGGTGACAAGACCAGAGGGAACAGTATGGAGCTGTGACAGACTGTGTGGTAGGAAAAGGTTCTGTACCGGAGGGTAGTGGGCATGGAACAGGCTCCCCAGGGCAGCGGACACAGCCCCAGTCTGTCCAGAGCTCAAGGAGCAATCTGGACAACACTCTCAGACATAGGGTTCAGATGTTGGGTTAAACAAATGTCTAAGTTGTAAAGATCACATCCCCAAACCTCTAAGCATCAAAATACTCCTGATTGGAAAAAAAGAGGAAAAGCAAAGGAATACATAGCCCAATGTGGCAGAGGGTTGTGCCTTCAACTCAGAGGCTATACAGAAGAGGCTTTAGGTGGCAAGTTCTTAACAAACTATGGAAGTGTCTCTCCCAGAGATAAACTTCTTCCCTTCCTTCTCTATAGGAAACAGCAGAAGTGCTCTCTGGTGGAATACAAAAATATAAACACACAAGCAATGAAAATCAGGGTCAGCTCAAAGTTGGCACCCAGCCCAGGAAACAGCAACCAGCTTGACAACAGTTTGTGTTCAGGAAAGCAGAGTGTCCACGCAGGATGCATTGAGGACCTAAAGCAGAGTGGTCACTTTCTGTGTGGGGAGACAATGAGGAGATAATGAGCTGCTGTGCAAAAAAACAGGAGCCTTCATCTGAGTCTAGGCTGTGTCTGGTTTGGAAGATAAATGGCCTTCATTCCCAGTGGGCTCAGATCATCATGATGGTGTTTGAGAAGCATTTGGATAAAGCTCTCAGACGTATGGTCTGTTTTTTTGGGTGATCCTATGTGCAGCCAGGAGTCATACTTGATGATCCTTATGGGTCCCTTCCAACTCAGAATGTCTTATGATTCTGTGAATTGCCGTGGTTGAAACACCAAGTCCAGACACCGAAGCCTGGTACTCGATGGGAGACTGCTACTGAAATTGCACCAAGCATCCCCTGCTTCCCCCTAGGCCTCAGCCCTGCAATGAGAAGATGTACCACCCATGGCAGAGCAAAGCATGGATGAGAAGTCAAAGCCTCTTCTCCAAACCAGCCCTGGTGCATTGCAGCAACTGAAAAGCATCCAAAGGTAGATAGGCCATAGGGAATACCTGAGTTGACTGCTTCTATGGAGCATGACAAGATTGTCCAAATCCCTGATTCCCAGAGGAACACCACAAAAACAATCTAAGGGATGGAACACCTCTCCTATGAGTACAGGCTGAAAGAGCTGGTGCTGTTCAGCCTGATGAAGAGAAGGATCTGAGGTGACCTGATAGCAGTCTTTCAAGTATGTAGAAGGGATCTACAGACTCTTTAGCAGGGTCTATGGTGACAGAACAAGTGGAAGAGGCTTTAAGCTCAGGGAGGGTAGATTTAGTTTGGAAATAAGGAAGAAATCTTTTACAGTGAGGGTGGTGAGGCACTGGAACAGGTTTCCTAGAGATGTGGTTGATGTCCCATCCCTGAAGACTTTCAAGGTGAGGCTGGATCAAGCCCTGAGCAACCTGCTCTAGCTGTGCATGGTCCCTGGTCATTGCAGAGAAGGTCCCTTCCAACTCTAAGGATTCTGTGATTCCATGGGGGAGCAACGCCAAGGATGCAGAGCTCCCATGGGGTAGTGCCTGATGGACACCTCTCTGACTTATTCCTGACCCCCTTTCTTCTTTCCAAAACCTTTGTGGTTGGGGTTAATAAACTCAAACTCATTCTTTCCAGCCCCAACACCCTGCTTGCTCCAAGGCTCCTCCTCAAACATCTCCCTCCCCACAAATCCCCTGAACCTCTTCCAATTGTACACCAATAAAAAGTGCATTATTAACACCCCTCTGTCTCCACTCCCTCATGCTCTCTGATGGGCAATGAAACCTCTCTGAATTATGCCGCTCGGCGTGCTTACAATTTAATTACATTTAAAGTCAATCAGGAGCTCCTGGAGCTGAGTGGCTGTTAAAAGGATGTAGTGGAGGAGTGGGAGGAAAGGATGGGACAAAAACCCCCAGAGCTGATATATACATTCTCATCACTTGCAGAATCATAAGTATCAATCTATTTCTGCCCTTCATCCCATTCCCCCGCCTCCTTCCCCACCTTTCTGAGCTTTCCGGAAAGCTTTTCCATAGTAAAGTCCTGTAGGGAATTAGAGGGAACAGGAAAAGAGCTGGAGAGGGCTGGAAAAAAGGTGGATGAGGCAGGCAGCATTCTTCCCTTTTCTCTTCTCCCTCTGTGTCATTGAGGAATGGCACGCGCTTTGATTTTAATTAGATGGAGGTAATTGCCTCGGTGGAGAATAACATTGTTTGCACTGGTGGGAAGAGAGAGGGGCTTCAGGCTTGGCTGCCCCCAGGAGCTGGGGGAGGGATAACCTAGGCTGAGTGATGAGACACATTCATTGTTCAGAGAGGACAAGGGCAACCGGGGTAGCTTAACCCTTGCAATCCCATGCTACCAAATGAGGCTGAAAAAGTAGGAGAGGAGAGGGTCTGGCCTTGGGGTATGGATAGGTCCTGTGGCTAAGTTGGGTTCTGCTATGTATCTCCACTGTGTGTGCCTTGGGGGAGGCTCAGAGCACACTCTGGATTGAAACAGGGGGAAGAGAGACTGTTTATAAACTGAAATCCAAGGCACAGTATCCCAAAAAGGACTGGAAGCATCACCTTATGTCCCTGCACATTACAATGCACAGTTTGGCTACAGCAACCTGCTGAGGGACCCTTGGAACAACTCAGACTATCATTGTGGTTGTGGTCACACATCATGACAAAAGAGCATGTAACACAGATAGAAATCAAGTTTCTGGAACCCCAACCTAATTTCTTCTCTCTGGCCTCCCAATCCCTGTTATGGGTGATCCTTTTCTGAGCCCTAGAGACAAGCAGGCTGAGCCCTGGAGCATGACATTTGAAGGTAACCAGCAGAAAGCAAATCCTTGGGCTTCATCCATAATGCCTACTGGGAAATTATCCTGGCCCCAAAGCATGTTGACATTTTGGGAAGGTGATTGACGTTCTGTGCCCTGATTCCCATTAGAGTGCAAGTCCAGATGATGGTGATTGATCCCCAATGCCTTCCTGGGTGTTCCCTGCCCAGGAGTGTTCACTGCAGCAGATTGAAGCTGACTCGGAAGCTGAGCACACCAGGGCACCAGGTCTCTTGGAAACATGCACTTTGAAAACTCCCACAAAGGCTGCAAATAGTCAAGCATCTCCTACATGGCCCCAGCAGCTGGGATAAATATTTATGAGAGATGTCAGTGTTGTGTTTCAGGACACATGCCAAACACCAGCCACTAGAGGTTAGCAAGAAACTGCCCCCATTGGCATATTATTGGATAAGTGTCCATTACAAGGGCTGACTCCTTCCTCTGAAGCAGATGGGAGGGGATGCTCTCAAAGACAGGATATTGGATGAGATAGTGGCATCCCCATGTTCCTTGATGATTGCTCGTAAAATTAGCCATCCTTTAAAGACAGCCTTCCCTTGTCAATATTTAACTGTGGACTGCTGGAGGGGAAGAGGCCCTGCCCAGCTTCCTGCTGCTTCCAGCTGAGTATGTTGTCTGTGAGTTGGCAAAGCTCTGATCCAACTCTGCTTTACCAACCTGGTCAGGATCTTGCATACCAGCCATGAAGACATCCAGGGTGTTGGGACATTCAGCTCACGCTTGATACTGGAACTCTATCCAGCATACAGCATTAGCTGTCTTCTGCCATGGCAAGATTCAATGTTTCTTGGTCATGTCAGCCTTACGTGTACCATCATCCTCTTGTGTTGGTGTCAGGAGATGGGTTCGCTGTGCACCAGAAAACAGAAGGGAAGGTACAAAAGCGTATTCAGTCAGTGAGGCATGAATTTCATGAAAAGTGTGGTACTTGCAGAGACAGAAAGATTCCATCACTGCGGGGAAACTGAGGCACAAAAATGAGATTCAGCCAAAGCAAGCAAGAGCAGCCACTCTGCTCTTTTAAGATTTGGGTGCCTGGGTCCCAATTGCAGAGTCAGATTTAGGAAAAAGATGGGGGGAGCCAGGAACAAGTCAGCAATGAAGAGAGGAAACAGCAGCTATGCTTTGGAAGAGGTCACAAACTCAGAAAACAACAGAGTAGAAGGGGATTTAAGGAAGACATACAGAGAAACAGACCCAACTTGGCATGGTCTCAAAAGCAACTACATAGCAGTGATAAGAGAAGGCAGTGAACAGGACTCTGGGATGGAAGTGCTGCTCTGCCCTGTATTGCTTTTTGTGCTTGTTAAGATTTTGGCCACGATGGTATCTCCCATGGATTTAAATGTCTTTCTGTAGTACATGATGACAGTGGTTCGTATATACATATCTAAAGATATATGCATAATATTCATTTGGAACAATAATAGATGTGATGACCTGGCACTTTTCTCCTCTGCTTGTCAAACCTTCATCCGCAGCACTGGGAGGATGGATTAGGAATGATTTGATGTATGGATGAACAAACAGATAAACAAAGTCTAAATGGATGGAGGTGAGATGGATGGGTTCCCCATGCATCCTGACTATCATCGGTGTGTTTCAGTTCTAAATTATACAGATCTAAAATATTTAGCCTGGCTAAGGTTTCTCTGATTTGAAAGGTGGCCTCATGCAGTTGCTCAGCAGCTTTAAGCCACCCTGAACCATACTCAGCCATTGTGATGTCTCTGTAGTACGTGCCCAACTTTGCACTCCCACACCTCCATCCTGACACCAATTCCCAGGATCTGCACCAATAGGATTGGTGCAGATAAAGCAAAACCCCACTGAGAACTGATCTCTCTTGCAATGGAAAACAATTTCTTTTTCATAGAATCACAGAATATCCTGGATTGGAAGGGATCCATAAGGATCACAGAGTCCAACTGGATGGTGATGTGTTGGACTAAATTATCTTAGTGTTCTTTTCCAACATTAATGATTATAGAGATTCTAAGTTCAAAAGTGTGCTATGGAAAAATGCAGCTCCTAGTTCTAAAAGTAACCCTGCAGCATCCTGCACAAAGAGGCTAAGTGTTCATCGAGAAGAAACTGTTCACTTTCTGCTTCTCCTGTGGAGACATATCCATAGCCACCACCACAGGAGGTAAGTTCTGGATGGAAGAATATACTCAAGCATGGGTGGCAGTCACGAGATCCATTGCTTGTCCATTCCCTTGACTACCAAACCAAGGTCCTCAGACATATGGTCTTATTTTTCCATGGTCTTGTGTGGAGCCAGGAGTGGGATTAAATGATCCTTATATGTTCCTTCCAACTCAGGATATTATATGATTCTATTACAAGGTTATGGTGCAACATCTTACCTGAGCTAGCATCAATTTTTAGTTCCCAAACCAACCTAGGCCAAACTATAAAGGGTAAGGCTAAATTCTTTCTTAGTATGGTCTGGATAGGATATCCAGGAATGTGGTAGGGGCAGTGATAAAGGCTCTTGCTCTCCTTGCAGAACAGATATCTGAGCACTTATGAGCCCACTTCACTGAGCTCCTGAGCACAAATCCGTCATGATAACTACAGAGAAGCCATAACTTTTGGTGATGGGTTGCACTTATGAGCCCACTTCACTGAGCTCCTGAGCACAAATCCATCCTGATAGCTACAGAGATGCCATAACTTTTGGTGATGGGTTGATGATTGAACTAGATGATCTTAGTGGTCTTTCCAACCTTAATAATTCTATGATTCCATGTTTCTAAGCCATGAGCAGAGATGGGAAAGGGAGAGAGAGGCCACCCAAGCAAATACCATACAGCTTTAACAAGCCATAGACAAACTGTGCCATCCCACAGGATGTATCACGCAAGAATCTAAGGATATTGGGTTTCCCATCCAGCCAAGTGCCTCGTCCCCAGGCAGACCAGCAGATGTCTTGGCAAGTTGCTGTGCTCTACACAACATGATCTCAGCCAGTGAGCTCCCCCAGAACCCAAAGTCCATAGCTCACACATTTCTGCCCAAGTGCTTCTGATACAAGGAATGCAGAGAAGCTTTCCAGCAGTAGGAATGCTGTTCCCTACCCCTGGAGAGACCACATACAGTTCCTGAAACAGATCCCAAAGCTTTGCCAAGCATCTGGCATAGGGCACTGGCCCCTCCATATGTCTTCAGCAGTAATATAGCAAGTGCTCTTTCATGTCATATTGCTTTGGTTTTCCAGGATCCGAGGGGGACTCTGACACACAGATTTATCTCAAGCAACTATTGATCCTCAGCTCTATAAAAATGATTATACTTGACCCAAGTGCACTTGTTTCAGTGGCTGAGCTGAAGAGCAGGGGGACACTGCCCAGCAGGAGAAAGGCTGTGGAGGGAGGAGATTGGGTGTTCGGGATGGGGTCATTCAGTTGCTGTAGGATCACGAAGTTCTAAGCTAAGGGCCTATAGGCAGTTTGGGTCAAAAGTAGCCCCCTGAGGGCAGTTCAGCCTGAACTTCAGTAGTTAGGGAGCATACAAACTTATGATGCTCCTGTGCTTAAGGTAGAATTGAGACAAGACTGCAGTGGCCCAGGTGAAGGTGATGAGTTGTAATGATTGCTTCCTACCTCCACTGAATCACTTCAAAACTGGGCAGCATGAGGGAGATGGAAGAGGAATCATCATGAAAGTGGAAAATGGTAACGCCAGAAACTGGGCAAGTCTGGGGGTCTTTCCTTCAAAAGATGTTGTAGCATTCATGGGAGAGGACTCCTTGGGATCAGGAATGCTTGAGCTCATTGGGACAATGTGGAAAAAAGCAGAGGATCTGAGGGAAGATAGAAATAAAACATAGAATCATGGAATCATAGAATTGTTAAAGTTCAAAAAGACCTCTAAGATCATCTAGTACAGGTGTCAACCCATTACCACCATGCCCACTAACCATGTCCCTAAATGACCCTACCATTTCCCTGGACAGCCTATTTCAGTGCCTGACCGCTCTATCTAAGAAGGTACAAGAAAACACAGAAACAATGAGGGTATGTCACACAGATGGAAATGCTTGGATTTAGCATAAGGTTGTCCATCAGAGCTACCAGCCCTGAAATCCCTCTGCAGCCACAAGGAGCAGCTCTGCAGAGCCTGGGAAGTCTTCCATAGGACAAACCCACCCTAAACCATCTTCTTCCAGAACAGAGGGAGCATAAAGCCTTCTCCATCTGCCCAGCTCTCTGGAACACAAGTGTGCCCATGTACTGGTACCCAAAACAGTGTATCACAGATTCTTTCTGCTCTTCAGCCCCTTCTTCTCCAGATTCAGCCCCAGGGTGATGCTCCTGCCCTGTTCCTGGTCCCACTCAGCCTCCTTTGCATCACTTTCCATTGCATGGCATGAACAGTCCCTGCACTAAACATTAGAGCCCAGATCATGAATAACATGGACAGCTAGAAAAGGGAACATTCCCATGGCCAACTTAGTGGCCACAGTCTGTGAGGCTGTCCTTGAAAATGCAGTGTTATCCTAAAGAAGTGTGAGATCTTGATGCAAGGCAGCAACCTCACCTATGGAAGAAAACTAGGCAAAGAATACATAAATCAAATTATGGAATCACTGAGGGGTTTAAACATGTCTATGAAGATAGAATCATAGAATCCTTAAGGCTGGAAAAAAACACTAAGATCGTCAAGTCCAACCATCAACTCATCACTGCCATGTCCATTAAACCATGTCACTCAGAGCCACTTCTCCACATTTCTTCAGCACCTCTAGGGACAATGATTTCAACAGTTCCCTGGGAAAAGGAGATCAGCAGATATGTCCAGGATAGAGTTGGATCCCATGCAACCTAACTGAGAACACGGCTATTTCTCTACAATTCAGGAAGAAATGCTGGAAAAAAAAAGTGAGCATCTTAGTTTGGAAAATGGTGAAAATGCTCAAGGAGCTGGGATTATGCAAGAAAATTTCCAGCTGGAGGGACAACATGAGTGGGACTGTTGTCAAGAAGCAGTTTAGATGGAACTACCCCAAAGGCCACAAGAATGGGGCCAATGGGATTGAGGATGGAAGGTAAAGAGTTTAGCAGGACTAAGAGGAGATGTGCCATGCACCTGACCCCAGAGCCAGCAAATAGTTCTTGGAACCATAGAATCATTTGAGCTGGAAAGAACCTTTAAAGGTTTTCTAGCCCAATTCCCCTGCAATGAACAGGTACACTTACAGCTAAGTGTGATTGTTAGAAGTAGAACGATAGAAGTGAAGACAGAGGGCTATGCTTCATCCACCAGTTACTCTGGGGTTACCAAACCCACCAAATCCCATTCAACACAAGCCCAATCCCAGTGACACCAACACAAGATGCCCTTTTGACTGTGGGAAGGGTTATAGGTTATAGGAAGGCATCCTACAATGCTCTTCTCTTCCTCAGACTGTTTCTTCTGCCCCAATGCTATCCTGGAGCATGAGGGAAAAAAAAAACACACAACACCTTCAAACAGAAACTAATCCTTTTGCAAACAGCCCTGAATTAGGACCTAAAGAAAGTGTCTGGCTCAGAAGTACATAACTTGCCTCGAGCTCCCAGGCTGTGACGGAAACAGAGGGATATCACTGAAGCTGATGTTCTGCAGAGCTGGCCGTGCCCCAGCACACTTATTGGTGTGCTGAGTTGGGGAGGGCTTTGCTTCCAGCACAGGAGGGTTATCAAGGGATTTGCTGCTGTTGCAAAACTTTTGCATGGATTGGGAGGGAGAGGGAGAGGTTTTTCCAGCTGTCAGCAGAGCACGATTTAGCATCTGCAGAGTTGAAAATGACCCTTATGATTAGACTTACTTTAGGGGACCTGGATTTCAGATTTCCCTGTGTGCTGGATAGGGACACTGGTGCTTGCTGCATGGGGGAGGGTTTCTTGGGAACACAAAGGGCACAAAAACCATTACTCCAGAGGGAAAAGACTGCACTGCTCACAGCTGTAATTAAATGCCTCCTGTGAATTCACCAGCCCTAAATGAACGGAAGGGAAGGGAAGGGAAGGGAAGGGAAGGGAAGGGAAGGGAAGGGAAGGGAAGGGAAGGGAAGGGAAGGGAAGGGAAGGGAAGGGAAGGGAAGGGAAGGGAAGGGAAGGGAAGGGAAGGGAAGGGAAGGGAAGGGAAGGGAAGGGAAGGGAAGGGAGTTTAACTCTGATGAAAAAAAACATGAAGGTGAGGTCACGGGCATTCCATGCATCCCTGTGACATTTCTTTAACCAGGCAGCAGGAAGGACAGTTTCATCAAGGACAGTGCTATAATGTCACTGTCATGCAGACCTGAGTGCAAACAAGGTCTTCCTCACAGTTGATCCAAGGGGACCTTCTTGGGTTGCTAATCCCCAAAAGAAGTGCAGAACCATGTCCCTCATTATACAGATGGGGAAAAAAACAAAATTTGGGATGAGGATAAACCTTAGTAACAAGAAACATCTTTTCAGGGAAACACACAACTAAGGATGCTGCAAAGAAACTGGTAGAGGGAAATAAAGACTGAAAAGAAGAAATTTACAGTCCTAATTCCAGTACGGTTGGCTTAAACATAACTGAAATCAGAGGAAATGGCTGCTTTTTTAAAACAAAGAATTCACTGAAGTCTGTATCTGAAACTGGGACATGGTTTGAATTGGGATTATACATCTCCGGGCACAGGAAAATTGCTTTGGGAAGCCAGGATTTTCTCATAGAGCAGGGCAGGACAGAAATACAAAATGGCTGAAGTTGGCAGGAACTTCTGGAGCTCATCTGGTATAACTTCTGCTCAGAGTCCCTAGAGCTTTGCACTACTACTGCAACCACCTTTGGTTTGGAGATCCCCAAGAGCAGCCCCCAGCTCCCTTCTGATCCCTGTGTCAGCTCTGGCATTCACTCAGCACAAAAATGATGAGATGGGGGAAATCCTGGCCTCCAATTTTTCCCAGTGTCTCTTGGCCTGAAACAGGGCACTGCTGACAAGAACCCAGCTCCATCCTCTTGTACCTCCCTGCAGGGATTAATGGATATTGGTGAGATCACCTTCAGTCCCAGGCAGACCAGCCCCAGCTCTTTCAGTTTCTCCTCCCAGCAGAGCTACTCCAGGCTCTTGGTCACCATGGTGGCCCTCCGTTGGACTCTTCTCAGTATTCCCAGCTCCCTCCTGCACTACCGGCCCAGCACTGGACCCAGTTCTCCAGATGTGGCCTCCCCAGTGCTGAGCAGAGGATCAGAATCACCTTCTTCAACTGGCAAACTCAACCCACAACAAAATTAGCCAGTGAGGGGGGATCCTAGGCAGTCTGATCTAGTGGCTGGCCATCCTGCCCATTGCAGGGGGGTTGGAACTAGGTGATCTTTAAGGTCCCCTACAACCTAAGCCATTCTGTGATTCTATAGATGATTTGATGATTGTTTGTGATGAGGGCACACTGCTGGCACTTGTCCCATGACAAGACAGCTCTTGTGGGAGTCCAGGGAATACAGCAACAAGGACAGGGAATGTTTGCAGGAAGGCTCATGGTCTGACCCTGATACATAGCCAACCTGAAGGGGGAAAGCTGCACCAGGCTGTGCTCCAGAACCTGTCTGTCCATGCATTCACTCTAAGCAAAATCCTTCTTGGCTGTTTCCCAAGAATGGGGTGGGGAGATGTACATCCTTTCCGGCCTGGTTGGCAGGTACATCTCGGCCAAGCATTCCCCCCCAGGGCAGCCCCACGCAACAGGGAGCTGGGTGCAAGCCATGCCTGCCTCTCAAATATCCCCCATTCTGTTCCCCCCCTCCCCAGCTCCTTCAGGGCAGCTGACACGGGGTCCACTTGGTTTCCTCATGCTGAGAGCCATGCCAGGTCACCGGTCACTGTTAGAAGACACCCTGGCTGGCACCCAGAGCTGACACCCGATGCATCACCACCTCCTGCTGGGAAGACAGAACTCAGCCCCCACCCATAGGCTTCCCCCAGGATTACTCCCAGCTCTTGCAACAGGAGAGTGTGTGGAATGCATGGTTGCAGCACCCCAAACATGAAGTGCATGGGTAAGCCCCATCATCCTGCACACTCATCTTTAATTGGTGCATCCTCTGAAGATCCCCAGTGGGGAAGAGTACAGGTGATGCTTACAGTAGGGATGCAATAAGTGTTTTGGATGTTGAGCTATTTGGCTCAGTGAAGGCTTCACGTCGTGGAGAAAAGATGCCATCCCTTACCCAGGGGCCTCCCTGTTGCAGGGAGCATCTCCAAATTCCTGAAGGTGCATGCTAACCGGCACAGACTGTGCTGGAGAACATAACAAGCCATGAGCTGCAGGGATCCACTTACAGTGCTGGGCTGGAGAGCTGGCAGCAGGGCTTGTGAGGCTCTAGCAGGTAGCTTCTCATGCTGGGAGGGGGTGATAAAATAGATCAGACTCCATACTGGCACAGCCGGAGGTCCCAGCACTAGGCTAGGGTTTCAGCCTGAAGGGACAGGTGGGCTGCAAGTGAGGAGCAACACAGCACAGCCACAGGCTCAGGAGAGTGGCCTGAGTGCATGATTCATCCACCCACAACATCTATAGGTTAAGAGCAAGCTGTGCTGTTGCAGCAACACATATCAAAACAATAGGGCATCAAGGCTGCCCTGGGGCATCCCACAAGACCCTTCCCTTCCCAGCACACAGAATACACCCCAAAATGTCCTTGGCAAACTGATACCAGCTCCAGTTCTCCTGGCCATCCTTTGCTCCGTGTCCCCTCTATGAGCAGAAACCCTGAGCCAGGTCCCTTGATGCACTCAGACTGGCTGCTGGCTCAGTCCCTTAATAGAGTCCAATTGTCTATTTTTCATTATTGAACAATTCCCTTTATTGGGCTTTTTGGCTTGTCCAGGAAACCAAATCAATAGACTTCTCGAGACAAGCGCTGGCTTTGCGTCCTCATCCTTTCACCAAAGATAACTTTCCTTCCCCCTTTGCTATTGGCATTTCTGGGGCTAAAGGGTTGTGATGTGGAGGAGAGGGATTCCGGTTTTCTGGATCTCACTGTTATCATAGAACCACAGAACGATTTTAGTTGTAATGGACCATTAAATGTCATCTAGTACAACATCCTACAATGAACAGGGACAGTAGGGGTGAATGTTCCCTCACACCCTTGGATGATGGAGCTGCTTCTGCAAGGCTGATAATTCAGGGTGGAAAGGTAACATGCAGGCATAAGTGATGTTGATGCTGGGTGGAGGGTGAAAGCCCGTGTAGAAATGGCCCCACGCAGGGCTTCCAGCTTTACTCCTTGGGAGAGTAGAGCATTGTTTTCAGAGAATCATAGAATTATTAAGGTTGGAAAAGACCACTAAGATCACCTGGTCAAACCATCAACCTATCACCAGTCCCCTGACTCGTTATGGAGGTTATGTGGGGGATTTCCAGCCCAAGTTAATGGGAATGTGCATTATTCAGAAGTTGGACATGATTATCCCTATCAGCCCTTTCCAAATCAGGATAACCTATGATTTGATGGTGTTCTGTGAATGGGGACTGCTATACCTCTCTAGGAAGTATATGGCAGCACATCTGCACAATTCCTGGTAGCCCCAGTAATGCTGATCTGGGCAATGCTGCATGTTTTTGAATTATACATCCTGTTAAACAGACCCAGATCCATGCTGCATGAAGCACATCTGCCCATATGTAGCACACCCCCATGTACACACACACTTTGAGCCTTCCTATTAATGGAAGGGAGAGAAAGACCCCAGGGAGGAACACACTCAGAAAAAGCCAACATCAGGTACAGTTGATCATATTAGCTATTGGGACACCCTGCAAGTGCTACTTCTGACAGAAAAAGCAATTCTTACAGGATATTTCCACCTTGTGAGACTGCAGGATAATGATGGAAATCTGGCCAGGAGTGACCTCTAAAGGCTGCAAAGCTGAAGAAACCCAGGGAGAGAGATTTTCTGAACAAAATAAGCGGGTGCACAAGCCAAAGGTGGGGAAGGGCAAATTGCTCCCTGCTTGGGTACATGGCCATAATACAGGAATAATATATATGCGTACACTTGTGCCTGCATGGGATGCAATACAATGCCCATGAGTGTGTCTGCAGAACCACACTGATGGACACTCAAACCCAGCACTATCTCATGCCTTCCTGGTGGAAGACATGGCTTTGCATGCATGGCTTCACACAAACAGAGCACGTCATGAAGGAGTAGGATCCCTTGGAGATCTGTATTGTGCTTCGATCCGAGAAGGGAAAATCAAAATTCTCCAACCAAGGAATGTTTTTCACCACGGCTGCAGCTCAGTGTAATCCGAGAGCCAGCAAAATTAAAGTCACTCATCACAGGACGTTGGCAGGGGAAGATTAATGCACTTCAGCCATGACAGCTCGCAGGCCAGAGAGACATGTGCTCCCAAAATTGTGAGGTGAGAAACTCATCACCCAGGGGGCACAGTCAGTTGAGCCCTGAGAGTGGGCAATGCCAAGCAGCCCAGGCTGGTGGGGTGCTTTGCATCCCTGCTGGGGGATGAGTTTGCCCTTCTTCTCTACTCTAAATGCTCTTTTCTGGGCAGAATTCTGTATCTGGTCTGATTCCGTTCAACAGAATCCACACTTCACCTCCTGTTTATTTGGCTTTCTGGTGCACATGAGATTGTTTCCATTCTCTGATGGAAAGAACCAGATTTACACAGTCTAATTGTGACAGGACAAGGGGCAATGGCGTTAAACTAAAAGAGGGGAAATTTAGGTTAGATGTCCAGGAACTGGCACAGGCTGCCCAAAAAAGATGTGGATTCCCCATTCCTGGAGATGCTCAGGCCCTGGGTAGCCTGATCTAATGGGGAGCAACCCTGTCTATAGCAGAGGGGTTGAAACTAAATGATCTTTAATATCCCTTCCAACCCAAGCCATTCTATGATACTATAACTCTCTTTTTTTTGAAAATATATACATATATATAATTATATATATGTATATATCCTCTGAACCTACCACAGACACCAATAATCCCTGCATTGTCCTGCTAGCAGTTTAGGAGAAGTAGGGGAAAAGAAAGCTGCATTTAGAGAGACCCCAGCTTTGAGGAGCAGGAGCCTACAACAACAGTCACACTTAGAACCAACCATCTGCTGTTCCTACAGTGCATTTCACCCAAACTTACCCATCTTATAGGCATAGTTTGGCTCTCCTTGTAGAAATGCTCTCCTATGCACTCATTCTGCCAAGGACCACATCTGAGGATGTCTGCAGGCTGTGGCTATGCTACAGGACTCCTGTGCTTCTGCAGGACCCTCACACTTGGATTGGGTAGGTGTGCAAGATTTTCACTGTGAGGTGCAAGTCCAGACACTGAGCTATTCTGGGCTTCTATTTTTCTCTCCCCTGCTCTGTTGATCTGTTTTCCTTTGGCTCCTCCCCAGTAGACATAGCCCTCTTCTTGACAGCCCGGAAACATTCTCCTTTCCTTCTGAAGGTCACCATCACAGCTGTTGGGCACCCTGAAGAATGAGGGTTGAACTCTGAGAACCCACATCGGTGTCCACAGCAGACACAAGTGCCCACAGCCCTGAGTTTCTGCAGGGAAATGGGATAAGATGCTGTCTTTGAAATATGAATTCTGCTGCTCTCCAGAAGCAGCTAGGGCGCACAAAGGATCACACAATCTCAGAATCATAGGGGTTGGAAGGGACTTCTGGAGATCATCTAGTCCAACACCTCTGCAAAAGGAAGGTCCCAAAAGTAGAATAATAGAGTTGTTTGAGTAGGAAGATCATCGAGTCTAACTCCCCCACAATGAACAGGGATATCTACAGCTTGATAAGGTTGTTCAAAGCTCTGTCCAGCTTGGCCCTTGTACGTCTCCAAGGATGAAGTACTCACCACATCAGTAGATTGCACAGGAAAGTGTCCAGGTGACCCCATCCACTTCACATCACCCCGAAGATACTGATAAGCATGGATAAGATTCCCCTTCAGTCTTCTCTTCTCCAGGCTGCACATAATCAGGTCTCTCAGCCTTTCCTCATAAGGGAGATGCTCCAGGACCCTCATAATCTTTGTAGCTCTCCACTGGGCCCTTTCCAGCAGCTCTCCACTGGGCCCTTTCCAGCAGTTCCCTGTCTTTCTACAGCTGGGGAGCCCAGAACTGGACAGTTTTCCAAATGTGGTCAAGCATTGGAACAGACTACCCAGGAAAGTGGTAATGCCACTTTCCCTGGGTATGTTCAGAAAATGTGGAGATGTGGCACTGGGGGACATAGTTAGTGACATGGTGGTAGTGGGTTGGAGTTGGACTTAATGACCTTAGAGGCTTTTTCTAAACTTAATGATTCTATGATTATATTTTTCCAGGGCAGAGTAGAGGGAGAGGATAATGTCCCTTGCCCTGCCAGGCGCGCTTGTTTAATGCATACCCAGATACTGTTGGCTTTCTTGGCCATGAGGGCACACGGCTGGCTTTTGGTCACCCTGTTGTCCCCCTTGACAGCTAGGACCTCAGCACGCCTAGAACTTCAGAAGATCCATGAAATACCCTCTGCTGTTTTTGCATCCCTTCACCCTTGGCCAGTGGCATTAGAACAATGTCATCCAAGCTAACCATTTCCCTGTTTTTGTTCATGCCCCATCACGCAACAGGTGAAAGCCTACAAAATCCTCTGGATGCTGCTTTGTAGAGGGTATCTTCTCCTCATCAGAGCAGTAAAATTCTTCCTGTCAAATCATCCTGTGTCCACCTGTCAACCCATCCTCTGAGGGCAGGCAGGAGTTCTGAAGGCATCAAGGATAATGCTTCAGCGTCACCATTGCTCATCACATTGCCGTTCTTCATCATCTGTGCAAAGCCTGTTGCTTTGCATTTTCCAACAAAAAGATTCAGCTCATGGACTAGACCAGAGATCCTCAGCTAACAGTGCAGCCTGCCAGGAGTCCACAGACCATTGGTGATAAGCAGATAGGATGGTCTCCTCTTCGACATTGTCATCTCCTCTCAAAAATAGTGTCTCCCAGAGCATCATCATAGTTCTCAACCAAGAGTTTGAGCTATCCATTAGAAGAGGCCCAACTGAAGACAGGCAGAGGGAACCCAAGGATGTCCCTTCACCTCTGATGGCTCCCCTAAAGAACTCCAAGACCCACACCTGTATTTCCTACCATATCTTCTTCCCCCTTCCTATATCACCTCTTTATTTGCATGGTCAACAAAGAGCTACTTAGGGTTGATGCATGTCTTGTGTCAGAGCCAAAGGCTGGCAAGAGAGAGTCCCAGGCACTTTGAGGATTAAACACACTCTGGTTTATTGGTTCGAAGCAGAGCCAAAGTTGGTATTTTCATGGCGGTTACCTACTGGCCCATCTCTGGCCTATGTCAGGGTAGCATGGGGTAAGCCCAGTTTTGCAAAGGCCCTTTCATATGTGGTTTTGGAACCACCCCTATGAGATCCATAAAGCTCCTAGATCAAAGGAGGTGAATCATCCTCAGATAAATGGATGAAAGTGGTTACTGGTTCTTCTTCACTCTGTGGCCCAAACCACTGATCATGCTCATCTGGGTGACAATTGAAGATGTTGCATGGAGGCAGAGGGATGTTGTAAGAGAATTAACCATTAACACTAATGAGCATTGTTATAACAGATATATGGGAGATCCCAGGTCTTTCCCAGACAAAGACAGCCTCAGTGGGTTTGTATCCACAGAACCATAGAACCACAGAATGGTTAGGATTGAAAAGGATCTTAATGATTGTGTAGTCCAACATCCTGCCACATGCAGGTTTTCCACCCATCAGATCAGGCTGTCAAAACCCCATCCAACCTGCTATCCATGCTAGACTGAATCAGGCCTTGTCTCCATCACCCCATTAGCTGCCTGCTTTGCCTGCTTAAAATCCCATGCTATCTTGTTTTTCTGAGGGGATAATTTGTTTTGTCACCAGCATATACTGAACACCCAGGTAGCAACTTTTCACACAAGTAGTCATTGGGACCAAAAGGACTGTGAGGATGGACAGCTTGACATTGACCAACCCAATAATGCCTGTTGTCTTGGGGAAGTCCATCATTGTAAGAGACATTTGAAATAGGATAAGGATGTTAGATAAGGGAGGCAAGCAAAGGGATGGCTCAAAACAAGGACAAGAGAGACCTCATAGCCACATGATGGATAGCAAGAGAATGCATCAATCCTGAAAAACTATCCAGGGAGATGAACAGGCAAATTGAAGATGCCCAGTGTAGGCGGATGGATGAGTGATAGATGTATGGCACTGCTGAATGGATGGTAGATACCAGGGTGGGAGGACACTGCAGACAGGCAGAGGGATACATGCACTGGAGCTGTGTGTAATCTCATTCTCAGTGTGCTAGTCACTTGCCTGCCATCCCCTTGGGTCCCCTTTAAAAGAGCATTTCCAGAAACTGCTTCATAAACATTATGGGAGGGCTTGGGAGGTGGGGTGGTGGGGGAAGAGGAGATTGTTCCCGACTTGCCAGGTTGTCTTCAACAGAAAATGAGCCTTAAACAAATGAGGCTCAGTTTATCTGGGTTTCAAACACTCACACACACACACACGCACACACACATACAAAGAGCATCTCAAAAACAAAACAAAAACCGGGGAGGAAAAAAAAAATATCAAAAGTTAAAAAGAAGAATTAAAAAAAAAAGCTCTATATTTTAGAGTCAGCTGAGAAGTGACAAAGTAATTTGCTCCTGGCAGTCTATCACGGCAGTCTAATTCCCAGTGACACCATTCAGCTGCTGACTACACTAACTGTCAGAGTCAATTAGCCAGCAGCCAGCAGCGCAAAGTGTTTACGGGTGCTAAAATTCACTCCACACGCTGTGCGGAAGTGAGAAAAAATTACTTTGAGGGAAGGGGGGAAATTCAAGCGGTTGGTGTAACACTAACGTTTGCCTCTGCTGTGCCCCAAGACAAGAGCAGGGCCTGGAGGCTATCGGGAGAGAAAGCAGAACCGAGAATGTCCAGGGGGGTTGGGGTGACTGGGTCTGTTCAGCCATGGAACTCACCACTATGGGAAGTGGGACAGATCCTGTGGCAGAACTGGGATGCAAGCCAGTGGGGCCAGCTGCAGGAGGCAATGGGGATACAGGATTTCTCCATCTCTGCAGAGGCTGTGGTTTAGAGAGCCAAGAATTGAGCAACCACCCTTCCAGGGATGTCACGCATTCACTGCAGGATGCCCAGCAGAGAAATAACCCAGTTTTCCTGCCTCTAAGGCCACATATCTGCATGGACAACATGTCCAGACCACCTTTACCACTCCTTACTCCTTGCAAGGTGAGCAAAATAATCATAGAAACACAGAAGCACAAAATCATAAAAGTTGAAAGGAAGCTCTGGAAATCATCATATCATACCTCACTCACTGCTAAAGCAGGTTCTCTACAGTAGGTCACAAAGGAAAGTATCCAGATGTGTCTATAATTATCTCCAGAGCACTGGAGATATGAAGCAATTCTTTACTGTGAAGGTGTTTGAGTACTGGCAAAGGTTGCCCAAAGAGACTACAGAGTTTCTCAAACCCACCTGGACGTGGTCCTGGGCACCAGCTCCAGTGGCCCTGCTGGACAAGAAGTTGGATCAGTTGGACCCAGGAGACCTTCACAGTCTCAGAAAGGCAAGGCAAGGCAAAATGGGAAGGAAAGGGGAAGGGGAAGGGGAAGGGGAAGTAGATTTCAGTTGGAAGCATAGCATAGTATAAAGCAAGTATAATCTAGCCCAACTGTCTGATTTCTTTAGGGGCAAAAAAATGTTGCAGCATATTATTGAAGGCAATATCCTTATAGATATTTCAACAACAGCTACTTGACCTCCACTGAAATGAAGATGAAAGGCTGAAGGCCCAGTTTGTATGAACTCGGTATGTTTTGACAGTTTCAAAGCTTTCCTTGAAAAAATCATCAGTAAGTACCCAGGCCTTCCCCTTCTTGGGAAAATTATCAGTTCTAGCCAATTGTCTCTTTGTTTATTAGAGCAAGAAAGTTCTGACCAGGTGTTGCACACATCCCAGAGCTGTTCAAAGTGGGACATGAGGCTTGTGGGGCAGGGTCTATTCCCACAGTTATGTTCCTACATCCTCCTCTGCTCTGATCCGTGTCTGAGGCTGGCTGAAAACCAGGAAGGCAGAGATAAATTCCTGAGGTTTTTAAGCTCTTCTAGCAAGAACAGGTGGTTGAGTAAAAAAGATATTGCTTTGGATCCAGCCCATAGCCCTGGCCTTTAAACCTACCCCTTCACAGGGTTACCTTGCCCTTCTCCACAGATGGGAATTCTCTTTCGCTGTAGGACAGGGTGATCCGAAAGGGCAACACAGCACTGGTATTTACTATCAGTATCATCACTCTCAAATCTCTGGCATTTGAATAGGATGTACCAGTCTGTGAGATTGGACAGTTCTCTTTTCATTTAGAGATGGAGAAAGTGAAGCAGTAAGGCAGTGAGCTAAGAGCTTGCCCAACCTATATGTCATCCATCTCATGGGAGACGCATA
Source organism: Tympanuchus pallidicinctus (assembly GCF_026119805.1). NCBI lineage: Eukaryota > Metazoa > Chordata > Aves > Galliformes > Phasianidae > Tympanuchus > Tympanuchus pallidicinctus. The sequence goes on from NW_026294769.1 coordinate 74,977,830, forward strand.
GTCTTCTCATGAAGCATTTCATCCTAACGTTTTGGGAACGGTTTAGAATGTCACATCCTAAAGCAGCCAGTATCTCCACATTCTGGGATCTGGGACAGGTCAGCTCAGCCCACACCAGTTGTCTACCTCCTATTGAACTGATCCTACCACACAGCAGTCCTGCTTCCAAGACTGCTTCATGGCTTGGACCTTTGTTTCTTCCCATATCCTGTGTAAATCTTCATGCCACGTGAAATTAAACCTCCACCCCAATTTCAGAGATCAGACAGTAAAATCCCCCCTGAGTGAGGCAGGCAGTGTCCAGACTAACTGGGAGCCGGACGAGATGGATGCAATTCCTGGGCCAGCTCTTGGAATCACAGTGGACGCAAAACACCAGGTCATGCTCTATTGCCATGACCTCAAGCTTCTGGCTCTGAATTGCTAAATGCAACCTAATAGCAGCTATTTCTGCCCTTAAGCAGCAGTAATAATAAACGCTGGACCCCTGGCTTGCCCACGCAATATTCTCTGCCTGCTTCCTCTCCCAACTTTCAAGAGATTGTGCTCAATGAGGTGCTAATCTCTGACTCCCAGGAGAAGAGTCTGAGCCTTGCTAATGCTTATTACACAGGAGTCATGTCACCTACCCTCCTTTTTGCTGCTCTGCTGTGAGCTTTGCATATTTTTGGCCATCCCACCTTTAGGTGGTGGCCAGGAAATCCTGGGCAAGCAGAGTTCCTTCACCTAGAGGGGGGATTTGTACCCAACGTGAGCTCTCAAGCCTTGAATCTCCAATTGAAAATAGCCACAATGTCACCAGCACACCATCATATTACCCCTGAGCTTATTGTGTAGTTACACATGTGGATTGCAGGTTTGGTAACAGGAATAGCTAGAAAGCTCAACACAGTGAATTGGAGAATGCAACTGTCTATTTATTGGGCTTTCATTTAATGAAATGGGTTTTATTATGTTCATGAAATATTTCATGATCCTTTTGAGGAAGTCATAGAACCATTATAGAATCATTAAGGTTGGAGAAGACCACTGAGATGAAATGCCTAAATGTCAGTCTCACTGGCAGCCTAAGATAATGACCCCCAAATGGGAGTGAAGCCTGAGGACGAGAATTCCCCATGGGAAATGGTCCCCCTTACCATGGAAGAGCAGGATAGGCTGTAAATAGCAATGAGTGCCTCTAATGTGTCTAAAAATGTCCACTGGAGTCATAGAATCATAGCGTTTTTTTTGTGTTGGGAGGGACTTTTAAAAGCCTTCTAGTCCCACATTCCTGAAATGAACAGTTACCTACAGCTAGATCATGTGCTGAGAGCTCTGTCAAGCCTGACCTTGATTGTCTTTGGGGGTGGAGTAGCTGTTACATCTCTGGACAACCTGTTTTGGACTTGCCTTTGCCAACACATACAGATCTTGTAGGAAGCAGAATAATTGCATGAGCAAATGGACCACAGTGCACCCATGCAACATCCCTAGCACCAGGAGGTTGTTTCGTCCTTGAGCATATCCAGAACAAACACAGCCATAGAAGTCTTGGGATAACATGGGTGCAAGCAGGAAAAGAAAAGCTATCAAGAAAATATTGCTCCTCCATTTTCTCAGGCAACGGCAAGCAGGAAATCTTTGCTCTAAACAGCATCACCCCTGTTGGAGGCATCTCCTGAACCAACGACTCCTATACAGAGGTGTGCTCCATGCTGAGTCTCTCTCTTCCTCCACAGGGGACATCAGGACTGAGGGACCTGTGCTGTGAGGACATTTCCAACACATCCTCCTGTGACAGCTCTGGGAACATTTCTGACCCAAAAGTCAGATTGAAAGGATCTGCTCCAGACTCAGTAATCAAAACACCATTCTGTCTGCTGAAGCGTTTTTAAATAGGGGGAAAAAAAAAACAACAACAAAAAAAAACACAGAACAAAACAAAACAACCAGAATACAGAACAGTACGTAACTGCATGTGTCATTCAAATTTCTTTTATTCTGCATCAAAGTAAGGCAGAGGATTTTTTTCAGATTTCATTTCCAACACAGAAACCAAATAAAATGCAGGAAGCTTTTTCTGCTTTACGGGGATCTGTTTTTTCCCCTTTATAATAATTATTTTTCCTCCTTTTCTTCTTCTTTCACTACTGATGAAAAAGGATGAGATGTGATTTGTTGTTTTACAGACAAAAAGAAAAAATACAAAGAAGCAAAGGGACAAATAAAGAAAATACAGCAAAAAAGACACAGCTCCCTATTATCTTAGGATTTTGCACAGAAATGCTTCCCAGACCAGAACCAGGAGCATCTCTGGCTGCTGCCAAAAGCAGATGAACTGCTCTGGACTGCACTAGCCCATTCTTTTCTCTCATTGATGCTTTCCATTCTGTCAGGGCTTTCATCCTTCCAACGATGTTAGTGGGGAGTTCTCTGGGGGTCCCCCAAAATAGATAGAACTGTGGCAGAACATGCATGGGTCTCCAGTGCTCTGTCACCAACTGTCTGTCTCCTTACACTTCAGATCATTCACCATCCATGTCCCTTGGATCTCAGTTACTGCAATAGCAGCTTGACTAAAGCCTTTAAATTAAAAGCAATAAATAGTCCCTTGGGTAGCAATGGTGATCATCAAATTCCACCCTTATTTTTTTCTTTCTTTATTCTTTATGCATGTATCTAACCCAAGAAATTCAAAACCAGAACACATGTCAGCATGAAGCTGCAAATGAGTCATTGGGGCACTACAGGAATCTGGCTATGTGCTGTAATCTGTTTTTTGATTCAATGTACCTTAGAGCAGGCCAGGTTGGACAGGGCCCTGGGCAACCTGATCTAAATGTGTGTGTTTGGTGGCCCTGCTAGGCAGGGGGGTTGGAACTGCATGATCCTTGAGGTCCCTTCCAACCTGGGTGATTCTGTGATTCTGAGCAGACGTAGTCTACACGACCCAAAACCAAAGGCAAAACTTGACCAATGCAAATTGGTGATGCACAGCAAGACGCTAATGCAGGGGGAAGCACTTCATTATTCTCTCTTCAGCTTTTGCAAGTACTGCTGTTACATGACATGCTCCTATCCAGCCAGCAGTTATGCGGTCCCTAGGCAGAGATAACTCTGGGTATGTTACATGGCTAAGAAGGTTGCAGAAACACTAAGGTTTAACCAGACACATCCAATAGGATATCTGGGGTAACAGGCTGCAAACATTTCTGGCACTCCAGGCTTTTCCATGCTATTGTCTTTAGGGCATTGTGACAGTCTGGATATATCTTGTACTATTACAAGGCATTTAGATTTCTACACTGCTAACGCTCAGATGTGCACCAGGAAGAGAAAGGAAAGGTTAGGAAATAGTAATTATCTTTTTGTTACAGTCTTACAGTGCAAAAGGCCTCCAATCCTTGTTCAAAAGTGCACCAACAATTTCAGATGTAGTGTGGTCTCATGCAGCACTGCAGGGTTCAGTAGGCACATTAAGGGAATGTGTACCTAACTAGTGAGGATAACATATCTCCTAGCCAGCTTGTGGCACAGAGGAGAAAGAGAATTAGACACCTAAATGACAAGCTTGGAAGAGGATGGATGGATGGATGGATGGATGGATGGATGGATGGATGGATGGATGGATGGGCAGATGGATGGATGGATGGATGGATGGATGGGCAGATGGATGGGCAGATGGATGGATGAATGGGTGGATGGATGGATGGATGGATGGATGGATGGATGGATGGATGGATGAATAGGCAGATGGATGGAAAGATGGGAGTGTTCTATTTTTTGCAAAATCTTAATGACAAAAATATTTCCACTTGAGCTTGTAGATCCCATCAGACAATCCATAGACTGTTCAAAGGTTCGCATTCCATCTTCTCTGTACATGGAAAGTGCTGATCAAAGCAATCTGGCAGGTTACAAGCTGCTCCCATATTGTGCCTAGCAGTTTCCATGTACATTAACCAGCCCTCATGAGCACTGCCATTTCCTTGTCCCTAGAATTAAGGCTATGCCTAAGATGCACTCAGGTATTAAACATGATTTGACAGCTGCCAGCTAGCAACATCCCATCTTGAGCAAAGGGCTACACGATTTCCAAAGCCCTCTGCTCCCACTACACCTTGGCTAGATGCAAGCTCAGTCTGGAGGTGCTCAGGGATGCAGAGATCTAGCTCAACTTCAAGTCCATGATTGGAGCTGGAGCAAGCATTCAGAATCACATCACTACATCTGAATAGGGAGGATCCATGTCACCTCTCAGAAAATGTCTGTGGAGTGGCAGAACACTGCAGCAGTCACACTAGCTCCTCTAGGAGTCACCAAGGAGAAGCAGGCATATTCAAGTGTGATTTATCTGCTTTCTGAAAACATCAAAGTTCAGATGAGATGAATTGCTCCTCCAGCAGAGACTGTTTTTCTCCCTGGCAGCAGAAATGGCCATAGTGAGTGCAGATAGCTGTATTTAATCACAGAATCATTAAGGTTGGAAAAGACCGCTAGGATCATCTAGTCCGGCCATCATCCCATCAGTCCAGCCATCAACCTATCAACTCAATTTGGAGGGATGAGTCCCTCCTGGCATCTTTTTATTTACATAAAGCAAGTTGTACAAGTACTTTCTCACTAAAAATACCCATCATTTTCAAACCCCCCATGAGAAGAAGCCACCAGACTTCACTTTCACTCTTATCTGTGTATAGGTTTCCTTCATCCTCTGAACGCTCATCTCCAAAGAAAACCTGCCTAGGGGAAGGGCAAAGCCTTTTCTCACATGGGGTGTTGACGTGGGGAAGACCCAACCTTGGAACAGAGGGTTTACTTCCCAAATCCATACAATCACATGACATTTAGAGTCACTGCATCATAGAATATCCTCACTTGGAAAGGACCCATAAGAATCAACAAGTCCATTTATTGAAGCATCTTTTGGATTTGGATCAAAATCACTGGCTTGAGGGTGCATGAGGAACCTGCAGCAGAAACAACATTTGAACTGCTGAATCCTAAGGTTCTGGTGTCACTGGAAGTCCCCACCAACACCCCATACGAAAAGAAATGACAGGGAGCTGGGAGACACGCTCATGGGTAACAACAGGAGATAACGTTCCCCGAATTATTCACAACACAGCCCATGGCAGGAACAGGGGAAAGGAGGTGGGAAGAAGGCAGAGAGGAGGGAAAAACACACACAACAAGCTTGTCAGTTGACTTCTTAAGCAAAACCCAGCAAACCGTGCAGTCAGGCACTGAGTCGGGTTTCTCCCAATTAAATTTAACAAGTGACGCCCCTGAATCTTTCATGAGCATTCGGGAAATTTCAGTCCATCTGTCTTGATGTGTGCACACACAAGATTCACGCTTTTAAACAGAGAGATCAAGCCCTGCATTTTCGTAGCAGCACCAGTGATGCCTGGGAGACTTCAATACCCTTTGTGATAGGTGGTAAAGAGATGAGGGTAGGCACATGGATAGGGATGGAGGTGGCCAAAGGAGCTTTTGGCTGTGCCATCTGCAGCGTCCAGCTTGCCATGGTGACTCTTCTGGGAAAGGCACTGTGCCCCATCCCCACTGCCCTCCCTTCCTCCCACGTGATCAATTGTCACTTTAATTATCTGTCTGCCCCTCAATGTGTCAGCAGGTTCCCCAGACTGAGTCAGGCTTCAGAGTGGCTCCCAGGTCTCGGCATGATTCGCATGCACAGCGGAGGCTGCTTTCAATTAAAAGCTCAGAGTTAACCTGAAAGATGCTGCTGAGCACTGAGACAGGGAGAGGAGGGGAAGGTAAGGAGCTGAGAAGAGGATGCTACTAGGTTGCTAGGAGGGTTGCAAGGCTGCAAACAGCAGGGTGGGTTGGGAGTAGTAGGGGGAACCTCACCCCAGGGAGAAAGAGGATAAATGCCATCCTCCTAGAGATGTTCAACACAAGGAAGTCTTCATAGGATTATAGAATCATAGAACTGTTTGAGCTGGAAGGGACCTTGAAAGGTTGTCTAGTTCAACTCCCTTGCAATGAACAGGGACACGTACAGCTCAGAGCACCACCCATCCTGACCATGAATATCACAAGGAACATGGCATCCACCACATCTCTGGGCAAACTTTTCCTGTGCCTCGTTGGCTTTATCATAAGAAATTTTTCCTTATATTCAATCTAAATCTCCCCTCAAATTTTCCCTTCGTAGGGGATTGAAATCATGTGCTGTACCTGCTCCACCAACAGAAACACAATGGCAATGGTATGAGGCTAGACACAAACGAAGACCTCCTTATGATCTTGGGGCCAAGGGGTTTTGAAACATGCATGATCCTGGCACCACCTAGCCCCCGCTGAATACAAAGGGTCTGAAGAATGATGTGGAAGAGTGACTGCAATGATGATAAATGATGGAAGCAGGACACAAACCGTGCACTGGGACTGGTTGTCTAGAGATGTGGTGGATGCCTTATCCATAAAGACATTCAAGGTCAGGCTGGATGGGGCTCTGAGCTAACTGATCTTGCTGTAGATGTCCCTGTTCATTGCAGGGGAGTTGAACTAGAAGACCTATAAGGTTCCTTCCAACTCAAACATTCTATGATGATTCTATGAATATGGCTCTGGGTCTCTGGGACAGTCGCACTTTATGTCTGCAGCTTCCTGCAGTTTTAGAGGCTGAAGAAGCAGCAAGAACAAGGTAGAAGCCAAATCTGTCCATGCCAGTGTACCTGGAAGCAATAAACCCTGGTGGATCTTAGTCATGCATTGGTTACCCTGTGTTGGATTCATGCTTTCTTGAGGACACAAAAAAAAACAGTTCAAAGGTCTTCTTAAGTTATTTGGTCAGTTATCACACACTTGATGTGATGGCACTGGAATCCAAGTCCTCACCAAGCCGTGTGCAACACATAATCAGAAAAGGAAAGATCCTTGTCACCAGCAGCCTGATTTCTATACATTTTAGGATTTAATTTGGATTGCACGTGTTTACAGCCTAGCTTTTTCTGGAGTGTACTTTTTACTGTAATGACTCAGTGCTCCAATAGTAAAGTTTCAGCTGGTTTATCTGCATCACAGGGGCTGCTGGACCAGGAAGAGGGTTTCTGTGAGTAAGGAAAGCAATGTTTGGGCAAATGTGATGGAATACTCTTGGTTAGAATCAGAGCATCAGAGAATCATAGAAGAGCTTCAGTTAGTATGGATCTCAAAGACCATCTAGTTCCACCCTCCTCCTTCTATGAGAAGAGTTGTCGACCACCTAGCTCCCACAGTGGAAGGAACTCTGATGGGAAGAACTCTTTTATGTCAATGGATCTACACCAGCTCTAGCAATAAATGTATACCCAGACTGGACAAAGATAGACATAGGTTGACTGCTGAATTATCTCCAATACAGCTCAAAATAGGTGCAATGCTGTATCACCCACAACACCATCCTCAGTCACACAACCGGGTCCTTATTCACCTTGTTCTGCATAGTTCTCCAAGCCCTCCAGCAGGAACAGCACCCACCGTGGTGTTTCTTTCCCTCTCCCCTTGCATTTCTCCTGAATGGCCAAGAAGGCCACAGCCCTCATCCCAACCTCCTCCCCATTTCCAGATCATGGAATGATGCTTCCTTTTGACTCAAGCACAGCTTGGGACAGGTAGTGCCAGCCTCAGGGGGATTCAAATTCACAGGTGTGCAGAGATTAAACTGCTTGGTATGTTCCAGCAGGGGAATTTTTCAATGAGGGCAAACCTCTTTGGGCACTATTTCTCTTTGTTTGCATCTGCTGAATCTCCTCCCTGTTGTTTCTGTCTTTCCTCTTACCCTAAGGCTGGTGGGACCCAAAAGCCCATCAGTGTCCTAAAGACAGACAGACTACAGAACGGTCTCCTGTACCTGGAAGGGCAGAAGTCCCTCAGGAAAAGAGGGATGTTAAGGATGCTCTAACTAGAAGCAAAAGGTAGAAGAAAATTCAGTTCCATGTGCTGTGATTGAGACATAATGGGTTCTGCTGCTGTTCCCAGAGGAGATCATGAAAACCCTGTAACAGCAGGCATCTCCATCCCTACCACCTCAGGGAAAAATCCTGGCCCTCCTGGGGTTGGAGCAGATGATATAATGAGTCTTTAGCATTTTCTAGCTCTTCAATTATCCCTGTCCAAGATCAGCTTGAATTCAGAGTCTGGGCTTCAGCTCTAGGTCCCATCCCAAGGCAGCAGCAGTCAGGACCCTTTCTACTGAGTGATGGGGAAGGCAAAACCAGGCCTTCAAGTGAAGAAGGGAGCTGAGAAATTTCCCCCAAGCTCAACTTGTTTCACAATATCTCATGGAGTTTCTTGCAAGCTCCTTTGTGCTGCCTACTGCTACCAGCAATCACCGAGTTTGTGTGGACAAGGCTGTATCTAACCAGATGCAAAGCAATCTAGAGAGAAATTTTCCCAGCCTTCAAACACTTGGAGACACTCATAGAGACAAGCAAGTTTTGGATCTCTTTCAGCTGCACTGGGCTGAGAAATCAGTTCTGGCTACACTGGATCTACACACTTATGATTTTGTCCCATAGTTTTGATGCACTTACCTACGTTACATTGTGCCACTTCTGTCTAGTCATAATATTGCATGATGCAAGATGCATGACCTGCGAAGTTTCAAAGGAGACGAGATTTTTTTTTAGATCAACTGAGGCAGTTGAGGATAGTAAAGAGGTTCTCTGAAACACCAGCACTTAAAGTACATGGTAAAGAGTACAAAGACAAATCCAGGACAAGGTCTTGGGTGCTATAGGACCTGACAACTCTTTGACCCAAAGCTGCTGCCTTCTTGCAATCTCTGATAGAAAGAAATTAATTTTCCCAGTCTGGCTACACTCTCTGCAAGCATTAGAGTGAGCTTCAGCAAGGAATGGGTTGAAATGATCCAGGGGAAAAAAAAGACAGAGGGATTCTTCAGCCATAAAGAAATAGGACATCGCTCACTCCTATGGACCTCTGCTGAGCAGAGCTGGAGATCTTAGACAAGGATCATCAAGGAGCAAAAAGTCCCTTTTCCTCTGCCTAGTGATTACCCTCACTGGTACTCCATGATTGGATATTAGGAAAAAATTATTCCTTGGAAGAATGATAAAGCATTGGAGCAGGCTGCCCAGGGAGATGGTGGAGTCATTGACCCTGGAGTCAGGAGAAGGGTAGATGTGGCTCTGAGGGATATGGCTAGCAGTCATGGTAGTGATGGGTTGATGGTTGAACTGGATGATTTTAGAGGTTTTTTCTTGCCTTTTCCAGAGGCAACAGGTCGGAAATTCAGAGCTGCATAGATGGATGGACAGAACAAGTAAATCACAGTGTGATAAAAAGCGTTGAGGAAGAGGATTAGAGGGCAGTGTGGAGAAAGATGGACTGAAGAGTTGGGCAGGGAGGAACCTGATGAGGTTTAACAAGAGCAAGTGTAGAGTCTTGCACCTGGGGAATAATAACCACATGCATCAGTACAGGTTGGGGGATGACCTGATGGAGATGAGCTCTGCAAAGGACCTACGGATCCTGGTGGACAACAGCAGTGTGTCTTTATGACCAAGGCCAGTGGTATCCTGGGATGCATTAAAAAGAGCATGGACAGCAAGTCAAGGGAGGTGATGTTTCCCCTCTTACTCTGCCCTAGTGAAGCCACATTTAGAATACTGTGTCCAGTTCTGTGCACCCTAGTTCAAAAAAAAAGACAGAGATCTCCTAGAAGGTGTCCAGTGAAGGGCCACAAATATGATATAAAGGGGCTGGAGCACCTTCCATATGAGGAAAGGCTGAGTAACCTGGATCTGTTCAGCCTGGGGAAAGAAGACTGAGAGAGGATCTGATAAATGTTCTGAATATCTAAAGGGCGGTGGGAGACCAATGGATGAGGCCAGGCTCTTGTCAGTGGTGTGTAGTGTCAAGGCAAGGAATCATAGAATCCTTACAGTTGAAAGGGACCTCTGGAGGTCATTTAGTCCAACTCCCCTGCAATAAACAGGGACACCACAGCTAGATCAAGTTGCCTAGAACCTTATCCAGCCTCACCCTGAAAGTCTGCATGGACAGGGCATCGACCACATCACTGGGCAACTTGTTCCAGTGCCTCACCATCCTCACTGTAAAAGATTTTTTCCTTGTATCTAACCTAAATGCACCCTCTTTGAGCTTGAAGCCCCCGTAAGTTGCTGGGACAGGTCATGAGCACAAGATATGGTTGCAAATATCAGCAGAGAGGCCAAAAGGAGAAAGCAAACTGTGCTCTAAGTACTGGAGATGTCTCCTCCCTATGAACAGCACGAGGGCTCCAGGGACTGTCCAGAACATTGCTCTCCTTGGCACTAGATTGACCTCAGCTCTCACTTGGCCGTTGCTACAAACTCACTGCTGGCCTGAAAGAAAATAATAAAGAATTAATCAAGATAAAGCTCTCATCAGTGTTAATGCTTCACAGCTCCTTAGCTGTTGTACTGGAGCATTTCAAATGCCTGGTAGTTTGCTTTGCCTTATGAAATAATTAGGATGGAGAGGCAGCCAGTGTGATCACCTCAGCCCTGCATGCTGCTCCTGATGTTTTCTTCCCAAAATTGGCCCAGGGGAAATGGCCTGCAAAGGGCTTTCAAAGACTTCATTCCATCATTTCATCAGCAAAGGGATGATGCTGCTGTTCTCCCATCACACTTCCACCTACTGTGGTGAGTATGCATGGACCCTGTTATTGTAGGATTGGAGCACCTTAACTCAGAGAAAGAGTGACATGCATAGCAGATTGTTTAATTCAACTGGCATCACATTCCAATGCCCAAAGGATATGAGAGCCAAAGAATTTGTTTTGAGTCATGAACAAGCTGAGCTGAGCAGGGAATTTTTATCTTGCCCTCAAAAATTGAGTTTCTTCCTAGTATCTGAGGTCTTGAAATGTCTACAGGTGACATCCACCAAATGGACTGGATTCACCAAATGAATGCGTTTAACATCCACCGCAACTGAGTTGCCCTAACAACTACAAATTAGCAAAAAATCTTCCTTAAATTTAAATGTCTCCACCGTACACATCCATCTGAGCTCCATACCTGTGGCTTCATTCACTGTCCAGAGAGAAAAGCCAGAGTTGTTATGATGCATTCATCCAAACAAATCTGGGCATTTACTTTAGGTTGAATGAACCCTGTTGACTCACTGCAGCGATGATGGAGTGACCCAGGCTGTCTGGCCCAAGGGAAGCTGCTCTGTGTTTCATCAGGTGAAACCTATTTGACCACCAACCAGGCAGCATCGTCAGAATGTAATGCAGCCACCCCACAAATCAGGGGCCACTTCAACTCTGCAAAAAGGAAAGAAAGGAGGAAATTTAGTTTGAGGCTCTATTGCTTTTTTCTATTTTTCATTGATTACATTTTCTTCTTGCTTCTTATTCCACTGATTGCATATTTTATTTTACCTCTGTCACTGACTTATCTCCCAGGACAGTGATCCCATATATAATTATTAACATTGGAAAAAACTTCCAAGATCAAGTCCAATGTCAGTCCATCCCCACTATGCCCACTAAGTCATGTCCCTCAGTACCATATCTCCACAGTTGTTCAACACCAACAGGGACTGTGACTCTATCACTTTCCTGGGCAGCCTGTTCCAATCCAGACTGCACAGGAATAGCAAGTCTTACACATCCAATAGGCAAGGATGGCCTCAAATGAATAAGAGATAGCACAGGGACTTTTGAGCACTATTGCACACATGAGGGAGGAAGGACAGGATTTGCACACGTTGCAACTGAACCATCAGCAAATCCAGCTCCAGCAGCTCCATGCTAGTCCTCCAGAGGGGAAAGCAAGGTCAGCTTGGAAGAAATTTGGGATTCATGGGCCCTGCAGTTTGATTTTTCTTTGGCTTGTTTGCCTCTGCATGTGCATATCACCAGCAGAGAGACAGCAACTCTGAATACATCTGCAGAGGCTGATGCAGACAGATTGTTTTCAAGTCTTACTCACACTCCATAGGAGACACCTCCTCATGCATTGGTTTTCTGAATTTACCTGTATTAAGATGTGTCCCTGGTACCGTAAGCAGCTTCCAGTGGATTTTAATAGAGCACACTGACTCAGGTGCTTTCATTTCTAAATGTCTCGCTCGGAGTGGTGTTGAGAGCCCTGACAGCACTTCATTTAGGCAAGAATTGGGATATCTCTGAGGCAGAAAAGGAAGGGGCTTAGAAACAACGTGAAGAGTAGCGTTAATTATTTCATGGGGGAAAGAGGAGGAAAAGATGCGATGGACGCAATGGGGACAAAGCTGTGTGGAGCATATCCCAAAAAGAGACTAGATGACCAAGAGCTGGGATATTGCTTCAGGGTCAACTAGGGTGCTCAGATGAAGGTATTTTGGCCCATGCAGGATTGGACTACCCACTGTACCACTGGGCTTTGCCACTCTTCAAGCCACAGCAGAGAGCACAGCGCAATCATCTCTCTCCCATGCCCTGCTTGATGGTTAGATTAGAGGATCTTAGTGGTTTTCCAACCTTAACAATTCGATGATTCTATAATTGTACAAAACTGATTTCCCACACTATCATCCCTCGCTGCTGGGGCAGTCCGCAGGGAAACACCACCCCCCCAGCTGCACACTCAATGCCATCAAACCCAATGGAAACCCAACTGGGAAAGGCTGCAGGAGAGGAGCAGCCGCCAGCCCGGTGTTAAATGCTCAGTGTGATGTAAAATAGGTCTCGCCTGCGTATGCAAAACTCGCCCCATGGAAGCGATGCGCATTAGAAAACCAGAGCTGCCCCTGGGTACCACACACGTTATGCGGAGATGATTTACATCAAGTCCTTTCTAGAGGAAACTGCCAGCCTTGACAGGCAACAGCTTTGACCTCCCTTGACAATTGCCCCAATTTGCTCAGCTCTTTGCTTTATGGATCCCAGCCAGGTTTTGTTTTGGTTGTTTAAATACTTCTTCTTTGAGTGTGTTGTTGGTTAGTTTTGTGGGGGGGGGGGTTTGTTTCGTTTTGTTTTTAATGAATTCAGCATCATTAGGAGGTGCCTCACTGACAATCCTGGTAACCAGGGACTCTTTAGAAGGTCCTGAGGAATCCCTCTGTTTAAAACCATCACCAAATATTTGATTATGAGAATTCCACCCAACAGCTGTAATTATGTCACGACTAAGAGTAAAGACTGAAAATTAGATATCTTTGCAGTGCTGGCTGCAGAGCCATTGGGGTTCATTTCATATTGGCTTATCCTTATCACATCAATAATTCTACCTTCTTTAATACTTCCGGGGATTCATTTTGTTTTAATTTCCTGATGAACCAAAGATCATGCAAAGGGGAAGACGACATTAGGAAGCATGGAGAAAGGGACAGCAGTTTTCATTCACTCAGCTAGCAACTCTGTGCTGGTTTTAGTCAACAACTATTTAATTCAAACATCCGATTCCCTTTAAAAAGGAAAAAAAAAATCTCTGTTTAACTCCTCACCGCAGTGCTTAGGATTTGATCCACTTTTCTGCATCCTCTGATGATTTTGGGGGAAAAGATCAAAAAGGTTGAGAACTAATGCTTCTGATAGCCTGGGGTGACAAACAGGCAGGAGGAGAAGCATGTAGTTCCATGGATACTGGAGGAACAGGCAAGCTGTCTTTGACCATGGTGATTTTTTCTGCTTTTGCACCTGCATGTCTTTGCAGTGTTACGTCTCCAGAGAGAGATAGCAAATGAGGTCCTCAGTTTGGAGATGTTGGGGCTGTGGGATGAGCAGCTCATTGGAGATGGCTGTGGGAAACTGATTGTCCCATGCTAAGCTGGCATTAGTGTTGCTACAGGGCCCCAACTCACCATCCTCCATCCCCATCCCAACATCATATGCTCCTACACTGTGTTAGACATGATTTCTCATCATCATATCTAACTAATGAATCAGACAGACCAGATGAGGTCAAAGCAACAACCAGGAGCCATAGGGTGTGAGTCTACGAGAGCTTTACTTAAAACCATCTATGTGCACCTAGGTTAGCTCTCAACATAATACATGGGCTCCCACACCACAGAAATTACTGAAGGATATGGTGAAGATGTCCAGATATTCCCTATGAGGTAATCTGTGAAAGCAATGCACTGTCCAGGAGAGTGGTGGAGTCACCATCCCTGGAGGTGTTCAAGAAAAGGGTAGATGTGGCACTGAGGGACGTGGTTTAGTGGACATAGTGGTGATGGGTGGATGGTTGGACCTGATGACCTTAGAGACCTTTTCCAACCTTAATAATTATATGATTCTATGATTCTAATCTTTGATCCTTTCCTTACCATCAAGAAAATGAGAATCTTCATTCACTTCCATTTTCCAGCTGCAAAATAATGCAAAAGATATTTTTTCCTATCATTTCATCAGTAAAATCCAATAACAACCTCTATGGTCAGATTGCCATGATGTCCTAAATCCCCCCTGCTCTCCCTTATTAGCCATGGGCAACAGGTCTAATCCTGCTAACCACAAGCATGACCTTGTACCTGAAAGTCTGCTGCCCCATATCTTGCTCCAACATCCCCTACCATACTGCTGTCCACAGACTGGATGAGAGGAGTTGGAACTGATGGACTCAGTGATCCCTTCCAACTTCAACCATGCTGCACGTTTCCCAACAGAGCATCCAGCTCTTCAAACTATAAGAAAGGAGATTTAGATAAGATATTAGAAATAAATTCTTTACTCAGGGGGTGATGAGGCACTGGAGCAAGTTGCCCAGAGAAGGTGTGGATGTCTCATCCCTGGAGGGATCAAGGCCAGGCTGGATGGATCCCTGGGCAGCCTGATGTAACAGGGGGCAACAGGGGGAACTGGATGGTCGTTAAGGTCCTTTCCAGCTCAAGCCGTGCTGTGATTCCATGTTTCTATGGATCTTTAAGGACCCTTCCAATGGAAATATTCAATGGTCTTACGACCTATGATTAAGGTCTATGATTCCATGATTCTACAGTCTCTTTTCAGACCCACCTCTCAAAGACCACAAAGCCATTTAGTCCAGCACAAAGATCCCCAAACTGCTCTCTTTTGTTCGTTCTTCTGAGGGATTTCAGGTTTGCTGGGGATTTTTGCATATGGAGCCGACTGGGTGAAAAAGGGATGCACAGATTGGGAAGGGTTAACAGCCTGGAAACAGAGGCTGGAGGATGGCACAGCCTGGGGACTGATGACCCAGTAATGGTCCTTTGCAACCTGAGTGATTCCTGGTCTCAGGTTTCTGTTTTATCACAAGGGAAAGGGGGGCCAGAGGAGGGAGAGTGGGGGGAGAAAACTGCCGACACGATGGAAACATGAAAAATAGCAACAACAAAAAGGAGGAGAAAAAAAAAAATCAAAGAGAATAAGTGAGTACTGATTACACCACAACACAAAGCGCTTGCTTGCTGCACTGAGCCCCCCTCCCTCCAACCCTCCTGCTTCCAACCCCCCACTGAGAACTGATGCCCAAAGGGAAAAGAGCATGGAGCAAAAAAACACCATCCAACACCACCAGCCCTAAAGTGTCCCTGTGCCCATGGGGTAACACATCCCCATCTCCTCCAACCTGCTGCCCCAATATTCTCCAGCAGCACTGCTCCCCCAGCCATAGACACTGGGATGCAGGTGTGTGAATGGAGGCTGGAAATCGAGGGAATGGGAAAACTGAAGCAAGCAGAAGAACACAGCAGATACCCTGCCTTAATAATAAAACAATCTGGCCAACAGATACCCAGACTTTGGACGTGATATAACCCCATAGCCAGACCAAGCCACAACTCCTCCACACAAATCACATTAGGGAAACAGTGGCACGGGAAAGGTCTCTCCTCCAAGATCATGGTTGGAGGATTTTAGTGGGAGAAGCATCCCCTCCACCCCTTCCAGCACATTTCCATGCCCATGAAGAACTCGGTGCTTGCTCGGTGGGGAGGCAGTGTTAGTACAGCACATTATTGTAATGATGTGCACAGCCCCATCCAGCTCCTGGATGCAACAGCACAAGCAGCACACACCACATGAGATCGCCTCATTCCCAGGGGAGCTTCCAAAAACCAACATGTGTATCCCTTATCCCAGACCCCCTAACATCCTATTCCCCATCCCAAGCATCACAGGGATGAGTTGGGTACTGACTGCCTCTTGTTCCATCACCACAACACAAAAACACGTCTGTCCCCCAACCCCAAAAGCACCTGGGAATGGGGTGCAGCCCCCCATTGAGCAATGGTACAGGGGGAGCTGGAGGAATTTATTTCCCAGGGCACAGGCACAGCTGCGAGCATAGGGACGGCTGCTGAAGTCCGGGAGGCGAGCACTGATTAATGTCATCCTCCACTGCAGATGTGCAGCTGCTGACTCGGCAGCTCCTCGCAAGGAGATCTGGAGCCAGCAGAGCCAACGGGAGCGTGCACGCGTGCACTGGGACCTGCATATCCCTTGGTTCTCATCCCATAAAGACTCCAGTGGAGTAGCATCCCAACCAGATGCTTGCAACAGGGAACAGAGCTGGGACAGGTGCCAATGGAGCCCTCATGACAGATGCTATCTTTGCAAGTAGAGACTTCTTTCTTTTTCCCCCCAGGTTTTTCTTCTTTATTTTAAGAAAAGCCAAAACTCCCGACACACTCTCTTAATGACCCACATCTGGACAGCTGCATAATAATATGCATTCATATTACCCAATTCTAATTAAACCAGAGAGCCTCCTTCTCTGATGAACTAACCCATTGGAAATTAATCAGTGGTGACCAATATAAGAGCAAAAGCAAAGAGAAAGACGTTGCCATCAGCTGGACCCTGCCTGATTAGACGGTGAGGTAAAATCTCATGGCAAACAGAAATTGACTGCTGTGCTTTGGGCCAGCACCACATCGATCCCTGCAGTCACGTTTAGGAATGCTAATGAGCTCCCAGAGAGGCAAAAGGAAATCATCTGTGTAAGAAAATACAGCTCTTGATGGGGTGTTATTTCTAGGAAGAGCTGATCTGATGCTAGATTTGGAGTTTTGTCTGTGGAGTGCTTGGAGGGTTTGCATGCAGGAGTTAGTAGAGAAGGAAGGAGAGGGCCCTGGTACATGGTGATGATGACGTGACAGTGGGTTTAGACAGGCTACCTGGCACAGAGTCCAAGGGAAGCATCCCTGCTTCTGAGCATCTCACACAGGCTGGCCATGGAGGGGCCAAGCAGAATGCACAGTTGCCTTGGAAAATAAAACACAGACCCCATTTGGGGTCTTCACCTGACTGTTCCTTCGCATCCACCACTACTTCCTCTATTCCATTGCCTGTTCCTATCGGGCAACCACCTCCATCCTATTGACTATCTATCCCAATCAACCACCTCCATCCCATTTCCCATCCCTTCAACTCTACAGCCTCTGTCTCATTGCCTATTTTCACCACAAACATCTCCATCTCACTGCATGTCCCTTCAACTCAGTTTTCTCCACCATAGTGCCTATCCCTCCCATCACAATCATCTCTCTCCCAAGGCCCACTCCTCTTGATCAACCACTTCTATCCCATTGCCCATGTCTCCAACTCATCTCTTTCCATCATACTGTCTACCCTTCCTACTACAACCTCCTCCACTCCATTGCACATTACTCCCATCCAGCCATTTGTGTTCTATTGCCCATCCCCCCACCCAACCGCTTCCAATGCCTTTCTCATCCTTCCCATCCAACTACCCCAACACCAGAACCATCCTCTAAGTGTTTCCCACAGGTTCTGACCCAGTGCCACACACTGGGTCTACCACATCTTATTACCTACCATTTCCAGAGAACAGGATAGGAGCATCATCTGGAATATGAGGTCTGGTTTCTACAAAAGTAGGTTCGTCCATCTTCAACCCAAACTTTTTCCATGTGTGATCGATGAGGAAGGAGTCTGGTCTCATTAGGGCCTCCAGAACTCCCTCCCAGTGCTGCATGGCCCCATCAATATTTCATGCACGACCTTGTGGCTTTGGCAGTCTTTTCTTGGTTTTCACAGAATCTTTCTTCATTCTTCCTCTTTCTGCCCCAGAAAGAACCCCGTTCTGAAAAGCATTCTGATCCCAAAACCCACTGTCTCAGGGTAGCTGAAGCAAGGCAACCCTGCACCTGGGCAGTGCATCCCTTCCTTAAAACTTAATCAGCAGCTGATAAATATTTCACAGAGACAAACAGGCCAGGTAGATAGGGGCCATACTTTATTCATGAGAGTTGGGGAGAGGAAAGCTGTGGGCAGAGCGAGCAGGGTCCAGCTGGGTCTTGGTCATCTCCTAGTGAATATTTTAAGGCCGAGACCTAGAATTATAGAATCACAGAGTATCCAGAGTTGGAAGGGACCCACAAGGATCATCGAGTGCAACTCCTGCATGGACAATGCATGTCTGTGTCCTGCAGCATCCCAGCATTATCCATGTCAGAAGATAGAGATATTCCAACAGCACAAGACATAGGAACGCATGTCACCATCCCTGAATGTGTTTAAAAACCATCTGGACGTGGTGCTCGGAGACATGATTTAGCAGGCTGTTGTTAGAGTTGGGTAGTACCGTTAGGTTGTGGTTGAACTTGATCTTTAAGGTCTTTTCTAACCTGAGCAATTCTATGATCAGCTACCACTGACCAGGACAGCATCCTGCAAGGCAAAAAAAATACCTTCCCCTGAATCAGTATCCCAAGAAGGGTGGGAGCCTCATGCTGCTTGACCCAGCACTATTCACATGTAATAACACATTTAATTAAACACAGCCAGGCCGCAGAGGCCGGCCTGACATTTAACTGGCATCTGAGAGGATGCTAACAAGAAAGACGTTAATTACCCAGCTTATTAGATGCCCGCATTATTAACATAACCCTGACGGAATTAACTTGATACAAACTATCCCACAAATATTAATTGCCTAAAACTTCCTCGTAACTCGAAGGTATTAATAAGACAGTAATTATGTATGGATTGTATAGCTGCAAGTTAATGACATGGCAATTTGATTTGTCTCTCAGAAACGCGATAAGCCCAAGGAAGTGTTCTCCGAACAATCAATTGATATTTAATTAGCGGACAGAACCTGTCGGCGTAAATCTAAATTAAACGCCCGCGACATTGCATTCAAAGTGTTGTGACAAAGGCTCCTGGGATGCATCAGCATGGCATGGGTCTCCTGCCACGGTATGTTAGGTTTCTGTCCCACAGGGCAAGTAACATGGAGATATGGCACATAGAAACATGGCTTGCGGGGCGTGGTGGGGATGGGCTGATGGTTGGATGTTGATCTTGGTTGTCTTTTCCAACTTTAAGTATTCTGTGACTCTATTAAAAGGCATGGGGCCATGGATGTGCACCTCTTCCTCCTCTTCCTCCTCCTTTAATCATAGAATCGCTCAGGTTGGAAAAAATTCAGCATGGAATTGCTCAGGTTGGAAAAGACCTTAAAGATCATCGAGTCCAACCACAATCTAACCATACTACCCTATCCTTTGCATGACATGTCCTTGGGTTGTGGTTTAGCATCATGCTTTACCCTTCACAGGCCAAGATATGAGAAAGATATACCTAACACATATCTTTTTGCAACTCTTCCATGAGAAAATAGTCAAAGATCTCAAAGGTCTTAGAGTTCCAGTGTTCTGGCCAGCCAAGCAGTAAGGAAAATGACCATGGACCCACTGCTTGTGTCTGTGAGCTCAGGTAACAAAGGAGAAGTGAGGTGAAAGGTGTTTGGGCATGAAAATGTCCCCCAAAAAATCCCAGAATTCAAGCAAAGGAACTGCATTAACATGTAAGAGGGATGGTGAATTATCACAGAACCATAACCCAACCCAAAATCAACCTGGAGAAGATCAGCATCCCCTATCCCTGCACTGAAGAAGATTGATGGTCCAACACCCACCTTTATGGCTGGCCAACCCCTAGGTACACCATCAACCTCCTAAGCAGGATGGGGTCCATAGGAGCAAGATGGCAGCAGACATTACAGCTCAACTCTCCCCCATCCACCTCCCCCACCTCTCTCCTTTCCCTACATGTAAATTGAAAGTAACAATTAGTTTATTTTTGCTTGTGCAAATTACAGCTCGTGCTCCCAGGGAGCAGACAGCTGCCAGGGCTGCGCTGAGCTGCGCGCCAGCCTCGGCCTGTTACATGAATAAATAACCTGGTGTTAGGGGAGGATGCTCTACCTGCCCTCCCCCCACTTCCTTTATTGCTCTCAATAAAAACAGAAAAAGCGGGGAGGGAACCAAAACCCAGAAATTCTTTGGATTTCACTCTGTGAGCCATTAGGCAATAAACGGATGAGTTAATTGGGATTAGTGGCACCATGCCTTCGCTGGAGCATGTTTCATTGAGAAGTGAAAGTTGAGCAGTGCCAGGCTCCAGCACCCAAAATCTTCCCTCTCCTCATGCACAGTCCTCCCAGCACAACAGAGATGTGTGCACTGCTCAACCTGCCAAAGGGGCTGCTATTAGCAAGCATCCCATACACCAAATTTCATATCCTATATTTGCCATCTTACATTCCACTTTCAACACTGCACATCCCCCACACCATTTCTAACATCCGACTTCTTGCGTCCCATGTCCAGTGTCCATTAACCCCACAACCCATATCCTATATCCCAAACACCATCTGCCATTCTGTATCCTACATGCCATATCAAACATCCCATTACTTGCATGCCAAACCCAATGTCCCATAAGCTGCATCCTGTACCCCATATCCTGTTGTCCATATCTTGTATTCAACCTTGCATATCCCATATCCTGCATCCCGCAGCCTACATCCTACATCCCATATTCTACATCTCACCTCCAATGCCCCATAATCTTCATCCTGTATCCTACATCCCTTATCTTGCATCCAATCTCCCACATCCTACACCTTGTATCCCGTACCCTGCATCCTACATCCTGAATCCCATATCCTGCATCTCAAAGCCCATATCTTGCATCCGATCCCCTACATCTCATCTCCGATGTCCCATAACCTGTGTCCTGTATCCCATATCATACATCCCACAGGCCATATCTTGCATCCAACCTCCCACATCCCACTGTAGCCCATAGCCCATACCCTGCATCCAACCTCCCACACTCTGCACCCTATCTCCCTCCATATCCCCATCATGCATTCCATAGCCCATATCTTGCATCCCACTTCCCACCATATCCCATATCCCATCTCAACACCCCATAACCTCTGCCTTATATATCTCATATCCAACATTTCACATCCTGCATCCCACCTCCAATATCCCCTATCCTGTATCCCGTAGCTCATATCTTCCATCCAACTTCCCACATCCCAGACTCTAAATCCTGCATCCCACCATAGGACATACTCCACATCCTATAACCCATCCCTTGCATCCAACCCTCCACATCCCATATCCTGCACCCCACCTCCCACTGCTATGTTATTCCCCCATTAACACTCTCAGTCCAATCATATTTGGAAATGTCTTTTATTATTTCCGCCACTTGGAGTTGGTAACACCACAAGGTCCTATGTCATCGGACCAATGCCCTCACATGCAAAGAGCCTTAAAAACCCCTGCAAAAACTCCGTGCACCCAAAAGAAAGGGTTTAGGATCATGTTGTGCACGAGGTTTTCTTGCATCCAGGAAGATCTCAGCAAGATCAGTGCAAAAGGGACACGAGGGAGGCACAACGATCAGCAATTTGCTGGGAATAAATCCTAGTTGTAGGGACGAGTCATGCAATTGCCAAAGCATAGTGAGCCCAGGAGCTGTCAGAAGCAAATCAGCGATGTATTTCCAGCGTGATCTATACCTATGGGTGGACTTCTATATAGGGAGCAGGGCAGCAGAACACCGAGGAAGGAGCCAGGCTTAGAGGGAGGGAGCGTGCAAAAGGCAAACTTTGGCCAAGCCAGAATAGAAAAATCACAGTAATTCCAAACCCCCCCAAAAAAACCCAAAACAACCCTCAAAAAACAACTCCAACCTACACCAGCAGCAGCCCTGAGCCCAGCACTGCAAAGCATAATGCTGACATTATGCTGGGGGGGAGGGAGGATTTGGTTTTATAGAGAGTTAATTTGTACTTTTGCAGCCCTGAATTCATTCCGAGCTTCCCCAGCACGATTGAATATCGCAGGGCTGCAGCGTGAGCTCAGGTTACCAAGATGTCAGGACTTGGGCAGAGTGTGCTGTAGCGCCTCAGGAGCAAACCCTACAGAGGATCATTATCAATAATTGACGAAGAATAACCCAGGGGTACTTCAGTGATGATGCACTGATACCCCCATTACCAGCATCTACGTGGCAGTGGGGGACAACACCGAGCTGAAATGGGTTATGGGTGGCTTTGCTTGGCTGGAAGCTGTGATATGAGCTTGGGGTAAGGAGGCATGGGTTGCTGTAGGGTTGCTGTGGATGGTGATTCTGTGGAACGCACACTTCATCCTACCTTCACTGGTAAGGGATGCTGGAAGAAAGCTTGCAGGTATTTCCCAGCCCAGCGATGTTTGAGTCACACTGAAGTGCTGGTGAAGCTTTTAAAGTGCTTCGCTGGAAGGTGGCATGGAGAGAAATACCATGCAGCCCCAAATCCTGGAGCCTCACACAGAACCCAAAGGGTTAAGGAGCAGCATCTTCCATGAGTGAGGCAGGGTGATGAGGGGACAATGTGGGTCCTCATTTCCTTGAGCCGCACCTCAGTGCTGCAAGGGGACAGGAATGAACAAAGAAGGGGGTGACTCTGCCCCCAGATATTGCCTGTGGATGCTATGGTTCCCTTCAGGAGCAGGACCCCACTGTTAATATGTTGTTATGATTTGGGGCTCTTCTGCTAACTGGGGGGATTCCCAGAAGGAAATAAATCAGAGCACGGGGGAAAAATATTAAAAAATAAAATAAAATTAAAACAAAACAATTAATTGCAGCAGCGCAAGGAGTGTGGATCACCTCCGTGCCTGGAGAACAGGGGATGAAGTTGCAAGTGCTGCTGCCAACACGGAAACGCGTGGATAGCAGTTGCAGAGATGGATCTGCTCCCATAGACCAGGAAGAGGGGAAAAAGAAAAGCGTGCACGGTCCCCAAAATGCCTGCACTCTGCAGGATCAGTGGGGGAACGTATCGTGGGGTGGCAGACCCCAGGGTGAGATCTCTTACAGCAGCATTGCCCCCAAACGCTACGGCCAACGCTGCTCTTCCATCCCAGAACAGCGCACAGTGAAACCTACAGAGGTAATGGGGGGTGACCACGGAAGGAGGAACAGGGATAGAGACGGGGTGGCCAAGATCAGGGACACTCAAACTGAGCGGTGTGATTCAGGGAAGCGTTGGTCCCACAACCTTTCCTCTCCCTCCCCAGACTCTCCTTTATCTGGTCACGGAACCAACGGTTGGAAATGTGCCCCCAAAAAATGTATCAAAGTAAGGAAGTGGGATGTGGGTGATATGGGGAAATTGGCTGCACCCCAACGGGGAGCTCTCATATGCTCCCCCCCAAAAAATAGCAAAGAGAGGAAGCAATGTCCCAAAAAGAAGCTGAGTGGGGCTGCAGAGACTGTGGTGGGGATAGCAAAGCTTTCAGGCGTGAAATAACAACAGGAAAAAGGGGTGACCAACCCTAAAGATCCCACAAAGCTTTCAGCCCCGGCGCATCACACATGGCACAAGGACCCCTCTCCACACACCCCAGCTCCCGGCGCAAAAATCTGACACAAAACAGCTGGGCTGCTTCCTAGGGAAAAAAATTAAATTAAAAGAAGGCATTTCTGGTCCCCGAAAGTCCAAAAGAGATGCAGAAAGCGAGATAGAGAGGAACTGCTTAGGCGCAGTGGGGTTATTTCATGTTGGGAAGTTGATATATGGCAGGAGCCAGGAGGGATCGCGGCGCAACTGGGCAAAAAATACAGGAAAAAAAGAATTAAAAAAATTAAAAATAAAGATGAACAAGCTCAGAAAGAGGCCCTTTTGCAAACTGCCCCGCAGTGCTCACTGCCCCAGCATGGTTGAAAAGAAGCTGGAATTGCACAGCGATGGCTGTGCCCGTCTACGACGGCAGCGCGGAGCGGAGCTGCCGGGAGCACACAGACTCCAAAAGGATCGCAAAAACCTGAGCCTAACTCTTTCCCCTTAGCTGAAAAGTCTATTTTTTTTTTTTTTTTTTTTTGCTTTATCTTTTTCCATAATGCTCATTTTATGGTTTTCTTGAGGGGAAAAAAAAAAAGTCAATTTCAGAGGTTTTCCTTTGGTGGAAAAGTCCCGTTTTTTTTTTGGTTTATTTTCGGTTTGTTTTCCTGCTCCCTTGCTTTTAAAAAAAAAAAAAAAAAAAAAAAAAGGCGAAACACTCAGAAGAGAGCAGCGAAAAGGGGGGAAAACAAGAATAAAATTAAGATTTATTACCATTTAAAATCAAGCTCGGTTGAGCTGAGGTCCAACAGGATCCGCAGTCCCCGCATTGGGACGGAGGTGACTTTTCGGTGACCACGGGGACAAAGGTCTCCGGGGCGCACAGGACGCAGGGACTGGGGAATGCCCAACTGGAAAGAAAACAAAACAAAACAAAACAACCAACAACACACACAGGACACAAAAAAAAAAAGACAGAAAAAAAGTGAAAAGCAAAAAGCACAGCGGGGCAGAGCCGGGGGCTGCGCTCCCTCCCTGGAAGTAACGCCAACAATGATGGAAAACAAAGAGTCACCCAATGAGCCCCCAGCGCCGCGACACGGAAAAGGGGAAAAGGAACCCAACCCCAAAACAAAAAGCAAAGCCACGGAGGTCCACGCGTCAAGAGAACAACCGACCCAGGCTTTAGTTGAATATAAGTTTTTTATCTTGATGCAACATCGTTAAAACCGTCACAAATCGAAACAACAGGTCGTTAAAAACGCTCCGCACCATCAGTCCCTAAAATGCACCAAAGCTCGCTTCGTCGGAAGACCCTCGTGGGTTCCCCCCCTCCCCCGTGATTAATATCAGTTTTCCCCAAATAATTAACATTTTGTGTGTATGTGTGTGTGTGTTTTCCTTCTTTAAATAAGCAACATTAAAAAAAAAACCAACAACAAAACAACCCAACAAACCGCTCCTCCGCTTCCTCTCCGAGCACAATTGCACAAACTCTACTTATTTCCCCCCTCCCATCCCTCTCTTTTTTCCTTTTTTTTTGGGGGGGCAGAGAAATAATGTGCATTTTCCTCTCCTTTTGTCAGCGCCGAGGTTAAAATAATTCCTTTCCCAGAGGGTTAATAAATAAATCTGGTGCATAGTGAGATAGCAGCCAACCGTTCGCAGTTCATATATTACTCTATTGCCTTTCAGGTCGCCCTAATTGTTATCTCCCCCCTCTCCCTCCCCCCCTATTTTTTTTTTTTATTTTTAAGAGCATAGATAATTTTAAATCTCTATAAAACAGTATTATTTAACCCAATCGATTCCTGTATATAGTGCATTCGGCTTCTTCCCAACATCATTTAAATTAACTTGGATATTATTTGCATGCTATTACATACAAACTTTTAAGACTCGTGTTTTTGTTTTTGTTTTTTTTTCTTTTTTTTTTTTTTTTTTTTAAGGATTTTGTCTTTTTTTTTCTTTTTTTTTCTTCATAAATCACCAAGCAAAATATAGGCTCAGGAAGAAAACAAACAAACAAACAAACAAAAAAGCAGAAAAAAAAAAAAAACCCTAAAAACTAAACTAATTTCTACATATGTACAAGGGAGGGGGGGGGGAGGAGGGTGAATAAGTTAAAGAGTGGCTCAGGTTGGGGTGCAGGTGGCGGAGGGCCGGGCAGGGCACAGCGCTGCCAGACCTCCCCTCCAACCCCCTCCCAGGGCAATGCACGGGGACACCCCGAAATTAATTCATTATAATAATTAATGGTCATTAAAGGAGGGGGTTAAACACGCAGGGTGGAGGGCGATAGAGCTCCGGGGGCGGCACGCCGTACACGTCCCGCATGCAGGCTGGCTCCACGTCCGCTGCCTTTCCGCCCCCTCCCCTCCCAGGACCCCTCTTTGATTCAGTCCAAGTCCTTATGGGGGGTGGGGGGGTGGTTGGGATCCCATTCCCCCGTATTTTCGGAAGAAAATACTTGTTTTTTTTTTTTGTTGTTGTTTTAATACAAGCAGATTGTTTCCTCTTCCCATATAAGGGGTCTATAGGATGACCCCCCTCCCCTGGACCCCCCCCTTTCCAGCTCGAGTCCTGATGGGGTTGGGGAGGGGGGGTCCCATTTCCCCCATTTGTTCTGAAGAAAATATTTATTACAATACAGTAGCAGATTGTTTGCTCTCCCTGGATAAGAGGTCTATAGGACACGTCCCCCTCTCCCCACACAGGGAGGTCTATGGGATGCGTCCCCCTCCCCAGGACCCCCCCCCCCCCCTTTCCAGTCTAAGTCCTGATGGGGCTGGGGAGGGGGGGGAGGGGTCCCATTTTCCCCGCATTTTCGGAACAACTTTTCAGAAGAAAATAATATATATATATTTTTATACAAGCAGATCGTTTGCTCTCCCCACATCGAGGGGGGGGGGGAAGGAATAAAGGGGCATTGCAATGTCACCCCCCCGCTTCACCCCACCCCGGGCTCACATGAAGAAGTCAGCGGCGGTAGTTTTTGGGGCTGCGGGAGGTGATGGCTCCCGGGGGAAGCCCCGCGCCGCCAACTTCTCGTACTTCTCTTTGTACAGATCCCGCTCCTTGGCCAAACGGGAAACTTCTTGCTTGAGTTGTTCCACTTGGCTCTGGAGCTGACACTTCTCGTTCTCCAGGATGTGCCTCTGCTGGACCCGCTTGTAGCGACAGGACTGCGCGTAGCCGCGGTTCTTCAAGGTCCTCCTCTTCTGCTTGAGGCGAATCACCTCCTCCTTGCTGAATCCCCGCAGCTGCCGGTTGAGCTCCCGCACCGACATACTCACCAACTGGTCGTCGGAAAACCTCTCCTCCAAGCGCAGGTGGTGGTGGTGATGGTGGTGGTGGGCGTTGTGGTGGTGGGCTGCCGGGGGCAGCTCCTCACCCCCAAAGGGCTGAGGCCGGAACGACTCATAGCTCTGATGGTGATGATGATGGTGGTGCGGAGCGCCGATCAAAGCCTCCACAGCATCCTCCGGGGTCAAGTTGAGCGCTTCGGGGTTGAGGTGGTGTTGGTAGCCCGACATCCAATACAGCTCCTCCAGCTGCGGTTTGGAGCCCAGGGGAGCGGCAGTGGGACCAGCACTCGGTTGCCCACCGGGGCTGGGAGCGCAAAAACTGGGCGAGGAAGGCACGGAGGAGCACGGGGTGCTGAGAGGGGTGGAAGAAAGAGAACCAGCAGGCAAGCGGTGGCACAGCCTCTCGGCCTCCGCCGGCTCTTTCTTCACCTCAAACTTCATCAGGTCAAAATCGTTGACGTATTCGATGGCGAGGGGGCTGGTGGGCAGCTCCGCGGTCATGGCCAACTCCGAGGCCATCTCAGTCCATGGAGGGGGAAAAGGTTCCCCGCCGCTTGCAGCGGGGCTGGGAGCAGGGAACCTCCGCTGAGGCTCCGCAATGGGGTGAGGTCGGGCTGTCCGAGGTGGAAATCTTTGGGTTCCCCCCCCCCCCCTTGTCCTTTCAGGCTCCGATGAGGGCTTCACTGCGCTTCTGACAGGACAGTGCTCAGGGACTCGGCTCCGGGATGCAGCCAAAATCCAGAGAACTTCCAATGGGGTTTTGCCAACGGCTTCAGCTCCGGCTCCTGGGAATTTCCGATGGGGTTCTGCTTCAACTCAACTCCGAGTACCTCCAGCGGGTCTTTGTCACCGACTTCAGTCCAGCTCCGGGGATCCTCTGACGGAGTTTTGTTGCTCTCTTCAACTCAACTCCGGGAAACCTCCAGCGGGGTTTTGCTTCAACCCAACTCCGGGGAAAACCTCCGATGGAACCGTTCCTGGGGACTCCGCTCCAGGATTCAGCCCAATTCCGGGGAAACTCCGATGGAGTTTTGTTTCAGACCAACTCCGGCTACCTCTGATAGGGTTCTGTCGCTGACTTCAGCCAAATTCCAGCGGAGCTCCGACGGTGTTTCGCTTCTGCTCAACACCGGGAAATCTCCTCCTGTGGGGCTTTGTCGCCGACTTCAGCCCGGCACCGAGTAACGTCCAACGGGATTCTGCTGCAGACTTCAGCCCCAACTCCGACGAAACGGTTCTTAGAAGCTCTGTTCCAAGATGCAGCCCGACTCCGAAGAACCTCCGACGTTGCCTTATCGCGGACTTCAGCCCAACTCCGCCGAACCTCTGCTGGGGTCCCGCTCTGCGACCGCCCACTCCCGACGGAGTTTTCCGTCTCCCCACAGCCACGCACAGGAGCTCAACCCCAGCTTTCACCCGGGAGCGAAGCGCACCACGGGTCTCTCAGTGCGGGATGCCCGGAGCTCTCTGCGGTTCCTCCGCTGCCTCCCAATGGCGAGCAACGGGGCAGCGCCCTGCCCGCCCCTTCCTGCCTTCCCCTTGGCACCTGCCCCAGCCCCACCTCCCCGGGGCTGTGAGCCTTCCTCTGCCCTCCTCCTCCTCTTTTCTCCTCCCCTCCCCGGACAACACTGGGGGGCGGGGAACGCAAGGCTACCCTCTCCCCGCCCGCACCCTCCGCGGCACAGCGCTGAATGGAGCCCTCCGCCTTATATATGGGGAGAGCCCCTTTATATCCGCCCCTAAGGCGGGTCTTAGGGTCCGCCAGCCAATCATAGAGGCGACCGCCCGAGGATATTTACATATTCCCATGGCAACGTCCCTGGGTGGCTGTCAATCAATGAGAGGAGGGAGCTCGGCGCTGCCCGCGGGAGCCCCGCAGGAGCCCCCAGGAGGGTGGCGTAGAGCTTTCCCCTATGGTACCACCCCCTATAGGCACCCCCGATAAGCACCCTCTATAGGCACCCCCGTGTCCTCACCCTCACAGCTCCCAGCCACCACCCCAAGCAAGCTGCAAGGATCATAATGATGGAAAACAAAACAAAACAAAACAAAACAAATCCCTCAATTTCCATCCGAGAACCCCCAAAAGAATGAGGGGAAAAACGAAAATGTGGTTTATTCAGCCCAAATTTCACAGGATGTCTCACCATCCCACAGATATCAGATACCAAACATGGGGGCAGCCCCTTCCTAGCTCGCTGTTCTCACTGGGGGGAATGCTTAGCATCCTTCCCATGGCACAGCTACACTTGCACAATGCCTTAGCTAGAATTTTTGGAATTCTTTTTTAGGATTTTCCCATGATCTGTTGTTTTTTAGGCAGAATGCAAACACCAATCCCTGCATTCAATGAATAGGCGTCAGGCTGATTTTCTGCTCGTTTGGTGCGAAGTTGGCACTATGGATCTTCACTGGGTCTTCCAGGTGGAAAAAAAACATTGGTAAAATCAAGGTGAGAAGCACCAAAAAGTCACCTGAGCATCTTGGAGCTGTTTCATCACTTTGAGGCATGAATGTAGAGTGAACAAAGGGGATTATAGGGATTATAGGGTGAATGCAAGTGTTATAGGGTGAATGTAGGGGTTACAGGGTGAAGGTGCATCCCAGTGCATGAGATCCCATCGTGTTGGGATGCTGTGGGGTGCTGAGCATCCTTTGGGATGTGGTCCAGGTGTGGACGCTGCTCCCAGCCCTGCCACCTCGTGGCTGGTGGGGCTGCAACGTGGGAGGGAGGAGGGTGGGGGATGTTTGGGGAGCCCCAGCACTTGGAGAGCTTTGGGATTGATGATAATGGGGTCAAGGGTGGTGTTAGAGGGGTTAGGGTTGGTGTGGAGATGCACACCAGAGCCAGGGATAAAGCACATGGCACAATGTGTCCAAAGGAAACTGAGGCACAGGGATGCCACCATGGCCCAAGTGTGAACCACCTCCATCCTATGGGGTCCTCTCCATCCACACCCACGAGGATGCCACTTACACCACCACAGCCTGACCCCAAGGGTGGACCACCTCTATCCACTCCCTCCATCCACACTCACCCATTGGGCTGGCAGAGACCCCCAGTGTGAAGATTTGGGGATGGGGACACAGTTTTTCCCATTTTCCTGCTGACAGGCAGGGCTGAATTAACGCAAAAGGGTTCGTTTGTTTGTTGAGGAGGCAAAGCAAAGAAAACCTGCTGCATTCCAAACAGTTAAAACCAAGGGCCATTCATGTTTCTCCATGCGTTATCAATATCCCCAATATCTACCAATACATCCAGTATCTATAAATACTTCTAAAAGTCAAATGATGATTTTATGGACTGCAATGCACAGGGGCTATGGGACGGAGGTGATACAAAGGTGGGGGAGGATGCAAGAAAGGATGGTTTGACGATGTAGTGCAATAATAAAAATGCATCTTGTGAGGTGTTTTAACCATGTTTTCTTGTGCTCTTCCAGCTTGAAAACCACCTGCAGCAACATGGAAAAATGCACCCAAAATTGAAAACACAGTTTGCAACAACTCCACAACCTGTAATGTGGTGTCATTGGGATTTGCCACAACCCAGTGGGTGCCACCTCCCATGAGCATCCTTGGGGTACCCAATTGGAATCACCAGCAGTGGACAGGAGCCACGGAGGGATTAGGATCAGGCCAGGATCCAAGCGGGGCCGTCGCTCGGTATTTTTAGCCCCATCCCTTCCCTCCCCACCACGTCACGTTGGTCATCTAAGTTTACTCACAGGCGGTCGAGTGACATAACCAGGTTGGAGGGCACGGGATGGCAGCGGGATCGCGTCACCCTTTGCTTTTAGCTCCTGTGGCCCTTTAACCCTTGGAGTATGGATGGGCACCACGATCCCGTGTCAGCGCTGCCTCAGTTTCCCCAAATTGCTGTCGGATTTGGCAGGCTGCAGAAGCGGGGTTACAGAGGGGATGTGCAACCCAAAAGTGATGGCACCATCCTGGTGACCGTCCCTTAGCCACCGCTAAGCACAGATCTGACCCGAGGGAAGGGTCAAAAATAATCCTGCTAAGGTTAAAAATTGTGTGAAGACATGGGACAGGACAGGGGGGAGGAGGGCTGGGGACAGCCACAGTGATGATGGGCAGCTCGAGGGAGATGCTACCCTGGCACCTGCTTCCCCAGCAGGGGACCAAGAGCTGTGCCAGCAGCCCTGGATCGTGCCTGAGGGTTTTCCAGGAAATGTTTACGGTGCCCTCCAGAAACACAGCTCCGTATCCCTCCTCCCTCCTCCTCCTGCTGTCCCCATAGGGCCGAGCTCATGCAACGCTTTCTCACCCTAAGGCAGCATCCAAGAGGCACGGATAAAACCCTGCCGTGCCCATCGCCGAGTGCTTCAACGCTCCTGGCCACCGTCACCTTGCAATGGCCACCCCTGGGGACCTTGCCACTCATCATTATTGGTGAACTCAGGTTTTTGATGAGGAAACCGTGTTTCTTGCACACTTCCAGGGATGGTTACTCGACCACCTCCGTGGGTAGCCTGTTCCAATGCATGATCACTCGTTCTGAGAAGAAATTTCTCCAAATATCTGAATTTTCAGATTGGAGTGGGGGTTCTACATACAAACCCAGAAGTTGGAAGATTTGCATTTTCGTGTTCAGCTTCTTCAAGGGAACAACGTGGGACATCTGTGCCCGTTTCCCACTCACTGCATGACTCCGGTAGAGTCATAATGCTGAAAGATGAGCAAAGCTCCAGGCAGAAACTCTTTTATTTAAATACAAAACCGCACAAGTTAATAAAAGACATTTAGTAACAACGGGGACGACAACAACTTTATTAAAAAAAAAAAAACAAAAAAACAAAAAAACAAAAAAAACAATGAGGAACTCCATACACAATGCTTGGTTGAATTTTCCCATAGAGACGGTCACACGAAATCGGTGCAGAAAGCAGAAGAAGGGTGGAGCAATAGGGTCCCCCACTCTAATATCTCTGCCCTTCTTCAAGAGGTGACAAGCATCGATGACACGGTGCCTTTGGTGGCCTGCCATGCCCCAAGTCACCCGAGCCATGTGTCGGGGTGAAACACAACCCGGGGGCTCTGCCTACCATAAATCCCATCACTCCCTCCCTTTAGGAGCTGGGCAGGGGGGAGCCTTCCAGTCTCTGCCCCTACCCTCTATGGGGTGCACACACACAGCTCCTCTGGGGGATGTTCTGGGTGTAAAAATGCAGCCATCAGCTTTAATGGAGCTGTTGTACACCTGAGCCTGCGGCGACACGGTGACATTGTCACCCATCCCATGACCAAGCACACCTGGGTGCCTGCTCCCTGGAGACAACAGAGCTGGCACTGCCACTGTCTTCTTGTTGGAAATGCCAGAGGTGGGGGCTCACGGGTTCATCCAAGCTCCAGTGGGATGAGTGGGGTGACGCCATGAGCATCGGGACCAAGCAAAATGCGTTTGCAGTGCAAAGATTGGCACGTGCATGTAGAACTGTGGCACTGCCCCTGTGGGGCACGCAGTCCTGAATTGTATAATGCTGCTGCATTTTCCCTGCAGGGCTCTCAAAATAAAGTTTGTCCTAAGGTATTGCCTATCAGATAGGCAAATCTTGCTATTTAAGGACACAGATGAGCAAATCATGCCTCCTGACACCTCTTGGCAAGGGTTGACCTGTCCTCCGTGTCAGGGAGCAGCATCCACCACCCAAAACCGCTCTGAAAATTGAATCCATGGATGCAAAAATCACGGCAGCATTTCAAAAACTGCAGAGCCAGCAGAAACCTGCTTGGCAGAGGGCTCCCCACACGCCTTTAAATCATGGAGATAAAGGCATGGAGCAGGAAAACCAAAACCTGGCCAACAGACTGAGCACTATCAACAATCATCAGTGCCTCCATCCATCTGCACAACGGCAGCAATGAGAGCCATGATCCATCTTTCATCAGCTCGTTGCTCTACAGGAGGAGGTGAACCAAGACCTGAGATTGGCACAACTTATCACACGGATCAGGGCTGGTGCAGGGGAGCATCAAGGGTCAGGATGAACAGGCATCCCCCTAGGAGATAGGATGCTGTGAGATATCAGATTAATAATGCATGAGGGACAGTAGTTGAGCACTGAGGTTGTGCCGTGCTGAGCAGTTACACTGCTGTTGTTATTTCCTACCAGGCTGGGAGCTGCTTTTGCTTCCATGTGGATTCACAGGGGTCCAAAGACCCTGAAAAAAGCTAGTTTGGATCTCCAGGAGAGCAAAACCCGCCGGGACACATAGCAATGGTCTGAGCTCAGTGCTGCTCCTGAAAATAAGGGATGGAGCAGGATGCAGACTGGCTTTTGGCATGGAAACTCCAACCTATGTGGGAACTTTGTGTCATGCTACACCTTACCATGATAACTTGAGATCTGCAGGTACCTCATCCCAAATAGAGCAAGGGGTGTGGATGCAGGCATATGACCAAGGATGCTTGGTAGAGTATCCTACCTTGTATCCTACACCCAAGCAGTGTCCATGTGACTGGCTGGTTGAACATCTCCACTCTTCATCCTCCCCAGGAGCCTTAAATAAACCAACTTAAACCAGAATTTATTCCCAAACTTAAAATACTTCAACAAAACCACCTCCCTGAGGTGCTGGGCTGAGGGAACGCTTCTCCATGCCACTGCCAGGCTCTCTGGTGAAACAATATCCCAGAAAATTGAACAACAAAAAGAAGGTGCCATGTCCCAGCACGGTGTCCTGAGGTAGGTGCCAGGCAATGCCTGGCTCAGTGTTTCCTGAGCTGGTCAGCTGCCACGGGGACAACGGTCACAGCCTGGGCTTGATTTGCAGCTGTTTGCCTGAAAAGGAGAAAAGCAGAAAGGTGGAATTGCGTCCCACGGTGCCTCTAAGGCTTTGTGTTCCACCTCTGGAAGGTGGCATGGGAAAAGGTCTTACCTCTACTACTTCCCTCCTCCAGAGTGGTGCTTTCTGAGTCCTGTAAGGTCACCCACATTGAGGTTCTTTTCCATTTGGTGCCACCTGGAAGGAGAAAGGGACAAAAAGAGGAGAATGTCATCACAGTTCCTGCTCTCTCTGCCCAACTGCCCATGGGTTGATGGTTGGACTAGATGATCATATTGATCTTTCCAACCTTAATGATGATTCTATGACTTTCCCACTGGAACTGCCCCTCCTTGAAGGAGAGTGTGCCCCAAAATTGAGACCTCATCTAAAATGGGCTTCAGTGTGAGGTGGGCTTTTTGCAGCTTGGGGTTGGGTGATGCTCCACCACTGCCCTGCCAGCTGCTATCGAGGACACACGTCCCCCCACAGTGTGGACTGGTGTCCTTGTCTCTGGGGATGTGTTTCCCTGCTAACCCAGATTCGGGGTGGCCAGGACGGAGCTGACTGGTTCCCCAAATCCCCGTTGAGCATCCTCAGCCACCAGCAAGCAGCATGGAAGGAAGGCACCTGTGACTCTCACTACATCGCAGTGAACTGAATTTGTTGTAAGCTCCCAAAATTATGGTCAAAACATAAAGCAGTTGAATCTTTAAGCTGCAGCATAAGGTGGAAGGTCATAGACTGCTCTGGGGCAAAGAGAAGAGCACCAGCAAGCGAGAGGTTAACTCACACTTGGCACTCTGGTGAAAAGCTTTGGGGACATTCCTATCACCCTGTAGACAGAGAGTGGGTTTGACTGCCTGGGACCTTCAGGATCTTCCAGGTCCAACCTCCTGAAACGGGACATGCAGGGGGAAAGGGACCCATGACTCAAATGTGCTCGGAGGCACCCGCAGCCATCCGAGTCACCGAATGGCGATGACGAGAGAGCGAGAGGGAAAAATGATAACCAAAAAAAAACCTGCCTGGGGATTTGGGGCTGCATAGCTGATGGGTTTCACGACCCTGTGATGACAAGCCTGGTGATAAATCGCTTCTGCCCGTGAAGTCAGGAGGGGGTTTGGGGATTCAGCCTGTGCGATTACAGAGATGAGAATAGCTCTGGAGCTCCGGAGAGTGCTGCTGCCATCTAGCTGGGTCCCAGCACACAGGGCTGGAGGATGCTCTTATGCAAGGATTTGAGAGGGATATTCAGCCATCCCTGAGTATCCCAGGGTGCTCTGGAGTGTTGTTTTGGAAAGCGAATGTGGAGATACGTAGAAAGCAATGCCTCTTCAGGGTATTTACACCATAAACAAGCTCAGCTTTGGTTTGAGCAGGGACTTTCTGCTCTGGGTTTCCAGCTGCTGCTCTGCTCCCAAAGCTCTGGGTTTTGAGTCTCCCTAGAACCTCCTCATTATTTTCCATCCTGCACTCCCTTGGAAGAGCAGGTGAACAAACATTTTTTGGGGTGCTTACTGTACGAGAGAGACAGATGGAAAGCAAAGCAGCAACAAGGGATGGGAACGGAGGAAAACAAACCAGGCCTCAGTACTCCCAGCACGCCTTAAAGAGAGTCCCACATACTCCTATAAAGCTGAAACCCCATGATGACCCTTTTGGAGATGACCCTTTTGTAGGACAATCCCATGCACGCTTCACGACTATGGTGGACAGTGTGAAGTCCTCCTCTGTTTTGATGGCAATAGGATGTTTACTTTTCTGCAGAGCTTCTCAAGTTCTATTTTCTCCATGGGAAGGTGGCTACAGGGTTCTACCTGCAGGGCAAGAACTTTCCTACAGGGAGGCAGAAACATGGTGGCTAACTTGAGAGAGGACAAGACACTGAGATGAACATGGAAGGGAAAAGGAGCTTCTCCACAGGTTGCTGAGCAATGAGAAATCCTTTCT
This sequence comes from Tympanuchus pallidicinctus, assembly GCF_026119805.1. Lineage (NCBI taxonomy): Eukaryota > Metazoa > Chordata > Aves > Galliformes > Phasianidae > Tympanuchus > Tympanuchus pallidicinctus. Next base: position 75,013,432 of record NW_026294769.1, read on the forward strand.
GATTTGGATTACATCATGGAGAAGGCAGAAACAATCCTTTCCAAACCCTATCCAGATGTTCTGGTCACAAGTACTACGTGACTGGTTTCTGGTTTGACATCAGTCCATCTTTTCAGCCATCCAAAGCACCTCTTTTCAGAAGGTCTCCTGCAAAAGCAGCATCCCCAAACCATATCTGGCTCTGGAAAGCCCAAGAACACATTGTCCTCCAGAAGCCAGGGGAGCAGCAGGTCATGTCTGTGAGCTGTTCTTCTCTTCTAAACTTGGATAAACAAACTTGCTCAGAGTCTACAGTGCCGTGGCAGTGATACATAGCTTTGGAGCTAATTTATGTAAAACAAAGAGGGCTCATTTAGCACCTTTCCACCCTTAATATAACACCCATACATCAGAAGGCTGCACGGCAGCCACGATGGCCTCAGCTATTAGTCACCTGTGACGCAGGCTAATATGGCTTTGAGGAATGGTGGCATGAGCAGCTCAAACTCCTCAAGACTCTCCCAGCTGGAGTTAGACTCAATGATCCTTATGGATCCCTTCTTATCTGGGATATTATATGATTCAGTTTTCCACCATCCCAGCAATTTGGGCTGTGCAGCATGGTATTCCCATTGGGTATAGCAGAAGAGGTGCAATGCTGTTGCCCATCAACACCAAATGGGAGAATCATAGAATCCTTTGAGTTGGAAGGGGTTCTTAGAGATCATCTAGTCCAACTCCTTTACAACGGACAGGGACACCTACAGCTAGATCAGGTTGCTCAGAGCTTGATGATCCTGAATGCATCCAGGAACAGGGCTTCCACCTCCTCTCTGGGCAACCTGTTCCAGTGCCTCACCACCCTTACTGGAAAAAATTTCCTTATATCCAATCTAAATCTCCTCTTTTTTTAGCTTGAAACCATTTCCCCTTGTCCTGTCACAACAGATCCTGCTAAAGAATCTGTCCTCTTCTCTCTTATAGAAAGAAAATCAGCATTTCCCTATTGCTGCCCCATGAGGACCACATCCTTAATCTGATGGGAATGCCAGAAATGGTTCAATTCCCTCAATGGAGCCAAAGAAACTTCATTAGCTAATAGTGGCACAGCAGCATGAAAACCACACTTTGCAATTCAAAGCAAATATTGTTAGCAAAGGAGAAATAAAGATTTATTCTCGGGGAAGAAAAAAAAACAAAAAACCCACAGAACAGCCAACAAAACAAACAAAAAGCTAATTTTTAAATCTACCACAATTAACTTTCTGACCTGCACAGGGCAAGACTTTGATTTTAAACACATTCTTTCAAAATGATGAAGATGCTGCATTGAGAGACGTGGTTTGATGGGCATGGTAGGGGTGGGCTGGGGTTGGACTTGATGATCCTGATGGTCTTATCCAAGTTTAATGATTCTATGATTCTGTAAGTCGGCATGGTGGGGATGGGCTGATAATTGGACTTGGTGATCTTGGTGGTCTTTTCCAACCTTGATGATTCTATGATTCTATAAGTGGGCATGGTGGAGATGGGCTGATAATTGGTCTTGATGATCTTGGTGGTCTTTTCCAACCTTAATGATTCTACGAGAAATTGCAGCAGGGCTGTAAAGGTGAGTAGTAATGAAATAAAACCAAAGCACTCTGTGGGCGAGCAACTCAGTGCAGGCAGAGCTCAGTTTCCCACTTTGACTCTTGGATGGAGATGGTCGTATTGCTGCTCCTGCAAAGGATGGGGGGACCTCATCAAGAAGTCGGCCCCATGCTGGCAGACAGAACTACATTTTCTGCTTTTGTGCATGGTAGATTCTGCAAATGGCGTGATCAATCTTGGGTCGCATCTCGCGCTCCTTCACTCTCTCCCAGCTCCCCCCCTTGCGTTTCGGGAGCGACGCAATCCATCTTCCAGGAACCAGGTATATAATTTCTAGTTAGCGAAAGCAGGGATAAGAAGCCCCTTTTTCATTACGATGATTGAACTGCTTCCAAAGAGAGGAGCAGGGCTGGATCACGAGCCCGGCGCGCAGAGCCGAGTTGCTTTTGCTGAGCTTGTCAGCCTCGCTGGAGAATTAGGACTTCCAGCATTCTTCCTTTTGATGAAAATCAACATTTATTTTGCCTAAGCCTAAGAAGGTGTCAGGCAGATGGAGAAACTTGCCACTCTTCGCTGGGAGAAGGGAGTGAAAGAAGGAAATCTAATAGAAATATATTATCAAGTCCGAGGAGTGGACACGGCAGTAAATCACACTTCAGGTGGCACCATTATATTTTTCAATAAAACCAGGCTTCCCCCAGACATATCCTTGCCAGGAGGCTCCAGCTGCACCCAAGTTAAACAAAATTTGCTTCAACCAGATGCTGAGATAAGGGGAAGAAGATTTAAAGGGATTTAAAGGGGCACTGCCGATGGGGAAGTCCCCTGGATGGGGGACAAAAGGAGGTGGCTCTGGTCCCTGTCCCCAGATCCCCTCTTTGCTGATGGCTGAGTGTTGAAAAATGATTTTCTACTGCATTTCTGATGTTGGGAGACAGGGCATGGAACCAGATTGGGAAAGGAACAGCAGCCAAAAACATTCTGCATCTGCTGGGGACCACATGACAGCTCTGCTCCATGCGTAGAAGATGCCCAAATCGTGAAGCGATGGGATGCAGGGAAGATGAATAGCATTGAGAAAGCTCGCTAACAGCTTTCCAAATTCCTCCACCAAAGTATAAAAAGCCTTGCCAGAGAGAAAGCTGGTTGTTAGAAGGATGCATTCCCACTCTCCAAGCAATTTGGAGGTACATTTTGCCTCCATCTCTCTCCCAGCCTGAGAGACTCGTCCTTTGCTGCACCCAGTCAGGCTCTGTATAGGGCCCAAAAATAAACCCTTAGGAGCTCCCCTTTGGTGAATGAGACAGCTGCAGTTAGCAGAAGAGTGGTGCTTTGACCACATTCCAGTTATTAATACAATGGGAAGCAAAGAGAATGCTCAGAACACCAACATACATCCCAGCACTTCCCAGTTGATGCACAATCTGGAGGGAGAAATTTCTGCTTTTCTCACCAAAATCCCACATACATTTTTTCACCCAGCCAGGAAAAACATCTTTTACCTGCTCCCCAGCCACCTCATCTGTCATGCTGATTACAAGGAGGTTTGATCCTGGACAATACCAAGGCTGCCTCCTAGCCTGTGTGTGATGTACAAAGCAATTTCCCATGCCATTGTGTGCAGTGGAAGTATGCAGGAAGGAATAAATCATTGCACTTGAGATACACACAGATGGAGATAATGAATACATACGATGCCATAGGGTGGAAACTACCCTTGCACTTAACCCTGCAGCCTGAGAACTACACTAAATCCATCCAGTGAGAAGAACTTTACCAAAAACTCACCCTGGTGCTATTCCATCAAAAACTCGTGCTCCTCAAGAAAGGCTTCAAGGCTGAGATGTTAGGAGAAGCTCTATCTAGATGGGAAAAAGCCTCCAGTGCTTTGATGGGCAGTGCCCATCACCTGCAGCAGGACATCCTCACAGGGATGTATCATTTCTCTTTAATTCTTTCTTTTTGGAGAAAAGAAAACCAGTCATGAGAGAGGCAACCCAACCTGACCTCCTGTGTTGCTGTTGCTCCAAGAGATGAAACCCTTACCAGCTTTTCCAGCCCTGCTACATCTCATTCCCCAACCCCCCCCCACCCAAAGGAACTCCAGCTGTGAAATGCAAAGCTTGCAAACCATAAGCCACAGAAGTGGCAGAGGAATATCATTAGGACATGGGCATCACAGCGATGATTTATGGTTTGGGAGTCAATGATGACTTGGGTACAACCAAATATGGTAAATTTTACATCTGTCTTCTACTGGTGGGTTGAAGGGATGGGATTTCACCATCTCAAAGGGCTCTTCCATCTCTGGTTTTCAGGTCATTAAGTAACTCAGGGGGAAATGACAGGGCTGTAAAGTCATAGAATCGTATATGTTGCGAAGACCACTAAGACCATCAAGTTCAACCATCAGCCCAATACCACCATACCACTAAACCATGTCCTTCAGTGCCACATTCACCCTTTACTTGAAAATCTCCAGGGATGGTGACTCTGCCACCTTCCTGGAGAATTGGAAACACACAGGCATTTGAGTCCAGGCTGGGAAATCATAATGAATATTTTCAGATGCGGGATGAGACAGAGGCTTCCAATTTAGATGGAGAGCCCCATCAGAAAAAGTCACAGCACTCATCAGGTTTACTGGAAGTTTCAATTAAACTGGCCATTTTACAATTAAGAAAATTAAATAACCCTAAGGAATAATCCTAAGGAACACAGTCCTCAGCCAGACCAATGATTTGGCCCCACAACTTGAGCTTCTCACCTTTATGTGGGTGCCTATGAGACATGGACCAAGCAGGGGTATAGCAAAAAGTCATGAGCTACTGTCACCTTTTGGGTGATGCACCAAGCAAGACCTGCAGGAAAGTTCCTTAGAAGTTAGGAGGCCCACCAAAGAGCTTCTACAGCACCAGCAGTTGGGGAGACCCATCAGGACCCAGTCCTACTAAGAAATGGGGTTCTGGTAACGTAAGGAGTTTGGAGGAGGGATATACAGAACACGAGCAGGAATTGGCAAGACTGTGCCAGTGCACAGTTGGACTTGATGATCTTGGAGGTCATTCCCAACCTTTACGATGCTATGAGTGGGCACAGCAGTGAGGGGCTGACGGTTGGATTTGATGATCTTAGAGGTCTTTTCCAATCTTGATGACTCCAACGAGGAGCTTCCCTATGTCAGGCTGTAGGAAGCAGCCCATTTCAGGAGGCGATCCTACCTAATGAAGAGGTCACAGAGGTGGATCAGTTACAGGTGCAGTGGCCAAGATTCTTTCCAAAAACAGGCAATGATCCTAAGGGAGGGCCAAGGTCTCTGTTCCACCATATACACGACCAGCCAGGACTCAGATCCTCAGAGAAGTCCAAGGCAGCTCAGACACCTCCTGAAGGTAACCAGGATGGAAAACAGAGGATTGGGGTTTTCTCACTGAAGAAGAGATTAACAAACACACTGGAGCAAGTCCAGTGGAGGCCTCCAAGATGGCTGGGGCTGAACATCAAGGAGATGCTTTTGACAACACTAAAAAAAAAACAACAGTTCCCTGAATTTTACCCATAATATCTTCTCCCAGGTCCTAACAAGAGGAACAAACTGTAGTGCTGGCTGCCATTATCTTTGCATCACTCCTTTCCACCCAACCCTTCCATCACCTACATCTAGAAAGCAGATGCTTTCTAGAAGGCTTCGGGGCATCTTCTGTCACTCAGTCCGAAGGGTTGTTTTGGCATCTGCCTCATCCAGCTGCCAAAATAAAGAGTTTTATCAGAATCAAAGAGCTTGTGATGGAAGGAATGCTGAAGGGGACGCTGCAGGTGGTGAAGAATCATGGGACCCTCCACATGGCATCCCATTGGGATTCTTGATGTGAGGGGAACCAATCACAGTCATGTAAAGGGCTGGCAGCCAGCAGAAGAGGACATGTCTGGGTCCAACATCATGGGGTTGCCATCCCATGCAGCTCCATGGTCATGGCAAAGCAGGAAACACAGCACGGATTTGGGTTTGGGAGGGTAGCCAAGGGGGATTTGCGTTTTCAAAGTTATTCCTCCAGAAGTGAAAGCTGTAAACAAAAATAGAAGCGCTGCACCTCAATGAATTCCTCCAAAGCAAAAGTGTTTGAGCGTGCTCAGCGGAGCCGTTAAAAAAGACTGTAGCGAGCATCTTCCATTAACGTTACGACCGTGAAATATGACAATAAAATGATAGCCGTATGGTCGCAAATTTGCAGCCCGCCGAGTTGCTAGGGGTTTATCGTCACTCAAACGTGCAGAGAGCTGTAAAATGTTTACAGAAAGGGTCGTTTGCAGCTATAAAATCCTCTTTTCTCTCCTAAACAAGGCTGAGTGGAGCCATTTACAAACCCCTGAATGTTCATCGGGGGAGAGGGGAACATCTGTTCTCTCCAGGAGTTTTCAGTGATCTTCTCGAACAAATTAACTAAAATGGGTGCTTTCTAATTAAATTAGCACTCGATTGGAATGGTTTGCATTGGTGCGCTTGCTTACAATTAGCGCGGGGAGGCCAGTTAGGCTCCAGCATAAGCTATTTTAACTGGAAGGTGAAATATGGAAGTGCCCATTACCTGCATGCATCTACCAGAGGGGCTGGGATGCTTGTGCACCCTCTGGCTCAACCCTCCCAAGCATAGAACAAAGCAAACAGGATGGGAACGCACCAAGAGCTCATCCCAACCACAGGGTTTCCATCAGCAGGTTGATTCCCATGTGAGGACAGCAATCCATGTCCCTCCTTTCCAGTCCCATTTTCACATATCCCAAGTCTACAGACGCACACCAAGACCCCGCAAGCTCACACCAAGCCTGTTGCCCAGGTTGGTCCCTAAAAGTCATCTCCAAACACTTATTGCACCTGCTTCTCTTACACACAGCACTTTTCTCCCTTCCTCCTGTTCTTGTTAGAATTGAAAGCGCATTTTCTCAAATTGTGACTGTTTAACCAAGCAATTCAGATCACTCTGTAATAATAACCTGTCCTCCTTTTTATTTACCATCCCACCAATTTGTATGTCACCATCAGGGTGTGCACGCAGAAAGTGAAAATCATCACTGTGCTCCACATACAGGCATCTCTTGCTAAATGTGGTGGGGAGAGCACAGATCCCAAAACAGCATCACAGATAAAATCACAGAATCACAGAATTGTAGGGGTTGGAAGGGACATCTAGAGAATATCTAGTCCAACCCCCCTGATAAAGCAGATTCCCTACAGTAGAATCATAGATTCATTAAAAGACCTCCAAGACACCCAAATCCAATCTCCACCGTGCCCAATAACCATGTCCCTCAGTGCCACATCTCTACAGTTTTTGAACTCCAGGTAAACACCCCCCTCTGAACCCCACCACTTCCCTGGGCAGCCTGTGTCAATAGGTTGCAACTACTAGATACCAACTATCCAGAGCTTCACAAGGACCAATCCTGACCATTACACACAGTACCTTAAGATACAGCCCTGGCTTTAGAGGTGATGTGGGCACTGTTAATCATTTGGGTCCTTTCACAATATCAGCATCCTCTTGGCATGATCAGGATGACAGTCCTTCAGTGGCCAAGGGTCCTTTCCTCCCATCAGGCTATAGCTATTATTGTGTCCCTGGGACCCTTTGTGTGTACTGGGATGAATCTTAAATCACTGAATGCATCTCAGTGATAGGAATGGGCAAACCTGAGTACCCAGCAGGGGAGGGTCGGGTTGCACATCAGAAGAATGTTCTTCACCAAGTGGATGGTTGGACACTGAACAGGTTTCCGAGGGAAGTGGTCATGGCACTGAGATTGCCAGAGTTCAAGAAACATCTGGACAATGCTTTCAGACGTATAGTCTGATTTTGGGGTGGTCTTGTGTGAAGACAGGAGCTGGACTCAATGATCTTTTAGTGGGCAAGGTGGGGGTGCGTTGATGGTTGAACTTGATAATCTCAGTGGTCTTTTTCAACCTTAATGATTCTATAATTCTATTCTATGATCTTTATGGATTCCTTCAAACTCGGAATATTCTATGACTCTATAATTCTATGACCCTCACATCTACCCCAGACCAATCACGAACAACCCTTGCAGCTCTTTGGAAAGGAAACTGATTGTTCTACAGATATCTGTGATTCCTTCCTTGCTTTCCTTTCCCTGCTGAAAGGCCATGTACCCACTGCAGCACACAGCTGAGCAGTCATCCCTGCTTGCCTGTGACTCCAGGAATATGTTGCTAAGCCTGGGAATTTTCTTCCTGACAGCGCTGAGGCATCTCAGACCTCCTTGGCTTGAAGAGGGGTTTGCACTTGGCTGCTGAGCAACTCAGCCTCCACTTACAGAGGAAAGTGCAAATGCCCTGGTGCTGAATTCAACCCTTGTCCCAGCAGGATCCTGCTCCTGGGTTGGAGGATGCAGGAGATCAAGGACAGGGAAAGAAGCTCAGATGTTTTTTCTAGCCTTTCCCTTCACAGTAAGCCACACTGTATGAATTTCATCCTATGTCTCCATTGCCAGAGAATGAGACAGATCTCTCCAACTCAATAGACTTCCCCTGTTTCAGAATCACAGAATCATTTAGGTTGAGAAAGATCACTAAGGTCATCTAGTCCAACCATCAGCCTCTCACCTCCATGCCCTTGTCCACAGCTAGACAAAAAAAATTACAGGTCATCTTTGAAGCTGTTCTGTCTTTCTATCAAACTCTCCCTGATCTCACCTCAAGCTGAAATGACAACTTGCTGCTACAAAATGTTTTAATTTTTGAGCCCACCCTGCTCTCTTCAGAGTTCAGGAGATGCAACTGTTGCACATCCCTCTCATGGAGAGGACACAGTGCAAAACATAAAGCAACGTCCAGCCAAAATGTCCAGAGTTGGAAATCATAGAATCACAGAATGGCCAGGGTTGGAAGGGACCTCAAGGATCATGAATCTCCAACCCCCCTGCCACATGCAGGGCCACCAAACTCCACATTTAATACCAGACCAGGTTGCCCAGGGCCCGATCCAACCTGGCCTTGAACACTTCCAGGGATGGGGCATCCACAGCCTCTCTGGGCAGCCTGTTCCAGCACCTCACCACTGTCATTGTAAAGAACTTCTCCCTGACATCCAACCTAAATCTTCCTTCCCTCAACTTAAAACCATTTCCCCTTGTCCTGCTGTTATCTACCCTTTCAAAGAGTTGATTCCCCTTCTGTATATAGGCTCCCTTTAAGGTACTGAAAGGCTGCAATGAGACAGCCTTCTTTTCTCTAGGCTGAACAAGCCCAGCCTGTCTTCGTAGGGGAGATGCTCCGAAGACAGGCTGAGAAATGACCAAGTATGTTCCCAATGGAGCAGCTCCAAGGCACAAAATGAGGATATTAGGTTCTGCTTTGCCCTGCACTGTATCTCCATCACCTGTGGACATATCTGGATCTCCCCAAAGCACCCCAAAATCCCCTACCTTCCGACTGAGCTGCTGTTGGAGCCAGCACTTAGAGGACTGGAGACTCATCCCACAAAAACACATGGATAACTGCGGGGAAAAACTTTCCTCGATGGTGATTTAAGGCAGCCCAGAGCACATCCAGTCCAAGTACTTCCTACCTGGTTCATCCATTGGTTCATCCTCATCCCTCTCCACTTTGCATTTCTTATCACCCGGAGAGGTTGAGGACTGGAGGGAGATGAAGGATGGCAGCTTCTGCAGACAGCTGCTTCGAGAGGTGTCCTCTTCTTTCCAAAACTTCACATCCTCCTCCATGCTGGAGGGTCCAGGCACTTCCCCATCATGAGAGAGTTGAACTGGATCATTCCTAGAGTAGGAATACACACAAAAAAATTAATAATGGAAAATAAAACAATCCCTTCCTGGCAGTGCTGAAGTGCATGGAGTGGAGCAGCAGAGCAGCACGTGGAGGATTTCTGGGCTTCATCCCAGGCTGATCCTTGTCTCTGATTTCTGGTAAGTGCAGATAACATGACAGTTCAGCTCGTTTGATATCTCTGATGACGGTGCTAAGAAAGGAAAGCAACCCCCTGGGCAGCATACGAGCACTGCAAGCTGCCACAGGGCACCTAAAAAGAGCAAGGAGCTATTTTGCACCTCATTCACATGGGGGATGTGAGCTCGGTATCATTTCAAGGCTCTTCTGTCACCCAGAGAGCCTGCTGAGTGCTTGGCCCCTCTGCTACCATACAAGGTAGGGCTGGGATGGGGATGATGGCAGCAGAGTGGCAAAGAACCCCAAGCTGGTGTTTTCTTCTCCTTCTAACCAGGACTTTTAGAGAAATTTAGGGGTTTATAGTCCCATTTAAGTTTGGCTTTCATTTTCACGACATTTAAAGCGTTTCAATTCAAGGAGTAAAACTTGTGGCAGAGGGTGGAGGAAGTCAACTCAGGTTGGATATTAGGAGAAATTTCTTCTCAAAACGAGTGGTAACGCATTGGCACAGGCTGCCCAGGAAGAGGTGAAGGTCCCTGAAGGTGCTCAAGAAGCACAGAGGTATGGTTAGTAGTCATGGTGGGGATGGGTCAACAGTTGGGCCTGACGTTCATAGTGGTCTTTTAAAACCTGAACAGTTATATGATTCTATGATCTTGGCAGTGATAGCACAGGATGAAGCTTGGGGTAGCCTGAAGCACAACAAATCACCAACACCACAACCTCTAAAAGGTTTGGAGAGATGCTACACACTCATAGTTGCTGCCATGATTAACCAAGAACACAAGCCAGTCTCTACCAGAACTCCTCCATCTCCCAGGTGGACATTCTACAAAAGCCTCAGAGATGCCTGAAGGTGCCAAAAATTTGGGCAGCACATTTCTAAGAGCAAGGATACTCACATTCTGATGGCATGAACAAATCATAGGGCAGTGAGATGCAAGCAATCCCCATGGTCCTCCCCTTCAGCTGTGCTTCAAGATCTTTTGGAGACCTGATCCATTTACCCTTCTATCAAGAAGGCACTGCAGTAACTCACGTCACTGTCATCTTAAAGTAAATCAGCATGCACACAGATATGTGTATCCATAAGAAGCAGTCTGAGAACACAATGGTTTAAATGCAGTTTCTTCTGCTCTTTCCTACCTGTTTGTCTCCTCCCAGAGCCGTCTGCACTTGGAGGGGGAGTCTTCACCAGCACAGTTCCCCGGTGAGTGACGTTTCTTTTTCGGGTGCAGCAGCTTGCAGCAGGCGCCCCTGGGGCAGATGCCTTTCTTGGCAAAGTCTGGGCAAACCAGCGTGTGCTTCTTCTTGCACTGGGAGGGAGAAAAAAGAGAGGCATTGGGAAATGTCTTTGTTGAAGTCTCTGCGAGAAACATGAGTTCCCAAAGTCGGTCTCCTTCAGGTGGCACAACTCATTGCTAAAAGCAGAGAAGGATGTGCTGGTGCTTTCTCCTCCACACCAAATGCATTATTTCACATCAAAATATTATGTCAAAATATTAACCTCTTCCAGAAGATGCTACACATTCACACATTCCTTTCTCAACACCTGACTTTACAGACCCAAAATGCCAAAATTTGGATAGCAATCACCCCTGAGGAGATGGCACTGATGGTCTCAGTAGGTTAACAGAGGTGGAAAAGCCAGTTTCAGACAGCACACTGGAGTATAAAATTTTCCATTCCAAGTTTGTGACCTCCCTTGGTCAATGGAGAAGGAGTATGAAAGGAACAAAGCACGTCCCTTTTTTACTTCAAAATGTGCCTATTTGGGGACTGTTGCCTCCTTGCCAAAGGAGGAGCTGGAGCTCAACCTATGGTTTCCAGAGCAATGCTCACAGAGGGAATCAGCAGCAAAGAGAAGTCTGCAGAACTCACCAGATGGGTGTTCGTCTGGGAAATGGCAATTTTTGGCACATGAAAAGGCAGCAAGGCAGAAGAGGTAGCTTTGGACGTGATTTCTAACTAGAAAAGTTGGTTGGCTTAAGGGAGAATGACCAGCCTCTCCACCTCCAACACTGGGATACCACCACCCAAGGGACTGTCTCACTCTGCTCTGTGTTGTGTGGCCTCACCTCGAGCACCGGATGCAATTTAGGAACAGAAGGACATAAAACTGTCCTAAGCAAAGCTATGAAAGTGGGAAAGGGTCTGGTGGGAAGATGTATGAGGATCAGCTGAAGTCCCTTGGTTTGTTCAGCCCAGTGCAGACAAGACTGAGAGGAGGTGTTATGGTGGCCTACAGACAACCCATAACAATTCTGGTCACAGCAGCAGGATCTGAGGGAAAGGCATGGAGTTGAGTCAGGGGAGGGTCAAGTTGAGAAAAGGTGGTGGTGGGTATGGAACCCCCCAAGGGTGGTGGTCGCAGATCCAAACTCAAGTTTAAGGTGTGTTTGGACAATGCTCTCAGACATAGGGTTTGGATTTTGAGTGGTCCCATGTGGGGCTGGGAGTTGGACTCGATCATTCTTACAGGTCTCTTCCAACTCAGGATATTCCATGATTTTATGATTCAAAGATCCTTGTGAGTCCCTCCCAACTCAAAGCATTCTATGGTTCTACAGATGCTGCCTTACCTGACCATTCACACTACAAAAACTCCTTGCTCCAGGACAGCAAAGACACTAAAATTTTGCACAAATTTCAGAGAAAGCAGAAAAATCCATGGAAAGAGAAAGTTTGCAGAATGACCAGTAGACCGATGACCAATAGAAATGCATCTTCCCGCAACAGGGAATCACAAGATGTGGGTGAGCTCCTGCCCTTTTAATACCCCCAAAGTGGAGCTGTATGGAAGCAGCCCCCTGCGGTGACCTTTGGGAGGGAATGGCAACCCTGCTGAGTTGCAGGAGTGAGGGGACTCTTCTTGAAAGGGCAATGGGGTCTGGCAGCTCAAGGCAATCAAGGGTCTGCCAACATCAGCAGTGGAGAGAGGAACTCGACAGCTAGAGGCTGGCACAGCAGGAGGGCTAGGGAGCCGGACAGATACACCAACATCAGCTCTGTGGGGTGCAAGAACCAGGAGGAGGGCTAAAATTCATCAAAAACAGCTCCAAGCACTTTCCCTCTCTATTTCAAGGAGCTTCCATGATGTTATATCAATTGATAGGTAGCATGAAAGCAGAGCATCTCCAAATAGTGCTCAAGGTTTGCCATGACTCCAAAATCCCACTGCTCTATCCCACCCAACCGGTGCTGGAAAATCAACACTGAAGACAATCCCCTGTAGGCAAGGTGTCAGCTCTCATTGAATCATGGAAGTATTAATGTTGGAAAGATCACTAAGGTCATTTAGTCCAAACATCAGCCCATCTCTACCATCCCATTCACAGAATCACAACATTATTCATGTTGGAAAGTCCACAAAGATCATGAACTCCAATAAAGTCTCATGAGATGGTAGGAATGGGAACTCTTATTTTTTGGTATACCATTCAACAGGGAGTATATGAAAATGAGCTCCTACAGCAACACAATGCTTCTCTTAGCCTGCTTAAGCAGTCATTATCTAAGAAAATCTAGAAAACACACTTTTATGTCAAGAAGTTTGGCAATATGGTTTTCCTTTTTTCCTTACCTTCTTCATAACTTTCCAACCTCTGGCAGCTGAAGATAAGGACCAAGAGTAAGTGCTTAGAAAAGGCAGTGATGGGGCAGCTTTAAAATAATTTTTTCCCCACATATTAGCAAGCAGGAGAACAAACATCTCAAACTGATAATTGTCTTAAAAAAATAAGAGGAACAAAATGGGCTGAGTAGGGAATGGACCAAGAAAAACATCCCTGAAGGTGATCAAGAAATGTGTAGATATGGCAATGGTAGGAGTGGAAAATCAAGATGAGGAAAACCAAAGGATGTCACAGAGTCTCCTCCTTGGAGATCTTCAAAAGCCACTTGGGTATGGTCTTGAGTAGGCAGCTCAGAGCATCCCTGCTTGAGCAGAGTAAGGATCAGATGGACCCAGAGGTCCCATTCTGTGATTCTGTCTACGGTTCACAGCCAACCACCACCTCCGGTTCTCCATTCTTGCAATGACAGTGATGCCATAAGGACCTCTCTTGCTTCTCTCTTTGCTTCCAACAGAGCACTCTTGGTGGGTGGCTGCTCTCACATCTCAGCTTTGGCCACGTACCTATGCGGCTCTTAGACTTTGCTCACCATGAAGACAGAACAGGGCAGGTCTCACGTTTCTCACCTGAAGACCTTCAAGGCTGCTGCATCTTTTCCCAGAAGAGTGCAGGGAGACAGGAGATTCCTGCCCAGGGTGGTCCCTGGCCAAGGTCTCATAGAGCACCTGCTGCTCACCGTCCTTGGGGCTCTGCTGTATCACTTGTGTGCAAAATGAGTGCCCTCTGGGATGTCTTGGACTTGATTACACTTATGAGTCCCTTCCACCTTGAGATATTCTATGATTCAATGACTTTCAACCTGGAGAAATCGTGCTATCAGAAATGGTAGCTCATCTGTGGTTTTGCAGTTTGGTCCAGTCCAACTGATGCCCAGCTTTGCCACAGCAGTTCACCAAACAATATTTGTCAAGTTAACTCCTTATATTGATTTATTTGCTTCTCAAGCAATGCAGAAGACTTCTGCATTATTGAGAAATGCATCCCAAGTCAATTACCACTAATTATCAGCAGGGCAGCAGCTCTCCCCAGAAATGCAAAATCTTCTCTTGTGTGTCTTCCAGCACAAAAACAAATGTGGAAAGGAGAAGAGCAGGAAAAGATTCCTCACCTCGAAAAGCCACACTGATGAATCATCCTTGGAACAGTCACCACTACATCAAGGAATGATGGAGAATGACATTGATTTGGGGAAAATCCAAGAGATGCACATGGCTGCTTCTTTCCAGCTGAGAGGGACCAAGGGACAGTACCACATCCACAGATGTGTGACATGCGTGTCCCCATCCCCACCAATCCTCCACAGTGGGAGCAGGACTCGCCACATCACCATCTGGTCATTGGCTCCACTGGTGAATATACATTTAATATTAAAAAAACAAAACCGCATGCGACTAATTCCAGTGCTGTGTCCCTGGATCAGCTTTCTAATGACTTTGCCCCCTCTATTTATCTATGGGAGGGAAGGGACAGCTCTTTTTTCTCTGCCCCCGTGCCTTAAAGCCAGATGAAGTGGAGGGTTACTGTAAAGCTGCTTGCTGCTTGCCACGTGTCAGCCAGGGTGAAGCAATGGGGTGGCCGAGCGACCTCTCGCTCAGGGCCACCCGATCCCTTCCACCTGTCAGGGTGGCTAATTATACCCCGTGGGACTCCTGCCAACAGGCAGGTTGTACCATAAAAAGAGAAAAACTATCTGCCTCCTTCTAGCAGAGAGGAGAGAAAACCCACAGAAACCCCAAAACTTCATCCAAACCAGCTGCACTGAGTGCCCATGGAATGGCATCAACTTCATGGCATGGGGTCATCCCATGGAGTGAGGTCATCCCATAGAACGAGGTCATCCCATGGATTGGAAACAGGGATCAGCCCCAAGGGGGGCTCGTGCTCCAGGGTCTCCCCAGTTTCCCTGCTTCGGAGTTCCCCTCACAGCCTGCCCAAATCTGGGATGCTGCCTACTGGCAGTCCTATACCCAGGCCTATTCCCTAGCTGCCAGGGAGTCCTGGGTGAAATTCAAGGTACTGCTCAGCATCCAAAAAGCCATAAATGGCCCCCAGCCCTGTCACTCACAAGGGAGGCGTCAGGCACAAGTGTATTTGTGGAGCGCAGCCTTCTTTAGCCCAGACCTGGCAAAGAAGGAGGCAGCAACTGGCAGGGCTGGTTGGAAGATCTCAGCCCTGGGAATGATATTAATTAACATTTTCCATCAACAACCTCAGCAAGGAAGAAGGTAAAGCTGGGTTACTGGGCCGACCAGTAACCGCACAATGACCCCATGGGGGGAGGAACAGTCTCATCCAGCCCTGCATTCCCGGCTCTGCTCCACCAGGAGTTTGCCCACATTGAACTTCTCAAATATCTCCAGGCTTGTCTCGCACCCTGCTTGATTCTTCTTATTCCAGTGCCAGGGGATGGCAGGTGACATGGGAAAAGAGAGAGCAAACTGTTGGTGCATCCTTGCTTTGCTCTTCCCATTTCTTTAGGCTTCCATCCACCTCTCCGTACAATGAGCACAAGAGAGTCTATCCAGCCCCTGACTGGAAACCCAAACCCAAAAGGGAACTGCACAGTCTGGGGAAGGGGAGCTTTACAAGGACAAGCTAAAACCCCAAACTCAAGAAACCCAGAGTGACTCAACTCAACTCAAGAAACTCAATGCAGGTGCTTTCTTTTTCCGAGCCTGCAGCTCAGCGAGAGCTATTAGAGGTAACCCCATTTCCAAGTCACAGGATTAACTGGCTGGACTGATGTTGGGTTGTTTTAATGTACCTCTTCCCCATGAATTCCCAGTGTTAAGTGTCTGCTGGGAAGCTATTGCTGGAGATGGTGGAGCTGCTTTCTGACACCATACAGAGCTGACAGCCAGTAAATAGCTTTTCTTGATGGCCTTTTCATAATTGGGTGCAGATGGAAGCAGCCTTAAAAATTCCAGGTCTCCATCATTAAAACCTGGAGGACAATACATCCAAACATCACATAGCCTGTGGAATAATAATGGGAGAAATTTAGCTAACACACGGAGTGTTGCTTGTGCCTCTTTGTCTTCAGGCAGTCAACAGGAGAAATCAAAGGGTTTTGACTCTGTTTTATCTTTTCTCCCCAGTGCAGAGCAGGGGAAACAGCCTCATGCCAGTTTCCCAACTGGGAAATACAACAAATGAGAGAGCCCCGACATTTGGGAAGAAAAGATTTTAAGCTATTTGAAAAGTCGCAAAATTCACTTCCCACGGTCACCAACAGCAGTCCCAATTAACAGCAGATACAAAAATGGCAAACAAGCTGGTAGGAGCTGTGACGACCAAAGGAGAGCATCACTTAGTAGAGGTGGACACTTGAGCTTGTGGTTTCCAAGTCAATGGTTTGGAAAAAGGGAAGGAAAAGCTCAAAATCTGTGGAAGAGTTGCTTGGTGTCACAGGGTATTGGGGCCACTGCTCCAAGGCTGACAACAGCACACGATAAAGTGTCAAAGAATAAGAGAATTAATGAGGTTACAATGACCACTAAGATCATTCAGTCCAACTGTCATTGAATGCAACATCTATCTTTTCCTTGAAATCCTCCAGGGAAGGGAAGGATGTCCTGAAAACCCAGAGGAGCCATGGCCCTTACCAAACTCCGATTTGGTCTTACTCTAGCCCCAAGGCATCAAGGACTGGTGAAGACATGGTGAACGCAAAGCCATGGATAGAAGGATGAAGGTGAATCCCAGTTTGTGAGCAAAGAGGACCAGCGTGGACACCCACATGGGAATTCCTTCAGTGCTTAACCATTTCCTCACTGCTTTGCAGAGCCTGCTCAGGAATGCCATTTCCATTGCAGGCCCCGAACAAGGTCATCCATCACACCTCCAAGTCATGATGGAGCCAGTTTCATATGGAGAATCCATGCACATTTCACATGGATAACCCATCCATGGAAACTATCAATCCCAAATCAATACCTCTGGGGATGGAGCAAGGTAGACACCAACTGTACATCCCCTACAGAGAAGTCTTCACCAGAACCAGGGGTTCTGCCATTCACAGGCTCCCAGGTGGACCCCAACAAGAGAAAACAAGTGTGAACAAAGGGGAATTCCAGTGTGGAAACAAAGACAACATCTGCTCCGCTTTGTGTTTGCCTGTAAAGAAGTTCAGACCGAAATCAAGAACTTTGCCTCATCAGTACATTCCCAGTCATTAGTAGAGATTTAGTGACTACTTGCCTCCTAATTTTCATGTTTTGTGATGCATCTTTTACTACAAAGATATTAAAGCGCAAGAGAAAAAAAAATCACAGGCTGGTATTTATCTAGGCACTATTATCAACTAGCCCAGGCTATTAAGCAGTTTGAGTTTGCCCTGATAAGCAACATCTTTAATGCAAGCATCTGAATGCTGCTGGAGATACTACAGTTAAATTAAAGTTGCAATAAGAACCCTCATTATGCCATTACAGAGTACGGTAAATAAGATGCAAGATGGAAACCCACAAAGATTTCTGCAGAGATACACGGATTGGATGGGGCGCAGAAAAAATCTGATTTGTTTTAAACCTCCTCTGGAAGTTACAAAGCTTTTTCAATGGTAAGCTGCCATCCTCAGTACTCAGATTTATCACTATCAGTAGCACAGCCCTCGTTGCTGTTCTAATTTCAGCCAAGAATCATTTGGGTGTGCAAAATGAAGAGACCAACTCTCTTCTACTGGGGGCCAAGTACTTGCACAACTCATTTGCCCTTCTTAGACCCATTTCACAACAACGTACAGTCAAGTCCCTTGTCCCAGCTGACACAATTGGGCACCTCATACCAGAATAGATTTATCATAGAATCACTGAGGTTGCAAAATACCTCCAGGATCATCAAATCCAAATGTTGACCCTTCATCACTATGGCCACTCACAGAATCATTACACGCTACACTTTTCACAGTAGGAAAAGATCTCCAAGATCATCCAGTCCAACTGCCAACATTCAGTCTATTGGTGGAGTCCTAAAGCCAAGGTTTCACTCTACAGTTCCAGTAGATGTGAGCTTGCTAATACCCATTTATTTTTTCATGATCTGTGATCTTAAGAACAAAAATATTCAAGATCATCACTAAGTCTGACTACTTTTGCTTCTTTCAATAAAGAATTTACTTACTAATCACTTGGTTGACTGATTTCAGATTTCTGCTACACATTATACGAAATAAGAGAAAAACAAACAAATTAAATGGGCAACTGTAACACACAGAAAACATCTGTCAACCAAAGCCAAAATTAAAGATAAACAAAACGAAATTGCCTTTGTAGATGATTATCATACAACTGCAGTGAACTATAAAAGAGCTATCAAAGGCTACCCATCAGCTAATTCTAAATGATGGAATAAGGTAAGCTGGAAATCTTTTGCATTATCCCAAAGATGGAACTGGAGTAATCTCACTCTGGTGCTGTGTGGACATGCCTGGAGGAACCAAAATTTGGCAGGAAGGTAAAAGTCTATTTGGCACATCAGGAACCTGCAGCTGGAACAGGTAGATACGTGGTGACTGTCTATACATGTGCCCAAAATATCACTCCTAGTGACCAGACTCAAAGTCATCTAGATAAAAATGAAGATGAGGGAGGTAAAAATGGCTGAGAATTGGAGGAAAATCAGAAACACACCACCAGTGAGAATTAAGAAAGGATGATCCAAGAGCTTCAAGGAAGGCAGTACTCCAAAGGCTATGATGTGAAAGGATATGATGTGGGCACTTTGTAGTTTGAAATTCATGGTGTGAAAGCTTAAAACCAGGAGTTGGACTCAATGATCCTCAAGGGTCCCTTCCAACTCAGTATATTCTATAATTTTATGAAAATCACTGCCTGGCCCTTGATTTACATGAAAAAGCTTAGAGAGGGCTTGTAATCTCTAAAACAACCCCCGACTCCCTTGTATATCCCATATAAAGTGGAAACGGGGCAAAATGTCCCATTATTTTCTTCATACATGTAAAAAGCATATCCATATGTAAGACTTGATGTTTCTACCATCTGAGTCCAAAACAGTTGCATGCAGGACAGATAAAACTTAAATCTTAAATGGTTATTTCCCCTGTGAGCAAAAGAAAGTGAGGTTTTCAAGATGTAATAATGTGATGCCTTCTCATCATTCTCCTGTTGTAGGTGGATCAGCTCCTTAGAAGAAGCAATGTGCAGATCCCTAAATATCCAACTTTCTTGAATGCAGGTGAATAATCCGTTTGAGGTTTGATTCTACTAATAAGAGCCCAAGTGAGTTTTATATTCAGTGCAGAATGAGTGGGGCTCAGCAAACCTATTCTTCCTTTGGTAGTCCTTAAAGATTTGATCCAAATGGAAGAAAAAAGGGAGATGTCTCTGACCAGTGGAACAGTGGAAGTCATTCCCTTCATGGTTTGATGAGCTCATGGTTGGACAGGACGATCTTAGCTGGTCTCTTCCAACCTTAATGATAATGATTCTATGATTCTATTTCCTCCCTATCCTTTGACCAGCTAATCTGTTTCACTCATCTGCAGTTTTAATGAACATCACCTCCAGGTGGCTCCTGTGCAGCCCTATGTCATGGTCCATGAATTGCATCACCCTTTCCCTCTGCTCAGGTATGGTCACATATGCACATGTTTGAAATCCTGCTCTTCCCTAGCCACTGCTGCAAGCTCTCTCTGAATGAAAGAGGATTGGAAATTGGAAGCAGCTGTGATAGGATCATAAAAGAAATAAAATGGAGGAACGGCCAACAGAGAGAAAATTTGGGATGACTCAAAGCTTAGCCTTCCCCATACCCCTCCCCATGCTCACGCTGAGCACAGAGGTTTTATATTAAGGTTTCTTGCACTTCAAATAGCCCCCCTGGTAGCTGGGCATGGAGGAACTTCTCAGCTTGATTGGGTTTAATTCAGCATAACAGCATCACGGGGTTTGGAGATGAGTGCTTCGAGCCTGGAAATCTGCTCCTGCCGTGGCTGCTTCTCTCCAGGCATCAGCAGCAGGGCAATTTGAAAGAAAAATCATCTGAAATTGAAACCTGTTTAAAAAAAACCCCACAACTTAGTCTGTCTCAAACTGACAGCACTGGGCAAATAATCTACATGTGAAGCAGCTGCATGAGGTCTCATAGGGTATTTGAAGGGCCGTCGTTCATCCGAGGATGCAATGCTGAAGTCCCATAGGTATCAATTTCCCACCCAAAAGTGATCTGGAACCAGAGCCCCTGAATACAGTCAATGTCAATGCCAGCGTATATGGATGGAAAGAGGAAGGCTGGAAGGAAGCTCTCCTGCTCTCAAAATCAGAGTACTTTCCTTTGCAACCCCCAGCACATCCCAAACCTCTCCCAGATACAATCATGACTAGTTTGGAAAAGATGAGATGAAGGAGAGGTCTCAGTCTTTAGAATTTCCACAGCCAGAAGACATTCAACAACCCACGTTTCATCATAGAACCAGAGAAGGGTAAAGGGATACCTCAAAATACCAACAAACGTCTGATCTCTGTTGTGAAAACAAAAATGCTCTCCATCACAAACTGAGCAAAGGATAATTAAGAAAGAAGTCCCAAAGACATTTAACTGGTAGCTGATTCCAAAAGTGAGGCTTTTCCTAAAGATTAGAAATGTGTTAAATTGAATGCATTGGATATGTGAAATGAAAAAGCTTTACAGTGGGAACCTGTTAAACTTCCACCAGAAAAGGAGAAAAGAACCAACGTGATGCATCACAAGACGAGAAAAACGAGAACAAATTGTTGGCAAAGTAAAAGTCCCTGAATTGGAGTTTTCTGTAGAAAAACAAGCAGCTGTCACTGCTGTCACTGTGGTCTTTCCAACCTTAATAATTGATTCTATGATTCTATGCTTGGGGACAGCTGGGCAGTCCCAGCATGGCTCAATGATGAGCATCCCTTGGCAGAGCACCGCTTCCCCCTGATTTATCCCTTTACGATTTCCCTGTGTGTTTTCACTGTTGTTTAATCTCACAGTGCCTCACTGCTTAACAGTTCCCATGGGGGAACAATCTACCCACAGGCTTCCAAGCAGCTGATGGAAACAATATGAAGATAGGTATTTAATGCAGCACATTCGCTAATGTACACCATGGGGGAAAAGCTTATTTAATACCAAACAATTTTACAGATGCAGCAGTTAGAGGAGGCCAGGCTGATTCGCTTGCCTTTGCTATGACACACTGCTAGGCAACACTGCTGCTGCACCAAAACCTGTCTGAACCCCATTCTTCCAAATACAATTTATTCCCCAATAAACTGAAGTTTGCATCTGCAAAGCAAATTGTAAGTTACCTGCTCTGCAGGGACATCTCCATTCCTAAGGCAAGTACTTGCTGTATATAATCCTAGGTGCATGCTCAAAGCCATGCAATTAAATATTAAATTATCAAAAATTAAATATTAAAGCAGCAGTGCATAGTCTGATTTTTGGGTGGTTCTTTGTAGAGCCAGGAGTTGGACTTGGTGATGGGTTGATGGTTGGACTAAGATGGTCTTAGTTGTCTTTCCAACCTTAATGAGTCTATGATCTTTATGGGCCCCTTCCAACTTGAAATATTCAATGATTCTATGATACGTATGTTGTTGATATGTATGTCAACACCCTTAGTACTGTGTATTATTTTGGAAACCACATTTGGGCACAGCCAGGAGAGTAGCTTGGCAGAGAAACCATCTCTTGGACCACCTTGCACCCATCAGACTAAGCACAACTCATCCAATGTTCAATTACATCCAATCCCATGGCAGCCTTTTAATGGATAGCTCTCCAGGGTGGCTGCCTATGGGGACAGGAGGATTCTGCAGGTTTCACCACCATGGACACGTCCCTTTGCTTGTCCCATGTCCTGAGGAAATGCTATAATGCCTTGCACCCACGAGCATCATCCCATTCTCCTCCATGAACTCAAGCCCCAAACACAGGCAAAAGAAAGGAAGGAGAGATGGAGGAACAGAGTAGTCTACCCTAGAGCAACTACTTAACAGGACAACTCATTTTAACAGCTAATACAGGAAGAGAACAAACTCTAAAAAAAAAGTGTTGTCGTCGGAAAACCCTGAGGAGCACCTGCAAGTGGCCTCATTTCTTCTTCCCCCCCTCTCCATTTCCCTTTTGGTGTTCCCCTGGCCAGGGGGGGGATCAGCTTCACCCAACAGGACATTCTGTGGGGCTTGAGAAGGTCAGAGAGCTCATGGCAATGCAGCAGCCAGACATCCATGGGTGGCATCACTCTAAGCAGATTACTCATAGCATCCCAACACACAACCCAGAAATGAGTGAGGATGCTGAAAATTGAAATTCTAACTTTGCTATGAACTCCCTTCTGAAAATAATTGTGTATAACACTCACTTAATGAAGGATGAAGCCACGTGCTCCTCCAGGAGCTGTCCCCTTCCCCAGGGGCAAGGGATCTGTTTACAGTCTATGTCCCTAAAACAGGATTTGGGAATTCAAAACCGAACTTTCTCATTTGTTCTGGAGGTTGGATGGAGCAAGCTGACCCAGTGCCTGATTTAGAATCACAGAACCATAGAATACTCCAAATTGGAAGTGACTTATAAAGATCATTCAACGGTTGGCAACCCTGCCCATGGCAGAGAGATTGGAACTATATGATCTTCTGAGGTCCCTTGCAACCCCAAACCATTCCGTGATTTTATGATTCTGATGAAGGTAGATTGGTCATGTCCACAGAACAAGACTGGCACCATTTGTATGAAAAATGTACGCAGTCGGAGTCAGAACCCAAGGGATTGTCAAAGCCTAATCATGTTGACCTGAGCATCCTGCAAAAAATTCTAGAAAACACTCAAGATGTGACACTGCCAATGACATGCCATCAACTGTGAATAATTGATGGCATTTTTTATGCAGGTCTGATAAAAAACAGCACAGGGAAAAAAAAACACAGCAGGGAGAAGAACCCAACGCAATGCGCTGCCAAACCCAAGCAGACCTCAACTCATGATTCCCAGATGTCCTCCCCTTGGAGTTTATCCTCAGAGGATGCTCTACTGAGTGCTCAGGCTGCGGGCAGATAGCTCTCAACACTTCTCGGACAACAGCAAGGCAGAACAAGAAGAGATTTACTCGCAGCCTAAATTATTCAAAAGAAAAGGGACTGCGCATCTTTAACAAGGCATCGTTTTATGAAGCAAGGTTAACATTTTTACTTGATTCAGTAGAATATTAGAAACTCTCCGGGGTCCATTTGAGGACTTTCTACTTTGAGCAAAAGAACGGACTCAGCACTTTTTATATTATTTAGAGAATAAAATTAACCCTTAATGGCCCAAGCTGCTATTTCTCCTCCCCAGTTAAATATGGCCTGCTCAGCAATTTCTCCCCATATATAATTACAGGCTGCTATCCATCATCTGTAGGAGAATGCTTTTCTGACACTCCGAAAGTGACGCAGTAAGCACTTTTACTAATAGAATAAATATTCTAAATATCTCTTTTATATTTTCATTTAAATTGGAATATTTTAAAATAATTGTAGGGACGCTGCCCGTGCTGTTAGTGCTGCAGGACAGCTCTGTTTTCCTTCAGAAGAGATGTTTATCCTGCACGCAGACCCCTCCACACACCGACACAAAAAAGTAATTAGCCAAAGACTAATTTATTAGGATTTCCCTCCATTCTTGCTGATGTCCTGAGTTTCTCACTGTCCTTATTTTTGGCTTTTCTTCCTCCTGTTTGCTTTTTTTTTTTTTGGCCAGTGGCCTGTAGCCACTTCTTCCATCTGGAAGGGATGGGTTTGCCTTGATGAAGGCACTTGGTTGTGTTCTGGTGAAGGGACAACTCAAGAAACATGTAGATGTGGAACTGAGGGATATGGTTTAGTGGGAAATATTGGTGGTAAGTAGACAGTGGACTCATGATTTCATAACTGGATATGGAGGGGATGGGCTGACAGTTGGACTTGATGATCTCAGAGGCTGTTTCCAACCTTAATGATTCTGTGATTCTGTATGGAGGCTTTACATGATGTTCTCCAAGCACCTACAGCTTTTCCCATGTTCATCCAAACATCTCATGGCTTCACTGTCTTTCCCTTTGTGCTAAGCTGCATTTTGGGCATCTGCTGAGAGCCAGCCTTTAAGCATCATTGCCTTCCCTTGGCTTTTCAACTCTCCTCTGCTCCCAGAGATGTTGCTGAGATCTTCCAGTGTCTCCATCAAGAACAGCACCTGGGATGCAAAGAAGGAAAGCCCGGATCCAGGCATCCCAACAATTTCAGTGAACAGCAGTTCAAAACACATGGGATTCAGAAAGCCGTAGGAACAGCCACTCTGCAAAACAGTGCTTAGGCAGCCACTTCTTCATGCACAACTATTAAATGCAATAAAATAATATTGCTCTATAGGCCCGCTGGGGCGTTTTTGGGATGGTGCCCTGCGATCTGGCAGACTTTACGTAAACAAAATTATTGTTTCATTAGTGGCTCAGGTTTTTTTTTGTTGTTTGTTTGTTTGTTTTTTCTTTTCAGTTGAAGAGCTGAATTAAAGCAGCGTTTGCAAAACTCCAAAAGCGTCTGAAGTGTTTTGGATGTGGTACCTGATGGCTCCAGCTTGGGGAGTTGCTCACTGAAAAGTTTGTGTCTTGTCCCATTGACTCATGGAAGTAGCTAACCAACTCAAGATATTGTTTTCATGTTTTCTTCCAGGTAAAGCAAACACATCCTCAAGGTTAAAAGCCTGTGTCCCAGAAGGAAGAGAATGGCTGCTATCTTCCAACTTTATCAATGCTGTGTTCATATGGTGCAGGAAGGTTCAGGTTTGACATCAGGAAAAACTTTTTCTCCAAAAGAGTGGTCAGGCTGCCTAAGGAAGCGGTGGATTCACCATCACTGGAAGTGCTCAATAAATGTGGAGACGTGGCACTGAGGGACATGGTTTAGTGGGCAATATTGGTGGCAGGTGGATGTTTGGACTAGATGGACTAAAGGTCTTTTCCAACTTTAATGATTCTATGATCTCCATAAATCTCAGAGTCTACTTCTGTTCACTTATTCAGTCTGTTGGCAAATTTCCTGTCTGCCTCTTCCCAATTATGACCATGCACTGCACAGCCTGAGGACTCTGATGTGAGTCAACAGTCACACTAAGAGGCCAAATAAGGTATTAAATGAATAGAAAACAGCAAAATTGAATCAGGAAGGCATTATGTACCCAGGAGGTACTCTTCCCCAGCCCAATAATAGGAGCCATCCTCTACAGGAAACATGGAAATGTGGCACTGAGGGACGTGGTTCAGTGGGCACGGTGAGGATGGGCTTGAGTTGGTCCTGATGATCTTAGTGGTCTTTTCTAGCCTTAATAATTCTATGATCCTAATACCCAGGGATGCTCAGCAGTGCCACAAAGCAAGGCAGTGGGAGACCCCGACAGCACTTAGGAAGGAAGGCACTGATGTGAGACATTGGATAGATCCCAAATTTCATTTCTTTAATGCAAGAGCCCCAAAATTCCATTGGAAACCAGCAACTGTCAGCCAGTTTCAGGTCCTTCTCTGGAAAGGCTAAGCAATCACATGCCCTGTGTGTTACAAATGGTGCCATAAATTCAGGGACCTTACAAATCAACCATGGATGTACACCAAATCCCTGCAGCACTTCACCACATTGACCTAAAGCAGAAAGATATGGGGATGGGAGCCAGACTCCAGGCAATCCCCTTCTAGGAACACATCTGGAGGCTCAAATGATGTTGGCTGCAACAGGAAGGGTGCTGCAGCTGCTGCTAAAACTGAGTCCCAGGAGTTCATGCTCAGTTTTAACCCACCACGAACTCAGCATGACTGCAAATAACCATTAAGTTCTGCAAAAAACAGAGCTCAGAGTGCCCTCCTTTTGCTTTTCATCTATTTAACTGAGCAGTGCCTGGGGCTGGTGCTATCTGCACAGGGATGCACAAGACCAGCACATGATTGTGAGCTGCAACCTCTTTCATTTGTTTCCTTTTTCTTTTTTTTTTTCCATGCCTGTAAGGAAACAAAGCCACTTTGCCCATAAACCTTTGGAAACGCATCCAGGTGTTTTCAGCAGCTTCCAGCTCTACAGCTCCCTTTGGTGCTATAGCTCGCATGAAAAACAGCTGGTGGCTCACCAGCACAGTGCCCTCTGCCTATTTTAGCAAAAAACCCAAATCCATCACTGCAGACAGAGAGAGAAAGGTTGCCTTTTTTTTTATTTTTTTTTTTTTTACCTTTTCTCCCATAGGGCAATAGCCTTTGAGAAAATCCTGGCACACTTCTGCCTTCCTGGACACATAGACGTGGCTGTAGGGGCAGTTGCTGTTGTTGCAGATCCCCTTCAAGAAGTAGGAGCACACTGGCATCTGAAAGAGGAAAGGATGAGAAGCAGAGGATGAGAAACCCCCATACTCATGGCTATTAGGAACCGTTCCAATGCCCAGAACTGAAATAAAACAGTGACACACGTAAAATAAATCTGTGCCTTTTGCCAAACACTGATGCCAGGGGTATTTTTAGTTCTTCTGTTGGGTTCTCACAGCACTGCTCCATGACATGACATGGTCCTGCTGTCATAGCATCCTACGGGACGATTACTGGAAAGCACAAAACTGCTCTTACAAAACTCAGCACAGAAAAGGATGGGGTTGTCAGTGGCATGGGGTGGATTTGTTTTCCCTGCAAAGCTCCCAAATAAACTTGGAAGAAAAGGCAGCAAACACCATCCCAAGAGATAATGCAGCAGCAGAAGCAGAGGGCTTGCCCTGTCTGAAACACCGTTTCCCATCATGGTTTTCCTCTCTCTTATGTGGGTTTTCCAGCAGCATGAAGGTAATCCCACAACTTAACAAGGCAGAAAAGTGCTTGCAAGCATTATTTGTAGGGGGGGGCTGTATCACATGCAAGCAATAGCCCAGCACTCCTAGAGCTACAGGAGGACTGGAGCTGGAGGAAGAATGCTTCAGGAGAGGAGGAGGAGGAGGAGCAGAGCTGTCCCAGTACAGGGGAGGCTAAGCTTCAGCATCACTATGACAAACCAGCAAAAAGCAAGAGAGCATTCACCCACCACTTCAAACTGCAAACTTCACCTTCTTCCAGCTGTTATAATTAAAAACAAATTACCAATCTGCAGCAATATGTCACCATCCTTAACTCAAAGTAACTTCCCAACCCTAGAAGCAGCTTTGCAATGTGATCGGTTTGTAACCTAAATGCTGTCCCATCCCCTCAATGCTGTCCCATCCCCTAAATGCAAAATTTACTTACTGCTCAGTGCACTACTGATCCCTCTGCTCATCCCAGTGCTGCTGCTTCAAGCGTCCCCAAACCAATACTTACCCTTCTGCAATAAGCGTGCGCAGAAAAGTCCCTTTCCCTGAAGGGCACGTTTAAGGTTTTAACTAAATTGGCTCATTTGAGGCAAAGAGAAAGGGAGAAATAGAGGGAGGGGGGAGCAGAGGGGAAAGAAAACAAAGGGTGCTTTAAGAGAGAAGAGTTTATTTTTAATTGTCTTTTAACTGCAGACATTAACATAAAGGACAGGGCTCTAGGGCTATCTTTTTTGTTGGTGGTGGTGTGACCGTAAATGATTCCCTTAATGTAGTTTTTGATATAGAGCCCAAATTAGCTCTAATAAAAAGGGATAATAAAGCCAGCTCTTATACAAAAATAAACTCCTCCTAGCTGTCAAGCCTGAGCCATTATCAAGAGGAAGCAGCACTCTCATTTCAATTAACCTTGTTTGCACCCCACTACGTCCACACAAATAACAATAACATTAATTCAAGGCACTGGTGCGGTGCGTCCATATTAGACAGCTTTGACTATGTACACGCTTTGGAGCCAGCAGCTAATGAACCCGAAACTCAACGTGAATTTCCAAATTGCTCACAACAGAGTTTTGAAGCTCTATTAGGGAGAAAAATGCTGATTCTTTTCAAGTTCCTCAAGGGGAAAAGCTGTTGTAGCAGCAGCGGGCGGCTGCCGGAGTCCTAGCCTCTTGCTAACCTTCAGTCACAAACCCATTCATTCAGATTTATGGGTTCCTCTAAATCACAGTGACATGCTGGAGGCTCTGCCCTGTTGCACAGAAGAGGAATCAGCTCTGCCCAGCGTCCCCTATAGGGTGAAAACCCCATTAGCTCCACTTTCCCCTATCCCCCAGGTAGGCTCCCTGTAATTTTTCCACTGCTTGCAGAGGCAGATTGGCTTTTGAAGCTCTCTCTCAGGCATAGTGACCATATGAATGAGTGCTTTGCCCTGGGGTATCCAGCAGAGAGCATCCTTGGAACAGGACCACAGCTGGAAAAAGGATTTGGCTGTTTGGGATTTGGAAAAGGTGTCTGCTGCTCGCAGCTGAATCCACAGTCTCTGTGTTTAAAAGGGATTTCCCCCATTTTATAATTCTGTGACTTTTCAATGGGGAGACTGATGCATGGGATACTCCAGGTTGAGTGCAGCTTTTGCCCTCAAACCAATAGCTTTAGCCCCAATAAAGTCCTGCTCCTTTTCCTGGACCATTCTGCTGACTTCCCACCAAAGTGGACATGTGATGACAATCCCAGATGGCACTCTGAATGTCTGGGTGCCCCCAAAATCCCAACATGACCTTGAGAACAAACTAACGGTGCCATCAGCAGAACCTTGGACAGTGCTCTCAATCTATTTGCCATTAAGCACCACAGTCATTATTAACTGCAAATAACAGATAAGAAATATTAAAATATATCATAGATACTAAAATAGATGATAGATAACAAATAATAAAATAGATAACAAGGGAAAACCCCAACTCAAATATCTGAAAGTAAGCCACTCATTCATCCTGAACCCAACAATTCACCCAGGAAAACCTGCACACGGGGAAAACACTGCCTTCCTCTGCCGAACAACTTCACCTGTCTTCCTCCTCAGTTGATAAATGAGGGAATCACCACCTCTGCCTGTAATCACTCGGGTTAACAGGGAGTTACAGGAGCTCAATAGTGGAGTCGCCTCTTGCTTTGGGCAGCTGGCTCCCCATGGCCATAAATCATTGTGAGCAGGCTCCAGCTCCTCAGAGAAGCTTGTTTCTCTTCCAGACGGTGTTGACGACAAGCGCAGGGCAAGTGGAGACTCTGAACTGCTCCAGGGTGCCTAATCCTGCAAAAAATAATCCTCCTTCCTTACAGAGCATGATCTGCACAGCTACAAACACCTCCTCCAACCGGATTCATTTTAGGGTTGAATTGGAGGGCTGTCACCTGCTTGTTTCCTATGCTGATGTAACCACTCAGCCTGGGATTAGATGATGCTTCAGGACCCCGTGGGACTCATATGGATATTTCTAAGTCCCAACTTTCATGCATGTTTTTGCCCTGGGATCAAAATCTGCTGATACACCCAGAACCACTCAGTGCACTGGTACAGATAGAAGCTGAGCACTCCATGGGGTCTGGGCCACTACGGGACTAACACCAGCTTTCAATGCTTGCTGAAATATCCAAGACCACTTAAATCATTGGTATAGATGAAAGCTGAGCATCCCATGAAGTCTGATTTGGGATCAACGCCAGAATCCAATGTGTGCTGAAATACCCAGGACCCATAAACTCACTGGTATAGATGGAGGCTGAGTATCCTATGAGGTCTTGATCATTATGGGATCAACATCAGGCTCCAAAACTTGCTGAAATATGCAGGAGCACTCACTATTATGAATGGAAGATGATCATCCCATGCAGTACCAGTCCTCCAGCTCAGAGGTACTGGTAATGGGTCGAGCGCTGCCAGCAGTGCTTGTACATTAATTATTTCAATATAAAGAAATTAGCAGCACCTCTTAAAGACATCCTATCCCAATGTCTACTCCAAATTTCTGTCAATTACAGTGATTCTGGATATGTCAACAGCCACACAAACAGCAAGACCCTTTGCAAACATTTCTTCTTTCTCGTTTCTTTATTTCTGAAGCCTGTCTTCACATTATAAGGAAAAAAACAACTTCAAACAGTCCTTCTTCCTTCTATCAGTCCTCATCCCCATTGCTCTCTGTCATGCCATGAGTCATGGAGTACAGCTGTCCCCAGTCTATCTTCTCTATTTTATATACTCATGATTAAATGACTCTGAAGAAAGAGACATGTAAAAAACATATGGTGCTTTGTGCCTCGCTCGGAGCGACTCTGCTCACCACCAGCATAACTTATGAGCTCCTTGGTGACAACGAACGTGCTGTATGCAGAGAGGGGAGGAAAAAGAGACGAGAAAACTACGAGGGAGGAAAAGGAGACAAGAAAATTGTATGTTCAAAGGCAGTGATGCACCCTCCTTTTCCAATGATGCTCAAATGGAAGAGAGTGAAGAAGATCATACAAGGGCAAATTCACAAATATTCCAAGCAAGATGAAAGCAATGATGAAATCAAAAGCCATTCTGCCCAACAGTTTCACTGCCTAGCTTTTACAGAGAGGTGAACGTATGCCCAAAGGCTCCTGGATGCTGTGACACTATCCTCGTCTACCCCTAGCATGGGGTGATTCAGAATAAGGGTGATCCTGCACAGGTAAGGATTAGATGCTGTAAACACTGCTCCCATGCACTTACTCTGTGATTACTGTAGTTTAAGTGCTCCTTAACCCAACACATGTCACTGATACTTCCAGTAGCTCCAGGTGCTCTGGTTTCCAATCCACTGCTTAACACACTAATCTACTGATTCACCACGCTGGTTTAAGCAGCACACTCTGCTCCCATTATAAGCCCTGACCCTATAACAAGCCCAAGCAGCTTGGAAAGCAAAGTACAAATGAACTCTGTTTGAAGCACTCTATAACACAGGCTTCCCTACAGCCATCATAAACACCTCTGTAGGTCAGCTTGTTAAAAAAGCAACAGCAAACTTGTTAGGAAGCCATACAGACCTTGTCCTTGGAAACTTTGTGGGAGAATGGACACTTCCCATCTGTTTTCTTGCACGTGCCACGA
Organism: Tympanuchus pallidicinctus; assembly: GCF_026119805.1. Taxonomy (NCBI): domain Eukaryota; kingdom Metazoa; phylum Chordata; class Aves; order Galliformes; family Phasianidae; genus Tympanuchus; species Tympanuchus pallidicinctus. The sequence continues at coordinate 75,044,495 of NW_026294769.1, forward strand.
AGAAACCTGCCAAGAGACCAGAGGGAGAGGGGTGGATGTGAGAATAGGTAAAAAAAGAAGCCATTTTTCAACACTGAGTCTCTTGTGTGACACATAAAACTGCTGTAAAGTTCACCGTTAAAGCCTATAATATGCCTTAAATCAAGTCACAGAATCATCAAATCACAGAATGGCTTGTGTTGGTGAGGTCCTTCATAGAACCATAAAATGGTTTGGGTTGGAAGGATTCTTACAGATCATAGAACGACTTGGGTTGGAATGGATCTTACAGATTATAGAATCATAGAATTGTTGGGCTAGAAGGGAACTCAAAGATCACAGAGGCATAAAACGGTTGGGTTGGAAGAGATCTTATAGCCTATCCAGTCCCAGCCCCTGCCGTGGGCTGGTTGCCACTCACAAGATCAGGTTGCCCAAAACCCATTCAACGTAGCCTTGAGTATCTCCAGGGATGGGGAAACCACAGCTTCTCATAGCAGCCAGTGCCAGGGTTTAACCATTCTCTAAGAATTTCTTCCTAATATCTAATCTAGATCTCCCTTCTTTTAGTTTAAAACCATTCTCCATTGTCCTATCACTATCAGATTGGTATGAACAAGATATAGATGGGAGCATACAGATGTAAAAAACGTTTGGTGGCAGCTGGATTTGCAGATCTTTACAACTACAGCATAGCTTCTCAATAAATGACAACCTAAAACAAACACAGACTGAGAAAAATAAAAGATCATGAGAAAAAAAATAGAGAATAGGATTGTATTACGAGAAACTGAGTGCAAGCAAGTGAAATCAGCTTAAAAAAAATGAAGGCAAAAATCGCCTTTCCCTCCTATATGGTCTCCCATCGAGCGTTGTGCAACTCACAAATGATTTCTCGTGCAGCAGCAATTTTAAGAAGAAATTACTCAAAGAGTTCATCAGCAGAGTTGGCTTTTCCACGCTTTTTAAACGACTAATAATATAGTTTAATCAACTATTGGGCAGGTATAATGAACTGGCAACATTAATCAGTTCTCCCATAATAAATTACTAGGCCTCTTAGCTGTGTGGCATTGCAGGATGAGGGATTCAAACTTGTTGCATGGAGTGGATGGAATGGTCTTTTTGGAGGCTGGCTAAATATTATAATTTCAAATCCTACCTTGCAAACTGTGATGGCATTCTCAAATTCACGGCGGTAACTGATGCTAAGAATTATTCTTCTAATTATGTTTAACAAATGTTGACTGGATCTTATTACAAATTCTTACGATAAAAAACAGTATACGTTACTTCAATCTTTTATCTTTTTAGGTGGCATAAGTATCATAAGAAACATGAGTGTATTAGTGGTGGTATCCACTTCCAAGACATGAAGTAAGTATTAAAACAGTTCCCATAGGTCATGCAAACAACTAAAGCGTGTATTCTGGTTCTGTGATGCTTAATTATCATGAGTAGGTATGAAATGTCATGTAAATTCAGAAAAAGAAATTACCAGAAGAGATTAAATAGATTAGGATTCTCCTGTCTGGCAAGTCTGGATATAAAAGGAAGATTACATAGAGTTATAAATGATGCCTAGAAGGTGATTAGGGAACTATTAACCTTTCCTTCTCACGACCTATGGACAAGGAGGTACCTAACCTAGCAGGGAAGCAGCCAGTCGAGGAAGCATTTTTCATGCAACAGTTCTCATGTTTTTCTATCTCTTTAACTGGGAGTTTCCCTGCAGAATGTCACACAAGCAAGTACCAGAGCCAACTGATGGCCCAACGATGGGTCATAGCATATGGTTACTGCATCCATCCGTACCTGGTGCAGACTGCCACCTTCTCTGGATCATGGATGTAGGGGCAGTTCTCCCCACGATTGCACTTGCCGAAGCGGTTGTAGTACATGCAGTATTCCTTCTTCTTCTCTTTCTTCTGCTTGGCTTGACGGATGATGGCCAAACTCCTCTGAACAGCACGGCTAAACAGAGCAAGATGGATGTTTCCAACTTCACAACTTCAGTACAACGATATCACAAAACGACACACAGAAAATGGTTCAACGGTACCCAAAATCACAGCAAAGACCAAGCTGTACTTTGAAGAGGGAATTAAATATTCAGAAAATCTGCACTGGGCCATAGGCTTTTAGGTTCTTCTAGTTTTGGGGTTTTTTTTTTGCCAACTTCAGCATGAATCTTTAAAAATCTAGAATATCAGGATAATTTTCCAGCAAATGTCTGCATTTGGGATAAAGTAGTCCCATGTTTTAAGCAATCTGATCCAGTGAAAGATGGTAGAAGTGTTGGACTAGATGATCTTAAAGGGTCTTTTCCAGCCTATACTGGAAAGCACTTCTGCAGAACACCTGGGAACTCTGGGGAAAAAGAAAGCACCCAGCAGTTAGCCAGACATCCTGGAAAGCCTGTCCCAGTGTTTGTCCATCTCCATGGTAAAGAAACGTTACCTCATGTAACCTCACCTGGAGCAGCCTTGTGCCATTCCCATGTGTACTACTGTTGCAGAGAAGAGATCAACACCTCCCTCTCCACTTTCTTATAAAAGCTGTAGGGAGCAATGAGGTCACCTCTCAGCTTCCTTTCCAAAATAGACAAAGTGTCCTCAGCCTCTCCTCACAGGAGAGGTCATGATGCCAGCCACATGCTGGGCTGTGAACACAGCCAGGAACATGAGGGAGGGGATCTACCCCTCTATTAGAATTATTATGGTGCCTGCAACACCTCAGTAGCATATAAGGTCAAATCTGGGATTCTCAGTCCAACACAGTGAGTCCAGTAAAAGGCCACCAAGTTGGGCCTGGACCATATGATATCTAAGCAAAGGGCAGGAGCTGATCTGCTCACTTGGGAGAAGACAAGTAGGGGTTTTGTCCTCCGGGAGTATTTAATGGCATGGTACAGAGAACACAAACCAGACCTTCTCTGGGATATGGCACAAGAGACCTCTGGTGCAAGAGCCTATTAAGAGCCCTTCACGGGCTCCTCCATGACCAAGATGATCTTCAATGACACTGTGAGCATGCAAAGAGATTCCCTGAAGCTTACAGGAACACAGTGAGGCAGAAAAAGTCCTCTCCTATGCTGGCTGCAAGGTAACACTGAATACCAGACAAAATTAAGTATCTGGTATCACTAGAAGTTACTTAAGGATATCAGAAGTTGTTTAGCACACGTTTTCCATGAGCTTGCAATTGAAGAAGTGATTACCCATCAACTATAGGACTGTATGGGACAAGGAGGAAGCGAAGAAGCACTTCTTTGCTGAAATTATGATATGGAAAAAGGGCTCTCCTACAGTCAACACTCTTTGTGAGATATCTGGCCAGCACATTAAGTGCACTTATTTGCAGGATGGACCTTACCACCAATTAACTGATGGCAGATTTTAAATTAGGTGGTATTAGAGATGGGTTATAATAAAACATAGCTAAAATCTGGCACCAAGTCTGCCTACAGACATCTGGAACCAAGACACTTTGGGAATAAATTTTAGTCTACTACAATTAAGAGGAGCTTGTCTGCAAATGCTCATACTTAAGGACGCGATGATACGTGGCACATCTGTAGCATAGAAGGAAGGCAATAAGAAAGGCAGCAGGGTGTTAAGCAGTGGTAATGTGCTGTCATTTTCCTACTCGTGCTTCCCAGTTGCCACATGCTTGGTTCCCAGTTTGCAGGAGCAGCAGCACTGGTTGGGTACTCGGTAGAGAAGGAAAACCTGCAAGTTTGCCGGGTTGTATTGGGATGTGATTTATTGAGTCATGGGGGAAAAAAATACAAACTGCTGCTCTACAGATGGCAGTGACACTGCTGCCCTCGAGAACAATAGAGTTGTTGTAAAAAGGGACTTTCAGAGAGGGCTAGAGAAGGATTTGAATTCTTAAATGTGCTGATATCCATTACTGACCTTTCAAACCCTCTCAAGAGAAACTTTCAGAGCAGCAGCCAGCGTCTTCCTGCTAAGTTTACAACTGAGAATGGGGGTGAACAGAGCTTCACCAAACTAAGAGCCAATGAAACAGCCCCATCACACGCTTCATACACCATCCTGAGCACAAATCACACTGTGGGTACAGACCTTGCAATGTATCGGCTCGTGGCTGATCGGTTCAGGCAGCCAAACGGAGAGAAGCCAGGACTGCTGGGCGTGCAGCTCAATCGTGCTGTTGGAAAACAGGAAGAAACACAAACACATTCATGACCATTTGCTCAGAATCACAAAATTTTTGCAGGATCATGTGTTCTTTGGTATATTATTGCTTGGATGAGTATGCAAGCTTTGCAACGAGGATAAGCCCTGCAAAAAAAGGCCTCTGAATGCTGCAGGGATCCTTTCCTTGGTGCTGGGAAACTGCTCCAGGGAAATTCACACGTATGCATTGGCTGAGGAGCAAAATTTGAGGTTGCAGCAGCCCAGGGAAACCCAGTGGCTGACTTCAGTCCGTGCATGCATGCAATTAAATTATCCTTGAGTGCCGTAGGAAAGACTGAATTGAAAATAAAAGGCATTTCCAGGTGGTAGCAGCGTGCTTCAGTCACTCACCTGCCATCCTGGGTGTGCTGGGGAGTGAGTGAGTGGAATTTGATAGTGCAGCAGCATGCAGTCCCGGCACTCGAGCTGTCACTCTGGCTGCCAATGGCTGCAAAACCCCATCTGTTCCCTTTGCAAATGCAAAGAGCAAATGTGATGCTGGTGGCCCGTGCCTGGAGATGGGAGGCATCGAGAGCTTGCAGGACATGAGCAAAAATCTTTGGGTGCAGCAGATATTACAAGGTGTGTTCAAGCTTGGTGCAAGATCACTGAGTATTACAGGGGCATTTCATAGAACCACAGAATGGTTGGGTCAAAAGGGATCTTAAAAGATCACAGAATCATAGAAAGCTTGGGCTGGAAGGGACTTTAAAGACAATCCAGTTCCAACCAGGGTTGTCACCCACCAGATCAGGCTGCCAAGGCTGCATCCAGCCTGGCCTTGAACACCTCCAAGGATGGGACATCCACACTTTTTTCTGGGCAGTCTGCCCAGCTATTTGGCCATCAGGACCCCCAAAGTCTTTCTCTGCAGCTCGGCTCTCAATAAGTTCTTCTCCCAGTTTGTACACCTATATCTGGAATTGCCTCAACCCAAGTGCAATACTTTGAAATTGCCCTTGTTAACCTTCTTTAGATTCCTGTGTGCCCAGTTTTTGAGTCTGTCCAGACCCCTCTGAATGGTGTCCCTCTCTTCTATTGTGTCAACTGCACCACTCAACTTGGTGTCATCAGTAAACGTGCTGAGAGTGCACTCAATTGTCTATGTCATTGATACAGATGTTGAAGAGCATTGGTGCTAAGATGGGCCCCTGAGGAAAACCACTTGTGACTGGCCTCCTCCTGGACACAGAGCCATTGACAACAACCCTCTGGCTGCAACTATCCAATCAGTTCCTTATCCAACGAACAGTTCACACTTCAAAACCATATCTCTTCAATTTAGAGTTAAGGATGTGGTGTGGGATCATGTCGAAGGCCTTCGACAAGTTCAGGTAGATGACAGTAGTTGCCTTCCCTTTGTTCATTGATGCAGTTACTCCACCATAGAAGTTCACTAGATGGGTCAGTCACAAGAACTGCTTTTGGGGATGTTTGTTTTTTTGGCTTTTGGCTCAGGTTCTGCTTCTCCAAGGGAAAGGTGATGAGGCCATCAAGCTCAAGCAAAGCTGACCTCCCAAACAATGCAGGGAGAGATCCAAATTAAAGCCCATCATTAGGGAAAGGTTAGAGCATCTCTCAGTCCTCTGCAATTATTTTTAAAGCACTTGAAAGCAAGCTCAGCAGGACAAACTATCCCAAGAGTGGGCTCCCCAGGGCAGCAGACAATATCTTTAAATATTTAATACCTGGGCATAAAAGCAGACTCTAGGGTACGAGCGTCTCTCAGTGCTCATGTGCCATCCTTTTAGTTAAAGCAGCCTGACAACCACATCCTTTGCCAGAGAAGAGGAACTGCTAAATAAATAAATAGATAAATAAATAAAGGGTGCAACAGTCTCCTTCAGCTGGTTTTAAATGGGTATGTACCCATACTACAGACATGGCTGAACAGCTGGGTGGATTTTTTTCACCGCTTTCATCTTCTGGCAAGAAGAAATGTTATTATATGCAACCTAAAACTATTTGAAAATGTTGGGAGGATGGAATATGTGCCACACTGGATACATATCACTCTTTACTGATTCCTACTGGGAATTAATTCGCAGCCTCCAAGCAGTTTCAATGCACGAGAATCACTCCCATTCATTGCAAAATGCAGCACGGAAGCACCCGTTGACCACATCCAGCAGCCTGGCAGCTGGCAAAGCAACACTTCCTCCTTGCTCTCTAATTACTCTGAGTGGAAATATTCGTCCAACTAATAGAGAACTGCCTAAATATTTACCCAGGAGGAGACAGCCCAACGGCCATGTGGTTCAGAAGCTCTGTAATTATGTGGTTTTTAACATGCAGCAGCCTGGAAAGAGGCAAAGCCTCATTTCTCTCTTCTGTCTATTGGGATTTATGGAGCTGCAGCACAACGTTGGTTTTAGAAACTTTTCCATCATGCAAAAAAAAAAACCAAAAAAAAAAAAAAAAGGTTAAACGTAATAATAGAATAAGAGTCATTAAGGTTGGGAAGACCTCTAAGTCCAACCCCAACCCATTCCACCACGTCCACCAAACCATGTCTCCAAGTGCCACACACAGCTCTTAAACATCTCCAGGTGACTCCATCACCTTCATTGGTAGCCTATTCCAACGTGTTACCACTCTGAAACACAAGTGATTCTCTGCAAACCTCGAAGGAATCAGTGAGCAAGGTCAGAGCAAGACAGATGCACAGTGGAGTGTTGAGCTCTCCAAAGGCACCTATGCCCTATGGGGTTGAGAAATGACACTGAGGAATGGAAAGAGATTAAATTAAAAATAGAAGCTGAAATGTGCTTGTGTGCAAGCCCATAGGGCTCGAGACTCAATGAAACATGAGGGACATGGTTTGCTGGGCTTAAGTGGGGATGGATTGATGGTTGGACTGGGTGATTTTGGAGGTCTTTTCCAACCTTAGCGATTCTGTGATTGTTTGAAACATAATGCTGAGTGCCACTAAGCTTGACTGTGACCCTGGAGAGCCTCACTTGGCCCTTCCTCCACATGCAACCCAACTGAATTTTGCAAGAGAGTGATTAAGCACGCTGAGAGAGGACCAGTACTGGGACAGAGTGCTTCTGGAGCAGGACAGCAAACCATACATTCCTATGCTAAAGGCAGAATTTCCATTGCTGCAGATATTTAAATAAGAGTGCACAGGAGAAAAAAAAAAAAAAAAAAAAAGGAAGAAGAAGAAGAAGAAACACACACAAAAAAAGCTGCTGGGTGAGCATCAAAGAACTGCACATTAAGGGCTTTTTAACTGATTACACACAGCACGCCGGCGTCAGGCTTGATATTTTATATCCTGCATAAGGGACAGGTGTTTTTCTCTCTTCCTTTTTTCTTTTTTTCCTTAACGATTGAGTCAGGTCGAAGAGCATCATCTGTAAGGAAACCCACAGCCCGTGCAAACGGGGCTGTTTCTCTTCATGCATCATCCCAACCCGACGCTGGCTCTCGGAGAGCGGAGAAGTGATTGTTGTACCTCACCCAGCCGTGAGCCTCGGCGCGTCGCTCCAGAGGGAACGGAGCTGTCATGTTCATTAAATGCATGATTACAGCTATGATTAATGGCAGGGGCTATCGTCTAACTCTGTATTTTTTTATTTTTTTTTCCCAACTCCGTTCGAATCCACAGCACAACAGCCTGGCTCCGGAGGTCTCTCAGAGGACACAACCCACTCTGAACTTTGCTTCTGGAACAAAATGGTGCAAGGTGATCGTGTCAATGGGGCTCTCCATTGAAGAGACTGGAGGCTGCACCCCTATGACAGCACCCATGCATTAATCCAGATGGTTTTCTTCACAGATTGCAGGATGAGATGGGTACTTTCCTCTGGTACCTGGTCCCTTTCCTCCAGGGAAAGGCTGGTAGACATATCCGTTGGCAAACTACCTTGGCAAACCATACATATCACAGAACAACAGAATGGCCAGGGTTGGAAGGGACCTCAAGGATCATGAAAATCCAACCCCCTGCCTGGTTGACCCTGCCTACTAGACCAGGTTGCCCAGGGCCCCATCCAACCTGGCCTTGAACACCTCCAGGGATGGGGCATCCACAACATCTCCGAGCAGCCTGTTCCAGCACCTCACCACTCTCATAACAAAGAACTTCTCCCTGACATGAGCCAGCAGTGCGCTCTGGCAGCTCGAAAGGCAAATGGGATCCTGGGCTCCATCAGAAGAGGGGTGGTCAGCAGGGACAGGGAGGTGATCGTCCCTCTCTACTCGGCTCTTGTGAGGCCCCATCTGGAGTACTGTGTCCAGGTGTGGAGCCCTCAGTACCAGAAAGACATTGAGATTTTGGAAAGGGTCCAGAGGAGGGCGACTAAGATGATCAGGGGGCTGGAGCACCTCCCCTATGAGGACAGGCTGAGGGAGTTGGGCTTGTTCAGCCTGGAGAAGAGAAGGCTGCGGGGTGACCTCATGGCAGCCTATCAATACCTGAAGGGAACCTACACCCAGGAGGGGAGTAAACTCTTCAAAAGGGCTGACAACAGCAGGACGAGGGGAAATGGATCCAAGTTGAAGGAGGAAAGATTTAGGTTGGATGTGAGGGGGAAGTTCTTCACAAGGAGAGTAGTTAGGCCCTGGAACGGGCTGCCCAGGGAGGTTGTGGATGCCCCATCCTTGGATGTGTTTAAGGCCAGGTTGGACGGGGTCCTGGGCAACCTGAACTGAATGTGTATGTTTGGTGGCCCTGCTGGGCAGGGGGGTTGGAACTACATGATCCTTGAGGTCCCTTCCAACCCGGGTGATTCTGTGATTCTGTGATTCTGTGTGACATCCAACCTAAATCTTCCTTCCCTCAACTTAAAACCTTTTCCTCTTGTCCTGCTATCTACCCTCTCAAAGAGTTGATTCCTCTCCTGCTTGTAGGCTCCCTTTAGGTACTGAAAGGCTGCAATAAGGTCACCCCGCAGCCTTCTTTTCTCCAGGCTGTACAAGCCCAGCTCCCTCAGCCTGTCTTCATAGGGGAGGTGCTCTAGACCCCTGATCATCTTTGTGGCTCTCCTCTGGACCCTCTCCAACAGCTCTCTGTCTTTCTTGTAATGGGGGCTCCAGAACTGGACAGAGTACTGCAGATGGGGCCTCACAAGAGCAGAGTAGAGGGGGACAATCACCTCCCTGTCTCTGCTGGCCACCCCTCTTCTGATGGAGCCCAGGATGCCATTTGGTATCCATCCATTTTTGGGTGGATCCACCATTCTTGGGTGCTTTCCAGGGTGGGATGTGGGATTCTTTCCTTCAGCTTCAACACCTCCGTGCAATTCCCCACCACCCCAGGACTTTTTAACACTTCCTGAGAATGCCAGCTAAGATTTCCCTTTGCATGCAAATCAACTGCAAACATTGCACTGTGGTTAATTACACTCTTAATTATTTAGGCAGGATTCTATTGCTCCTAGGGCACAGTGAAAGAGCAGGAGACAAGGGGATGTATTGGGACCAAGCAGTACAGTGGAGTAATTATGCTCGGGAGCATCATGTTGGGGCATCAGGTAAACCCCCCTGTGACAATGGGACCACTAAGTCCCTTACAATAACCCCAAATCTAAATCTCACACAAGGAGAGAAATGGGCTTCATTCCAAGTGTCGAATGTTGCTCCAGCTCAGCAATCACTGCCATGGGGTTTTGCACCACCATCCCATTATTTAACCTTGCTGAACACCTGCACCATTGCAGCTTGCTTCTGCTCAACCCCCTTCACGCATTGGCACTAAGAAAAAAGGCTCTTTTCAACCATGCCATCTCCTTTAATAGGTCATGTTATAACTGTGCTTTGCCTTCTGTGGCACGGGCAGCCTACTTCTGGAAGAGGTGGCCATTCATTCTGTGGGGCTCTCCTGCCTTTATTGCTGAACAAAAAGTTTTGAGGCTGGCACACAGGAAATTTATTTCTTTAATTATTATTCATTTAAGTGGCTTCCACTGTTTCAGATGATCAGCACTAGCAGCTGCTGGGGGTAATTTATTTTACTCACCAGACAGCAGAAGCCCTCACTTTCTGGAAGGTAACAACAAAACAAGGGCTTTTAAAGCAGCTTTTCATGCTTTCCTGCCTGACTGCATCCCAGCTCTGAACAGGAAAATGCATGTCCCTGCTTCAGGCACTCACAGTTTTGTTATTAGCAAAGCACGCTCAATTAACAATGCATGCTCTGGTTTCAATGCTGTTGCAAAATCGGCTCTGTGGATGCTTGCAAGGAGCATGGACCATCTACCATGCTCTGCACACCCTGGATCCAATGCTGCTCCTCAAGGAGAGCAGGTTGCAAACCCAAGAGGTTGAGCTCAAAGAGACCAAGGCATTGAGAAATCCTAAAACTGAGGAGATGAAGCTAAAAGGGTCCCGGCACTGAATGGTTGAGTAATCCTAAAATCAAGGGATTGAGCTCAAGAGAAGCTGAGAATTGAACAACTCCAAACTGGAGGATTTGAACATAAATGAACCAAGGGATTGAGCAGTCTCAAAATGAAAGGACTGAGTTCAAAAGGAGCTGAGCAATCCCAAACTTGAGGGATTGAGCTTGAAGGACCCAAGGGATTGAGCAAATCCAAAGCCAAGTGACTGAACTCAAAAGGGGCAGAGAGATTAATTAATCTCAAAACCAAGGGATCAAGCTTCAAGGGGACAAAACCCAAACCCAACAGACTGATCTTAACAGCGACATGGAATAGAGAAATTCCAAGGGATTGGAAAACCTAACTGATCTCCAAAGGGAACAAGGGATTGAGGATTACCAAACCCATGAGACTGAGTTAAAAGGAATAAAGGGTTTGAGTAATTCCAAACCCAAGGGATTGAGTTTGAAGGGTCCGAGGGATTGAGCAATCCCAGAACCAAGAGACTGAGCTTGGAAGAGAAGAGGGGATTGAGCAAACCCAAAGCCAAGCAACTGAGCTCAAAAGGGCCCAAGGGACCGAGCAATCCCAGAACCAAGGGATTGAATCCAAAGGGATAAAGGGACTGAATAATCTCAGAAACAAGGGACTGAGCTTGAAGGGCTGAGAGACCCTACTCAAACAACATCAAAATCAGCACAGTATAGCAGTAATCCAACTTCAGCTGTTCTCACATCTTAGGCTGGGCTCCTCAATCATCCCATCCCAACACAGAACGAAGGCAGGACAATTGAGGCCACAGAGGGGTGAACAAGCTACTGGAGATTGGGACGTTCTTTGGCACGATGCAATGATGGGAATGTTTGGGCATGAGCTGCAGGTTTTCCTGAGTATCCAAAGTTGCAAAGGGAAGATTTCCTTGCAAGAAGCAGCTTTGGATGTTGCCTAAACTGCAGTGAGCTCACATCGTGGGCTGCAATAGTTCTACTTGCACCACTTGTGCTGAGATTGGGGTCAGGGCTTCTTTCTGGACAATGTCAAACCTTAATTTTGTTCCTGCTGCTTTCAATTTCATACCTTTTTTTTTTATTATTATTTTTTATTTCCCCTTTCAAATTTATTTTTGAAATGCTGTGTTGCCAGAACCTTTTGCTTCTTTCCCCAATTTCATGGAAATTTCTCAAGCGTCCAAATAACGCAGCAATTGTAGTAAGAAATGAAGGAAAGGTTTGCTCAACCAGCTTATTGCATTTGCTTAATTAAAGCCACATCTAATTGCAATGCATCAAACACTTTCCACACTGTCCTGCTGCCACATTTCCTCACATTTCCACAAAGTGAAAAATAGATCTTTGCATTTCTGATTGTAGTCAGCGCACAGAGAGACAAAATACCAACCCAATAAATTCAGGTGAACAGCAGAATTATAACCCATCATTAAGTAAATCCCGGGCTATTAAACTGTCATGAGCACTTCCCATCTCTCTGCTACCCCAACACTCAGTGGAGATTAAAAAGAGGAAAAGTTTTGCACAATATCCTCTCATCATCCCTTTGGCTCTCCTAAAAATTGCACACTGGACTGTGTTTCTCTGCATGGTCCCAGTCCAGCAGTGGATATTTATGGACAAGGATGAATCCATCAGCCTTTTTTTTTTAAGTTCCCTAAGCACGAATTGCTGATTTCCAGTGGTTAGATGAGTTTTAAAACCTCCATGCATTAGGATAAATGAAAATAAGGTCTGGAACAAGAATTATAAATATGGGATATGCAAGATGTGCGTTTGGGAAAAGTTGCCAGGCAAACATCAGAGCTCCAAACAGCAGCAGAAAGAGTGATTTAAGTATCTCCCAGCACCTATATTAAACCACTCAATGTATCAACTGGAAATTAAGCAGAATCTGGTGTCATGTCCATCTCTATGCTGTAGGGCAAAAGCCAGTACACCTGAGTCTTACCCAAAAAAAAGTTCTTGAAAAAAAAAACACAATAACCCAAACTGTCCTTGAAAAAATATCCAATAACAGAGACATCACAGTCAACCCAACCAACGTGCTTCTTCAAAATCCTCATCCTCCAAAAGCCCTCCCTGCTGCAATGGAAGACCCCTGGGTTTTTGGCTTCTCTGTCCTGAAATCTGGCCCCTAAAGCTGGATCTGCTCCATCTGACACTTTCCATGGCCATGTCTTGAGGGTTTTGCCCACCTTTTGCTGCTCCAATAAAAGTCTGTTGCATTGAATCAGTGCTTGGGAATGGTCCTCAATCTCAGATCCACACTCAGGATGGTTCTTCCCTATGGGCTACAATGGTCTCACTTCCATTAAAAGGCACTGCATTTTTTTCAAGCCATTTCCACTATTTGTTACAATTGCTTTGAATTTAATATGTTCCCTGTCAGCAGAAGCACTCTGAAGTCTCTGGTCCCATGGAAAGGCAGAAGGAGTGCAGGGATTCAGACACTATTGATGGGATTTTTGTCCCTGCTCTAAGCTCATCTCCTCCCTCCCATAAGTCTTTCCTTTGTAGGTTTGTTTAATGGAACCTGGTAGGTGACAGGAATAACCCATTCACCTACCAGCACTGGATCTAATCTCTGGGCTGTAAGAAGGGACAAAATGAGGGAGGTGAAACATCTATTATTCACATCTCCTTACAACCACCAAGGAATCCACAAACTGGGGTACACACTGCTCCCAGTGACACTTCCCAATGACAGTGTCCTATTTATTCCCTCTCTTCATCCAGACTTTTCCACTGTACATAAAATGACTTTGGCATTAAATTGCCTTTATAGCATCATTCACGAACTCACTCATCTCTGAGGCCTCCATCATTCCAACAAAGAAAAAAACCATGAAACCACTGGCTTTGCCTTTCCCACTTTAACTTTTCCCAAGGATTGCAAATATAGGGAACAAAAACATTCAATCCAGGTAGAAACTTGAAAAAAAAAATAAATAACCATCAGTTCACAAATAATTAGAAACCTGATCCTGCCTGAGATCTGCAACTTGAGGTGTCAAGCACCAGAGGAGCTAAAACACACATTTAACTGAAGCTAAATGTAAAGCCAGTAACCACATCAAACTGCCTGCTTCATAGTTATCTGCAGAGTGACCCTCCTGGCTTTGTTAGGTCAATATTGAATGTAATTCGATGAGCATATCAAATATACTTAACCTTTAGGTGCAACTTGAAGTTGGCCAAGACTTAGCAATCCTCCTTAAGGTTAAAAAAAAACAAGCAGTGTAACAGGGTGGATCTAAACCTGGTACACACTAGCTTGAGAAAAACTCCATATTCTTCAATTGTTCTTTCTTAAAGCTTTTGTTTCTTTAACGTTGTTTTCCCTTCAGTGCTACTGTTAATCAAAAACATACTGTAATCAGGAAGAGCTTGGGGTTGTCCTCTGGAAATGGTGAGATGTCTATTAACTTTGTGCTGAGGTGTCAGCAATGCTGCTAGAAAGGTTGTTTTTTTTCCTCTAAAAATATCTCAGGGAGGACAGGTTGGATATTAGGAAAAAAATATTCCCCAAAAAAGTGGTCAGGCATTGAAGCAGGATGCCCAGGGATGTAGTGGAATCACCATCCCTGGAGATGTTCAAGAAATCTGAAGATGTGGCACTTGGAGACATGGTTTAGTGGGCATGGTGGGATGGGTTGGGGTTGGACTTGGAGGCCTTTTCCAGCCTTAATGACTGCATGATGGTAAGATTCTGAGTGGGCATGGTAGTGATGGGTTGACAGTTGGACTTGAAAGCCTTAAACTTCTTTACCAACCTCAATGACTGTATGATGGTAAGATTCTGAGTGGGCATGGTAGTGATGGGTTGACAGTTGGACTTGAAAGCCTTAAACTTCTTTACCAACCTCAATGACTGTATGATGGTAAGATTCTGAGTGGGCATGGTAGTGATGGGTTGACAGTTGGACTTTAAAGCCTTAAATTTCTTTTCCAACCTTAATGATTCTTTGACTCTGAGATTCAGTGACTTTGTTTAGAGGTTCTCAGGTGTTGCAGCAATTCAAGGGAGGTGAGGAGCTGGAAACATCCAATCTTAGTATGGCTTGGGTTGTGAAGGTCTTAACGACGACCTGCTCCCAACTCCATGCCACGGCATGAGCAGCTACAAGCCAACCTCAGCGCTAAAGCTGGAGCATTGTTAGATATTTGATACAAAGTAGGACAAATTCTCTCTGCTCACCTGCTCTTCCAGGGCTCTTGGTGCTCAGATCTCTGCACCGACCAGGGGTGCTGGAAGTTTTAGAGAGTTTGTTTGCAGACACACGGTACATCACCCCTCCAATGCACCGATAGCCTTTGCTCTTCCACCTCTGCTGTATGGCTTGGGATTTGCCACTCTTGGGAGTTGAGCTTGCTTGGGGGGACCTGTAAGGAAAGGATAAAACCAAGGTAAGCACCAAGTCAGGATGCTACCCCAAGGAGTTGTGAGCAAACCCAGAGCTGCTCAGTGATGGAGGCTGTACAGAAGCAAGTAGTTAAGCTCCTCCTCTGGAGAGTGAAAACAAAAGGGACTGGGGAATCAGATCTTATTTACTTACATAAAAAATAGGTGCAATTAAAGACTCTACAAACGGTACCTCTTCCTCATGCACAAATAACCACTTTTTCACCCAGTTTGCCCACAGCAACACTTGTCCATGTGCTTGTCTATAGACTCTGCAGATATTTCCCACTGACCCTAAAGCACAGCTTCCACCTGCACTGCTGGTTTCTGTCTTCCTAATGGGCAGCTTGGCAGAGCCAAACAGCGATCCAGGTGGGTTAACAGACATTGAGTTGCTCAGCACTACCGTGCTGAGCTGCCTATTGGGCTGGAAGAGCCTATCCTGATGATGGCTACAAAAAGCAGAGCAAGAGGAGTGGTCACTCAGATATTTTTGCAGCCCTCTGCAACTGCAGCTCTCTCATGGCTTTTTCCATATCCTTGCATGGGATGAGCTGCCTCAGGATGCTGCCATCCCATAATGCCAGGAGCAAATTCTGGGAGCCAAACTGGTTCTCGGCAGCACTGGGGACACTTCTCCAGCTCCCTATCTCTCTGCTATTTCCTCTGAGAGGACACATTCTTCCCACTAGCTCTGCAGTGAGGATGACAGTGGGTCAGGAGCTGTGCTATAGTCACACGCATTGGTGTGGTTGCTAATGTCTGTTTGCTCAACAGGCAAAGGACAGGTTTCAGAAGCTCTCAAGTGACACCCTGGGGGCCAATCCTTCCTGGATGGGCTCATCTGTCACCAAAAAACCCTTCCGGTTCCCAACCTGACACCCTGCACGATGCCATCTCTCTCCCCATCCGCCACCCGGCTCATTGCTGTACATATGCCGTTATGCAAACAGAGCTGTTCCAGCCAAATCAAATCTACTCCAATATCAGTCGTCTTAACCATTTAGCACTAATCCAAACAGTAATTTGTTTATGCAAATTAGAGCTCTAATTTTGTATTAGTACAAACTATGCTCATAATGCTATTAGCAGAACGTATATAAACCGCGCATTACTGAAGAATATCTGTAAATTAAGGCCTGCTATCCTATCAGCAGAATGCAAACCCTGGAGAGCATTACCTTTAAATGAACATGTGCTGCAAAGAAAGAGAGAATTGTAAAATGTAATAGTTACATTTCTTAGTGCTTAGCGTGACAGCCTATTCATTTAATAGGGCTGTTGCCACTGGCTACCAACCTCACAGAATTACTGCCAGATTTGCAGAGGGGATTGGGACAAAGAAGTGCTCTGCTGCACTAGGTGCAGTTTCTTTGGGCCCTTGCTAAGGAGATGAGCAGAAAACTTGAAATTTTACAAGGAACAGCCTCTTTGCAATCCTTCAACTCTTAGGGAGTTGCAGCTGATGTAGATCCCAAGAGCTGAAGAAAGGTTTCCATTGAGAAGGCAGTTTGCACACATCTCCCCACGGTCATCTTCTTGCTGCAGGCACAGCATATAGAATCACAGAATCAGTAAGGGTGGAAAGACCACTAAGATCATTCAGCCCAACCATCAACTCATCAATACCAAGCAGTAAACCACGTCACATAATGTGACATCTACCCAAAAACTCCACAGATGGTAACTCACCACTTCCCTGAGAAGTACCACAACACACATGAACCCTTCCAGTCTTGCCAATGGAAACGCATGGGATGAGGAGGCATGGGATGCTCAGTGGCAATGGCTGATCATAGAGCCATAGAATGGTTTGAGTTGGAAGGGAACTTGTGAAGGTCATCTAGTCCAACCTCCCTGCCATGAACAGGGACACCCACAGATAGGTCAGGTTGCTCAGAACCCCATCCAGCCTGACCTTGATTGTCTCTAGGGATGGGGATCTCTGGACAATCTCTTCCAGTGCCTCACTACCTTTACTGTAAAAATCTTTTTCCTTATACCCAACACTCCAAGAGGTCCATGTCTCTCTAGTACCAAGGACTGCAACTGGATGCATCTGTCAATATCACTGAAGAAAAGCACTGGTCCCAGCATCGGCCTCTGAGGGCCATCACTCATCACCAATCTCCATCTGAACACTGAGTCACTGATCACCACTCTCTGGATGTGATCTCACACCCAGATCCTTTACCACCAAACAGTCCACCCATCAAACTCCTATCTTTCCAATTAGAAGAGAAGGATGTTATGTGGGACCAGGTCAAAGGCCTAACTGAAGTCCAGACAGATGACATCAGTGGCCCTTCCCTTGTCATTGGTGCAGTTAGGCCACTGCAGAAGGACACTAGGTTGGACAGGCAAAACCTGACCTTGATAAAGCCATGCTGGCTGTTATGTGTTCAAGTACAGTCCTCATCCCTGGAGGTATTCAAGAAAAGGGCAGATGTGGCACTGAGGGACACAGCTTAGTGGGCACAGAGGGGATGGGTTGATGATTGGATTGATCTTGAAAGTTTTCTCCAACCTTAATGATTCTATGACTCTACGAATGGACATAGAGGTGGTTGGATTTGGTGATCTTAGTGGTCTTTTCCAACCTTAATGATTCTTTGATTCTCCCCAGCTGGGCACCTTGCACACAAATCACTAGAAATGCAGAGTTTGTGGGAAAGTTCGGAGGTAAAGAGGAGAGATTTGGAGGAAGGGGATGTCAAAACGAATAGGGACACAATGAGGACTGATTCATGCTTGTGCCGTTACTCTGATCTATTTAACATCTGCTAGATGGTGCATTTTGCACCATAGCTCCATTTGCTATAAAAAGATACACCACATTGATGATAAACATCAAATGGCATGGACAGAACTGCATTGGAGCCCCAAGAAGATAAAAGTATCACTCAAGATGCAGTAAAGCTCCCTGGTAAAATCCACTGTGAACTAAGCAGAGCCCAACCAAATGTAGCCCTTTTGAAGGAAATTCCGCACCAAATGTCTAGAAAAGAATAAAGTTGGTAGGTGACCCTCTGCACATGACCATCACAACTTCAGTGTATGCTGCAAACATCAATTTGCACATCATAGAATCATTAAGATCAGAAAAGACCTAGAAGATCACCAAGTCCTGCCCCAACTCATCCCCACCAGGCCCACTAACCATGTCACTTGGTGCCACATCTCCACAATTCTTGAAATCCTCCAGGGATGGTGAATCCACCATTTCCCTGGGGTAGAATCAAAGAGATTCTTGCTCTGAAAAACACTGATTTAGAGAAATGCTCTCGTGCTCAGTACGCTTTCCTGTGAAAATAATGTCAGTGGGGTCCAAAATGAAAAAAAAAAAAAAAAAAGATTGGGGGAAAAAAACAACCCTCCTAGAGTTGTAAGATGGATTCAGTCCAACAAAACACAGTTCCCGCAAATGCTCTGGATATTTATTTTCTCACCTTTTTTGTGCTCCTTCCAAGCGTTGAAGTGGCCCTCGTTACAAAGTCACCATTTATCACAGTGTTATTACCCACTGGCATCTGACCCTGCCTATGTGAGCAGAGAGAGAGCAGGTAGCAGCTGCCGGCCGAGCACCGAGCAGTGAGAGCTGCACTTTATAAAATGTTTTATACTTTTATGAACCGGCGTTAAAAAAAAATATAAATAAATCAAAATAAATCAAAAAAAAGGAGAAGGATCAGAACAGCGTAATGCACCAAAGGACCATGGGTCCCACATCTCCCTGCAGAGACTTTTCTAAGACTTTTGCCCTGCACCCATCAATGTGTACTGAACCTCCTCCAATTTTGCATTTCTGTAGAAAAATTATTGTTGAGGTTGACTGAAAGTAAAGCCACCAAGATAAAACACGGGTTAGGGTTTAGGCTTTAGGGTTAGGGTTTAGGGCTTAGGCATAGGGTTGGGGGTTAGGCATGGGGGTGAGGGCTAGCCATAGGGTTTAGGGATTCAGGCTTAAGGTTAGGCACACATTTAGAGTTTAGGAGTTAGGGTTTAAGGGTTAGGGTTTGAGTTTAGAGTTAGGTTCACATCGCCCAAAGGGTGGCCACCTCCATTTCCACTCTTTGGGTGATTCTGCAATGGGAACATTGCTATGAGGACAACCCGGGCTCCTGGAAACTCATTTCTAAAAAGTCAAAGTTAACAGGGGGAAGAAAAACAAAAAATAAAAGGCAACCATTTCTCAAAAGGAGTTGTAATCTGCTCCAATAACCTTTACAGCTGTTTTCCCTACTGGAGACAGACAGGTTGCATTACTGCTTCAGCAGTTTTCTAATCACTTGGTGAGGAGTGCTCCCAAACCCCTGAGTTTGGGACATCCTCTCCCCAAAATTCTCATGTTCTGAGCCACATTGCCTGAAATTCCCATGTTCCGAGCTACGTTGCCCAAAATTCTTGTGGTTCCCAGCACACATTCACACCATGCAAATGCACAGGTTTGGAGATGCTGCTCTCCAGGAGATGCTTTGCAGGGAATTTCAGCTGGTGAACTTGAGCTCTAGCATCTTCTGTTATTTACTTCCAGAAGGTCTCTTTGATTCAAAATTGAAGGTAAAATATGTTTTATATAGAAAACTCTAAGCTTAACCTAAGCCCATGTAGACGAACAGAGAAACTCAATGGTCCAACCCTATGGAAAGTTGTAGCCCCAACAACTTCACTCCACCAGCATCACCTTCACCCACAGGCAGTGACACCGACCCTGGGGACAGCCACCGTTGGGCCAAGAGATGTCACCAACAGAGCCTCACAAAACCCCTTGTCTCTTTTCATCCCTGGCGGTGTCACGGCACTGCGCTGAATTGTTACCCTAATGGAAAGGACGGCCTTTGGAAATGAACTGTATTGAGAAGAGAGGATAGAATTAATGAGATAATAGCCAGGCCAAGGACCTGAAGAATACGCCAGCTCTCGACATGAGGGGCTTGTAATTCCCTTTCTGCAGCACAAACCCTCGGATCTAAAGAGTTCTCCCGTCCGTCCAGAAGACCCGCTCCGGCAGGAAATTTCATTAACGCTGGAAAATAGGAAAGGTATTAAGCGTGGATAATGAAGGCCAGAGTGTGAACAGTGCCTTAAGATAGTCTTCTTTCTAGCCTTTGTAATGGGAGGCATGAACTTTCCCTTCAAATCCATTTCTAATCCATTTGAAATACTACAGCAAATTATCTTCCCTTCAGCCCGAAAGCGGCCAGCCAATTTACTCCGAATAGAAGTGACAATGCTACAGAATTTATCGCCATAACCTTGACTACACAAGGTTGAGGGTTGTCTTTCCCCCACCCTGGGGTGGAGAGGGGAATAAAATTTTTTAATCAAAAGGGGGTAGAAAGATACTATAAAAATGTTTAAAAACAGTATAGCAGTTGTTGAAGATCCAACATCAACACCAGAGCCAGGCTTGATGGCGAAATCTCTGTATCTGCACTAAAAATGTTCTGGGTGCAAGTCCTGGGCTAATAAAACACTTTGTAGCTGAAGATCTGGGTTCTTACCATGCATCTCTTAAATCATAGAATTGTTTGACCTGAAAGGGACCTTTAAAGGTCACCCAGTCCAACTAAAAGTACCAGAAACCTTGTCTGAGTCCAGAGATTTCAAGCAACAACTTCATAAACACTCATTTTGACCAAGTCTTGATTTTCCACTTCCTTTTCCCTTTCCCTTTTTTTCCCTTTCCCCTTTCCCTTTTCCTTTTCCCTTTCCTTTCTTCCCCTTCCCCTTTTTTTTCCCCTTCCCCTTTTCTTTCCCTCTTCCTTCCCTCTTCCTCCCCTCCCTTCCCCTCTCCTCCCCTCACATCCCTTCCCCTTCCCTTCCCTGTTTTCTTTCCCATTCCTTTCCTTTTTTTTCTTTCCCATTTCCATTCCCATTTTCCCTTCTTTTGGCAACTTCACAGCATGTGGCAGTAAGTCCACAGTGACAACTGGACCAAATGAGTCCAAACTCCTTGCTTCCGAACACAACGAAACTGCGTGAAATGAAACAAATCCACTGAAACTTCATTCACTACACAGCAAACACTGCTGAAATTCAATCACTCTTAAATAAACACCAAAAAAAAAAAAAAAAAAAGAAAAAAAAAAAGAAAAAAAAAGAGGGAGATTTCCAGTTCAAGAACTTGGGAAGTGAGAAAGGACAATCCATGCTGGAATGAGCAGATGCTCAGGTTTAACACCCACATGTTATCCACACATGCACACCACTCATTAAAACTCAAACAAGCATACATAAGCTCACCTATGTCTGAAATACCAAACTATCTGATGCATTTAAATTTAATACAAAACAGAGAGCAGGGTAAGAGCATCCTGACGGCACTCCAGCCAGTTGAAACGGAGAGGATTTCTTGGAGCTCACGGCAATACAAGTGGCTCTTAAAGAATGGTTTTCTTTTACTTCTGGATATCTTCTTCAGGCTTAGCTTATTTACTTTTTTTAGTAATCCTTACATAGTAAGAAATCACATTTACATGCTGGCACTTGGCTCCCAAGGAAAGAGCAGATGATGCTGGGCAGGGGTGTGCTGCAGGGCCAAACAGGAGGGAATCGACTATCATAGCCCCATAGGTGGCAATGCAAAGGGCTGTTTTGGGTAAGAAACACAATATTTCTGGGGGGAAAAAAGCCACCTACAGTATCCTTGTTCCTTAGTATGTAACAGAACAAAATAAGATTTGGGTTCAAATCTTATTTGGTGCTCCTCCAATACCCCAGCAGTGCTCTGAGCTCCTGCAGCTTGAGTACTGCTCACACCTAAATACATAAGGAAAAACAAGTGATTCCATTCAATGTTTGATTTTCACATCAGGTCTGCACACTATCTCTTTCTTCTTCTAACTAAAAAATGTCAGTTCTCAAATAAATACTTCCTACTACTACTTCAGACCTAACATTAACAAAAATAACTTTATTTTAGTTATTCAGATAACTCAGTTCAAATTGTCTTATACTCCAGGGAATCCATTAGATTTGAAAATATGATTACCAGCAATAATCTCATTTGTTTGTAAACAAATCTCTGTTTTCAATAACCTGTGATAACTATGAAATGTGCACTCAGCAGCTCAGATTTTCTTCCTGGGCATCCAGTATGGGAGTTCAGTTGAACGGAATCTGAATTTCCATTCAAACACATCTCAATGCTGATCTCAAGTAAAAATAATCTGGCACAGATCTCATTTACCATTTTCAAAACCTGAGAAAAATTATCAACCTCAATGAGTTAAGCCACACAATTGCCTAAATAAAGATGTACATATCTAATAAATCCTCCTGACTTGTGAAGGAAAAATAGTTGCAACTACATTACGTTTACCAACCACAATAACACAGACTCCTCCAGAAACACTGTTGGTGAATACAGACATGGATCAAGACCAGACTTGGTGATTCAGATCAAGGATTTCCACCTTGAGGGTTTAAATCCTGACAGAGGGACATGGTTGGTGGGCATGGCGGGGATGGGATTGGGTTGGACTTGGTGATCTTGAGGTCTTTTCCAACCCTAATGACTCTATGATTTGTGAATCATAGGATCTGGAAAGCAAAGCCCCAAAGCTTCCATCCCTATTCCAGTACACAGAGATCAGCTTTGCATGGGTACAATGATGATGTCAATGAAGGAAGACTTTGCTCTGGAGTGGGAACAACAAATGCAAGAAGGATGAAAAATAAATTATTTGGGGTTCCACACCTGTTTCTAGCATCATTCTCTGCTTTGTTTTTCCCCAGTTTCTCTCCTCCTTTCCTCCTCTGAAGTTGAAAAGCCAGGAAGGAGACGAGATCCAAGCACCCACAATGCAGGACCCATCTCCATAAGTAGCATCTTTGGATTCTGAAAAATCTCTGCAGGTTTCAAGCTTATCAACTCCACTGTTGGTGCCACCTCTCCAAAGCAGGACTCCCTATGGCACACTCAAAAGCAAGCTGTTGATTCACATCAGAGCCCATCAGCTCACCCTACAGATATTTGGGGACAGTTCCAGACCCAACACAAGCTCCCTCCATGCCAAAACCAAAATCACCCAGAGCACTCAGCAGCAGCTCCTTTGGGCTGCAAAACTCATTCAAAACTTCACATTTCAGCCAATACTTTATATAAGTCATGTTTTTGCTCCACACAAGAGCCACACTGGTCTTCCCTCACCACCCACACAGCCTGTGAAAAGAAATGTGCCCAACATCATAAATCCTGCTCCAAGCTGGGGATTAAAACTTGGAGCATTAGTGCCATAAAAAAGTCTAATTAAGCCTGCAGAAGAGGATACAGTTTGGGCTGCACGTGATCCACAAGCAAGCCAGGAGCTGGTTCATGTCTCCCTTCCTCAATTGCTCCAAGCAGGAGCAGAGGGAAGCCCTGTGCTGCCTTTTCTCCAGGGATTTGCTGGCCATGCATCATAAACCCGCTGAATTTAATTCCTTTTTTTTTTTTTTTCTTGAATGCCTTTCAGCTCCACGTTCTCTTTCATTTCCCTATGGCTCCCCAAAAAAGCAAGCTTGGCAGCTCCACTGTCTTGGCCACGTAGTGAGGGTAAAGCCATGTCACAGGGAAAGCTCTTAAATCCCATCACGACCTCTCAAAATGCAGAGAAGATGCAGTTATTAACTCAAGGAGGACAAAAGTTCCCTACTCAGCTAATCAAATAAACCAATTCAGAGTATCCTGCATTCTTGGCATCAACTCTAAATTGTTTTGAGAGACTGGTGGGAGACTCTGTAAGGGAGAACACAAGATAACACCAAAACCCAAGGCTTCAAGTCATGTTGGAATGTCCCCTTTCCATTTGAAGACATGTAAAGATTCCCCTTTTTCTGCAGAAAAGCAAAGGAAGTAGCTAGCAGGCTCAGGACCAACATCCACCCAGAGGCTACACCTGCAGTATCACTTGTTGGTCAATAACCACCAAAGAGCTCCACAGAGGCAAATGGCTTAAGCAGCAAAAGCAAACTGAAAGGAGCAAATAAGCTTTAATGTCCTGTGACATGTTTAGCCTCCTTCGTTTCCTCTCTACTCCCTTCATTTTCAACTATTATGCAAGACAACAGCATGGCAACAGGCTTTCTACCATGTCAGCAATATTTGTGCTGTTAGTGCTGCTCCTGGTGGTATCACATACAGCCTCAACTGTGCATTTTGGCAATTCAAGGTAATGCTGCAAGCTGCTTTTAGAACAGCTCTGTTCTCATTTATAAATGCATTAAAGTTCTTCGAAGGCACTTTCACCTCACAGCATGCCCCCTTCTAAATGCTGGGAAGGGCTCCAAGGAATGAGACGAAGTTGTGGCGAGGGTCAGGTTGGGTGTTAGGAAAAGGTTCTTCACTTTTTTCAGTCGTCATGCATGGAACAGGATCCCCATGGCAGTGGTCATGGCCCCAAGCTGTCAGAGCTCAAGGAACATACAGTCAGTGCTCTCACACACAGGGTTTGGATTCTGGGGGGTGCTATGTGAAGCCAAGAGTTGGAACTGATGGTCCCTGTTGGGTCCCTTCCACTTTGGGATATTCTAAGATTCTACGGTTTTATACAGTTTTTACCCTTTTCCCCATACAAATCGGGACACGTTGATACATAAATCATAGAATCATTGAATATCCTGAGTTTGAAGGGCCCCAGTGCTCAGGGGCTATGTCTGCACCCACTTCTGCACACACCCCATCGCCATACTGCCAGCACTGCAGCTCAGCAGCCTAAGGTAGTTTTATTTCTTCCCTTTGCAAACTAGAAGAAAAAGTGCATTCCTGACTTAAAGACTTTGTAAATGAAAGATGGGACAGGATAGCAAGATGAGAAGAAATTAAATCCATCAGTACCAATTATGGTGGGAATTACGGTGGAAGGCAGTCCAAGCATAACAGCTTCCTACCAGCCTCACCGAATGCAAAAGAGCATCAGAAAAAGGGGATATTATTAAAAGAGGGTCAGCTAATGATGCCGTTGAGTACTGACATCTCACAGTGGGATATCTCAGAAGCAAACCAGGGCCATAACTTGGCTCCCAATCCATCACAAGCAATGGCTCTGAGCTGATCCCATAGCAGCTTTCCTGACTTGCAGAACCCCCCAGAACAGCCAGAGAGGATTACTGCAGACGGATATTGACTGAGGGTTTAATTACTTGGGGATAACAAGAGAGTTTTCCTGTTAAATTTGAAAGCATTGCTAATGCCAAGCATTTAATTGGCATCTCCTTCTCTAATGTAACTGGAATTGAGTGATCAGATGCTGGTGACAGAGGGACAAGCAAAAAGCCATCAGTTGTTACAGGCACAGCACTATTTTAAGATCACACACGTTACCGGATGCACTGAAACCTCTCTCCCTAAAACAAGGCTAAATAAGATTTCACTGATGCACTACAGTCATTCTAGCCTTTGCATAAGGATGCACTTCAGTTTCAATTTCAATTTCAGCAGTCTTAAAATCACCTCTGACCTCTCTTGTCACTCTTACAACTTGCCAGACATAGACAGAAACTGGCCAAATCTACATCAGTACCCTATGGGTTCCCTTCATATCATACATACCCTGTGAGAAATATTCCATCCACTTCACTTCCTGCCATAAACCTTTCTCCTAGATCCATGACCAGGTTTCCATCCAGTTTTTCCTTCCACACTTTCACCCAAGCAAAGGTGCCCGGCTCCACCAGCTAAATGCATCTTTGCTGAGCTGCCAGCAGGACAGTATTGCTCCCAGCAGGATGCTGCTTCTGCCTGTAATTAATGCTTCATCATCATTCCTGACAGCAAACAGCTGCTGCGGTCTCAATCACTCATCTTCTTGTGGCTCTCTCTTTCCTAAAGGCTGCTTGGCATTATGTTGGCCTCTTATTCTGTTCTCATTCCATAGTTGACAACAGCTCTGTTGGCTTCATGACCTCCTGACCAGAGGGTTTTGGCCAAGATGACTCTATTCAGTTTGCCAGGGTTTGAGTTTCACAGGGAATTCTATACATTGCTGTGTTTTACCCCAGTGACCCACAGCTGGGGCTCTTCTGTTGGGGTATGGATGAAGTCAGATTTTTGTTGAGGTTGCCTGTCCAGCTCAATTTCTCTCCAATTTCTGAAACGTTGCCTTCATAAGGGGGTTGGTCTTGATGATCTCTAGAGGTCCCTTCCAACCCCTACAATTCTGTGATTCTGTGATAATTCATAACTTCTCCCTTCTTCCTCAATTCCTGTTTCAGCTCCTTGCACGGCTCTTCTCCATGGCTTACGAAGGGTTACACACCTTCTCATGCTTCAGAAACCCATCTTCTATCCAAGCCCAGCCTAAAGCAGCTTCGCTTGACCACCTGAAAGCCCAACTCCAAACCACTTTGCTTAGTTTCTCCACAGGAGGAGGTCTGATCCCACCAGAATTGGGTCATCAACAGATTTTCTGAAATGTCCAAAAGTTAATCAATCCAGTAAAGTCCTAACACTGTAAAAACTTCTCCAATGGAACAGTGGCCTGGAGAAAAGACAAAAGAACTGCTCAGGAAGACGTGATAGTCCAGATGAAGCTGTTTTCAAGGTAGGTCAACATTCAGACTAAAACCCATGACAGCGTCCTGTTAAACCGCTTAAGCGAAGATGGAGAATGGAAATGCTGACAGCCCCTAATACACAGCTTTCCAACACACTCCTCTAATGCTGCAGCAGATCAGTAATTATACCGGGAAGACCAGGGGACCATTGTCCCATTAATTAGATTCCTTTTACCTCCATTAGCTCAGACGATTGGACAAAGTTCATTACGGTTTAATTCTGATTAGCTGAAATGGAGCTCTCATAGCACACGAGAAAGGCAGGACTGGGTCCCATAGCCATGCGGGATGGGACATTAATGCTTAATCCTTTCAGCAGCATGCTACCACCCTCAGTGACTGGCTACAGAGCCTCTAAAACATGGAGGGAAGCCAGGAAATACTCAGCCAGACCCCATTCAAGGCTTTCACTCCTTGCTTTCCAAAAATACACAGCATAATTGCTTTTTCCAGAGGCAGCTCCTTTTTAAATGCTCTTTTTCTGACGCAGGAAAAAATAATAATAACACCACTAGAAGCAAGAACAGTCTACGTTTTAATTACAGAAAACTAATAACTCAGTCAGGCAGCAGGGCTCAATGGAAACACTGCACTGGGGTCTGATCCACAGGGAAGAGGTGAAAAAAGTTTTGTGGGGCTGTGCTTCTCTTTTACTTCCCCAGCAAGAAAATTGGGTTTGCTGTCCTCTTATTACACTAAGGAATAATTAATAAACGTTTCTCCTCCAGGTGGTGATGGGTCGGCAGTTGGACTGGATGGTCTTAGACATTTGTGTCCAAACTGTTGGCTTGCCTGGGCCACAGTGAGTAAACAGAAATCATCCTATTTATTTCAAACGACAACTGATAAAATGAGGATAACAACACTGTTTGATAGGACAAATTCTCATCTACAAATCACTGTTTTTCAACACAGTCACCACCATCACCTATGCGTTTTCACCTGTGATGAACAAGAGCCTTCATGCACGCTCATAAAAATCTGCACCAGCAGACTGCCACTGTCATCACAGCTGAAATGCACAGCACTGCCTCACTATGCTCACATCCACTGTTTGGTTTTCATAAGCATTCATTAAGTGTTGATGAATGTCAACGGCTGTAATTTTTTCGACGTGGAGGAGTTAAATTCCACATCTTTGCTTCATGCCCACTTCTATGTCAGTCTGACCACTCCTCCAGTGCCATCTGCCACATAAACATAACAGAATGTTGGTGGAAAAGTTTATTCTCTACTGCAATATCGCCAACGCTGCTTCTGATGTCACGGGCCAACATAAAAAAACAGGAGGCATTATTTTTGGAGCAGCCCTCGTAAAATACACAATTTTGTTACCTTTTTTTAATTCTTAACATTTTTCTTAAAACATTTTAAAAAAGAAAGGAACAAAAAAACATAAAACTAGTGGGATATTTGACCTTGTTTTTGTGAAACTAATGGATTGGCCTGGTTCAATGGAAGGGGCTGCAATTCTTGGTAAGGTATCAAGGCCTCCATCAGAGATTTTTGATGAAATTTTAATCTTCTTGTACTTCATCCTTGACAAGTGTTCACATACTGCCAAAAGGCAATGCCATGAATAAGGTGTGATTGTGAACCGAAGGATATTTCTCTCTGGTAAGACGGGGAATATGAAAGTCTGGTAAAGGGACATGATCAGATTTTTGAGTTGAATATCTGACTACAACTCTACACATTCCATTTGAAGATGTGCAGGTAATGTATTTATATCAACTGAAAATGGTGCTGCAAACATGAACTGATGGGTTCTTTCACAATCTTGAAACCTATTCTCAAATTCCTTTATCAAAACTGAAAGCCTGGCTGCATATGCCTCACTGTTCAGAGCACCGTGCTTAGCCAGTGTATCAAAATGCAAACAATTATTTGTCATCACTTGAGTCAGCACTGCACAGCACTACCCAATAGGTGCACATGCCAGAGAACACACCACAGTGAGGAAGAGCTGCCTTTATTGCATGGGACAGGGGACGGGCTGCAAGTTGGACATGTCTTGGAGGTCTTTTCCAACTAATGATTGCATGAGTGGTCATTGTGGTGATGGGTTGGTGATTGGACTAGATGATCTCTGTGGTTTTCTACAACTTTAATCATAGAATCGTGTAATAGTTTGGGTTGGAAGGGATCTCAAAGATCAAAGAGTGATCTAAAAGAACCCCCCCAGCTATAGGAATTGACACCTCTCACTAGACCAGGTTGTTCAAAGCCCAACCCAGCCTGGCCTTGAATGCTTCCAAGGAGGGCGCATCAACAACCTCACTGGGCAATCTGTTCCAGTGTCTCACCACCCCCAGAGTGGTGGTGATGGGTTGACAGCTGCACTTGGATTATCTTAGAGGTCTTTTCCAACCTTAATGATTCTACGATTCTCTTAAATGTTAAGTGGGCAGTTGTGGCATACCCATGTATGTTCCTGGTATCAGCACTTCTGGGCACCTATTGCAGTTCAACCCACAAAATTTGGCTTGGGAAGCAATCATCTAACTCTGCTCCCGATCCCTTAGCACAAATTCTTGGATTTCCTACAATCAAAGCAGCAAATAGCCAAACACAAGTGTTGTGTATGACTATGTAAGTACATATATATTTTATAAACGTTTGCATGCATATTTTATAAACAAACACGCACAGGTACGCAAATAAAGGATTTAGATCCACTTAGATGTCAAAGTACAAAAGGAAGGCTGCTTGAACTCAGTACATACTGTAAAGTATAAAAATGATTCAAAGGCACCCATCAAGGGGCAGTGTATTGGTTAGCAATACTAATTGCATTGCCTACATTACAAATGATATTGCTCCATTATTAAAGGGTCGGGACTATTTTATGTGCTCACATCTATTCAATTGGTATTTCGATCAATGGATGCATTACAAGCTTTCCCTTTAAGAGCCTAATAAACAACAAGATGGAAAGTAAAATTCTCCGTAAAATGACGCTTTTAAAAATCCATTTCAGGGGGAGTGACGGGTACTTTGCAAAGCTGCAACCACATCGAGTGGCACTCATTCCTCTTGGCTAGGAGTTAAGAAGTTCAGGAGGTAAAGGCATGGAAGAGGGGATCTGTCCTTCTTCCCATTAAAACAGAACTCGGAGAGGTTCCCAACAATTCTCTCAGGCTCAGAAAGGAAGCATAAATTGAAATATCTAATATTTGCTTCCATAGAACAAACACCTCTCACGTCTATTTAGTAAATAACTGGGGGGAAAAAAAAGCATCTGTTGGTCATGTAGGTTGGACAGGATATACTGGTCATATAAGGATGACTCCAAAACGCCCTTGGAGGGATTAGGGGAAAGAGATTAGTGCAAAACACGGTCTGGCACAGATGCAAAATCACGTGCTCAATGTTTCTGACGTTCCTTTGGCTGTGAAAATCCTCACCTATGCAGCACAGCACATGTGGGACACAGCTCTAATAAGGCCACATAAGGATTTCTACAGTTCCAAGGTATAAAATCCCTGGTCCTCCATTTCAGCAATGTGTGCGTGTTCAACACGTACGTGAAATCCAAAAAATTCATCTGTGCTCTCTCATTAAAATTTAACCAGCCTTTGGCCTCCCCCACTCACACAGAGATGTCTCCCTCTGCTGGCATCAGACCCAGAGGAACTGGAATGAAAAACAGTGATAACTTCCCAAATGAACCCCAAACTGATTCATAGCACTGACACAGGCTTCCACAGAATCATAAAAGTTGGAAAGACCACTGAAATCACCTTGATTCAACCATCAACCCATGCCTGTGACCACTCAGTGCAGTGGCAAAGGTGGATGAAAAAAATATTTTAATGAAGAAATTACTCTAAGATACACACAGGGCAAGCAGAGAGTTACAGATTGAGCACGCTAACCCTACTAGGGTGTGCTCCTTGCAAAGATGCTCAGCCACAACCCCCATCTCAGAATCCCAAATCTCTTGGATATGTTTGCACCTAAATCTAAAACCACTGTTTTCTAAGTCAAGGGTGAGACCATCCATTCTAAAGCCCAAATGCCCCAAAGCAAAGGGTGATGATGGGTTGCTGGTTGGATTTGGAGATATTGGAGGTCTTTCCTAACCTTAATGATTCTGTGATTCTATCTGCTGCAGGGACTCACCACCAAGAAGATGCAAGGCAGAGACTGAGCTCTGCAGCCTCACTATGCACAAATTCACTTCCATTGAGGTGAAACTGAATATATTTCTCTCAGTATCCCACATTCCAGAATCCGTTTCAGTTTATCCATCAAAGAAAGCAAACTCTGCTTAGGGAAGTGGCAGACAGGCACTTTGCTGCATGCATGAAGCCTGTACCTTAATGAAGGTTTCTCCACCATGAATAAGTGCCTTGCTTCCCCCTGCCCACCCCAAAATAATCATGTTAAAGATGGACATGATCAAAGGATGGGCTGGGTGCCAAGGCTGGGGCCAACAAGGAGAGCAAAAATGAAATGCATTATTGCAACAGCAGAGCAACTAGCTTGCATTCGGGATGATGCTGAAATCAGTATTAAGCCATTACAAGTGACTGGGGCAAGGCTGGTGGTGCCCCAGAAGGGGTGGCAACAATTGGGAAAGGTAAGAGCTCAGAGCATCGCTCCTGTCCCTACAAGGGGGCACAGTCTGTCCCCACTGCGGGTGAGCAGAGGTCCAGCGGGGCAGGGAAGGAGCAAAGCAGAGCTTGAAGAAGACACAGTGGCTGTAATTTATACTCTCCTGCCTTTACTTTATGGCTTTCTTAATTCGGCTCCTGCTACTATTAATGTAGTTAATGTTGAGATTATATCTATTTTCTGGCGTCAGGCAGTGATTTATTCAAGCCATTTTTCCGGTGCCGGCTCCCACGCTGTTAAATCAAGTGACTTGCCAATTAAGTGCTGACTGGGGAAGTGGATGCAATCTTAACAGATATCTAACCGCAAATTAAACCGAGTGTTTCTTACACTTCTGCACTGCGCGAAGCTGGACCACTGAACCTTGCTGAGCTGGGGAAAAAATATAAACAACCTCCAAAACAAAGGGAAAAACAGCACATTTGAAGAAGGGAAGAAAAAAAGCTGCCCTTCCCAGTGGGCGATCTACTGCCTTGGCCACACAAGGACTGTCCCCAGCATGAGGGATATGACAGCGATGCTCCTCAATGGTAACTTCGACCTACAAGGATCTCCATATCCCCTGGAGTTCACACAAGACAAAGCCATGCCCCACCTGGAGCAACTTTTTGGGGATGAAATCTCAAATACCTCCTGGTGTTCTAAAACGTGATGTGCCACCACCAGCCATAGCAACACCCAGGAATTTTGCGGAGAGATGATCCATATCCCAAAAGTTTGGGGTTGCTTGACACCTTGTTGGAACCAATTAAGCTGTCACCTGCCAATTGCTTGGTTACACCAGGACCCATTATCACCCGCTCAGATTTATCCTGTTCTTCTCCTAAATTATCTCAGTTACTCTAATTTACAGATCTGGAGCATCCCCACTGCTGTCTTCAAGAAGGACCCAGCACGCTGCAGAGGAGCAGATCCAAAGGGATGTTGGGGGCTCCCTTTGGGTCAGTGACCACTGTGAACCTCAAAACCCATTCCCTAAGAAGTGATGAGGGCTCTCCTGCTCTCCAGCCTGCAACTCAACCACTATCAATACTTCCCTACATCTATTATAATGGTTGGATTTGATCATCTTAGTTATCTTTTCCAACCTTAAGGATTTTATGATTATCTGCCTTGAGAGCTATAATGAAAAGCAATGCAGAAAACCGAGCACTATTATTAGTAATCATGAAGAGTTGTTGGGATAACAGCTCATGAGAAGTGTTGAACGGTTTTACGTTCCTTGAATACTGAGCTGCCATAAAGCAAATTAAAATAACAGGAGAAAGCCCAAACGTATATGGTGCCATAGAAATACCACCGATCCCCATGCTCAGACTGTATCTATGGCCAAGAACTAAATGAAGGATGGGAACAAACAGGTCAGATCTGTGTCTGGAGGATGGGAACAATTCTTGCCAGCTGATAAAATTCAATCTAAGGGAAACACCATCCAGAGCTGCCATCATAAATACTCAGTCAACAAGGACAAACGACTTCACGAGCCCCCATCGCAATAAAAGGATCGCATTCCTGGGTGGCACGGATGAAAACGACTGTCTGCTTTGTAGCACTGAAGGAAAATCTCTCTGCTACTGTCTGAAGCCCAAACTGGTTCCCTAGCACAAATAAACCACACCAAGAGAACACAAAACAACTCTTATGCTATTTACCATCACTGCAGGAGTGCAAAAATATTTTATAAAGCAGTTAAAAATTACCCAAAGAGGAGACTGCAAAGGGGGCTAGGTACCCAATTTCTATCAGTCTCCAGCAAAGCCTTGTTCCAAAACTCCCAGCCCATGCCATGTATTGCAAAATCACATCAACACTGTACACAAATATTGTTATATACATATAAAGTCTTCAAATATTGGAAATAAAAAGAGCAGAACAAAAATCTTTTCAAACTCATTTTTCTATTACTACTATTAAAGTAATACACTTTCTTCTTCAGCAGTAGTTACCTAATAATCCAACAAACACATCAGTCTTAGGGATTTATGTAAAAGAAAAAAAAAAGATGAACTATTCAGATTTTGCAGAAAATTATCTACAAATGCAGAGGCATTTTGGCAATGCAATTCATGGTCACCTTCACTGCAATGGTCTCAATCACACGGCAACAAATTGGTAAGATTAGCTATTAACTAGAGGAAGTCAGGCTGGCAAGTTTGAAATACGCAAGTAGTCTAAAAATTTATTGATTATTGCAAAGGTAGTTTACTGCCACCCTTAAAAGTGGCCTAAAAGCGGTGTTTAAAACAGTGTTTAATGATCTGAGTTGGCTACGTGGCTGCGTTTTAGCTCTTTCTTCTCCCATCTGAAGTCTCGCCCTGGTTCTATTTGGCCACATCATCACTTATTTTGGGGGGAGTCCACCAAGGGTTAAGTGCTGTGCAAAGCATGAAGCAAAGAATGTCTCTGCCCTGAGAAATACAACATCGTAACTCATGCGTCGCACCATTTCTTGGCCAAACTCTGTTCCACTGACACTGTATTTTAAATCACATATTAGCATTGATCCAATTAATGCAGCTCTTGCTAAAGCCAATGATTTCTGAGCCTCCTCGTGGCCATCACATATTCTTGGTGGTACTTAAAAGAACCAGAGAACTTGAGACCAATCTCAACTTTCCTTTGTCCTCAAGACACTTTGCAACACGATGATGACTTCTTCCCTGTTTTTGATCTTTTCTGCCAAGTTGGTTGATCAAAAAATGGGACTCACTCAACTGCAGAATGTGGGGACATTCCTCTAAATTTGATTTTTTCAGTTTCTTTCAAAATGTCAAGAAGAAGCACACACATGAATGTCACTGCAAAATACGGTGGTGTTTGGTGCTGTGTTGGTATTCACAGCAACCCTAATTCTAACCCTAAACTCCAGCCAGATGCACCAATCCCAACACAATATAATTTTGGCAATCCTGTCCGTGGCAGGGGGATTAGAACTAGATGATCTTTGAGGTTCCTTCCAATCCAGGCCATTCCATGATTCTATGATTCTGCGCCTCCACTGTTGTATGATTTCTATGATAAAGCAGAGATCCGCAGCTCTGTTTCCATCAGGACCAGCAATCTGGTGAACAAGGATGCTCCAGTTGTTCCTATGGACACCGTGGTCCCATATCCCTCCATCAAGGACAAACCAGGAGCCCCAGACAGGCTCAGTCGGAGGCTGTGGGGATGGAGAGGTCGGAGGACAAGAAGGGAAAAGGCCTGGGACATCCATTGGACTCATCTCCACATGAGAAGCACTCCCAAACCACAGGTAAGTGGAATTGGAGACATTTTCCCAAGGTTAATTTAACTCCACCCCCATCAGGGTATTCTTCCACCACTTCCAACCACGATTCATTCCCTCACTCTTTGTACCAAACCTAGTTCCTCGTCCCTTGCAATGCATGCAAATGTGTCCTTGGGGTTCATGTCATATATGTGATGCTGCAAGAACCTGGGTGTCACTATCAACGGGATGGGAGCAACATCCCTTCTGCTGTTCCCATTCTACAGAGATGCTGAGGAATCAGTGGAAGAGAATTCCGTGGCTCAAAAAAAAGAAAATGCAAAATCCTTTGAAATGGGCTCCAAATTAAGAGCTGCATCGAGGCTGTCAAGCCCCTGCTAGCTGAGTCTACAGCACCTTCCGTGCAAAAAGGGAGCTTAGCCCATTTATTAGAATGATGAAAGCAAAGGGATCTAAAAATTGCACTCCTTCGTTAATGAGCAGCCGAAGGGATCGGTAAGCATAATTTCAGAGGCTAGTAATATTTTATATAATCGCCGAGTGGTTTAAATTGAAAACCCCCAACTGAATCAATATTTACTGCATTGAAACGAAATGAATAGTAATAAGTCACTAAGCTCCCTGTCCTGTTTCATAAAATAAAAAATTATAAAAATGAGCACAGGCGCAGAGAGACTATCACATTAACTTTTACGGCACTTGGGGAGTCATCACCGACTATTCTCATAAAATAAAATCTTAAAAAACCTGCCGGAGGAAACCTTGCTTCAGCACTGCCAACAGAAAAAGCCAAACAGAAGCTGGGAGTTCAGGCAGCCCGTTCCCCAAGCAGGCAGCAATCTCCTGGCTGCTTGGAGAAGTGTTTCTTCTCTGATTTTACATTGATGCTGAGGCTCTAGATAAACACAGAACTTCTAGTTGGAGCATTTTCTGCAGTGTGATGCCAAGCTGGTTGTGATAAAGGCTCTTCTCGCAGGTAACCAGTGATAGGACAAAATCTAATGGCTTTAAATTGTGCCAGGGGAGGTTTAGGTTGGGTATCAGGAAAAAAAAATTGTCCAAAGGTGTGGTAATGCATTGGAACAGGCTGCCCAAGGAGGTCACAGAGTTACCACCCCTGAAAGTGTTCAAGAAACGTAGAGATGCAGCCTTAAGAAACATGCTTAGTAGCATGGCATGAATGAGCTGGGATAGGACTTTAAGATCTTCTTCAATCTTAATGATTCTATGATTCTATAAAAGACACGGTGAGGACAGGCCAGCAGTTGGACCGGATGATCTTGGAGGTCTTTTCCAACCTTAATGATTCTATGATTACAAGGCAAACCCTGTCCCTCTCCCTCAAATTTGCCAAAAGTGTTTGGAGAATGGAGCAGGAGAGAGGCTGTTTCCTATCTCCATCACTCAAAGTTGGATAGTTTAAAAGCTGGAGAGAAGCATTTCTCTAAGTTCCTGTTACCCAGAGAGTGAAGGGCATTTGCAAATTGGATAGTACAAACTTCTCATAGAATCATTCAATCAATTAGATTAGAAAAGACTATCACGATCATCAAGTTCAACTATCATCACCACCATGCCCACTAAACCATATCTTTTCTTTCTTGTAGCCCTAGGAATTCAATATGGTGTAATTACAAGATGTATAATTACAATAAAACACAATTCTGTAGCACCTTGAGGCACTGACACAGGCAGCCCAGAAACGTGGTGGATGCCCCATCTCTGGAGACATTCAAGGTCAGGCTGGACAGGGCTCTGAGCAGTGTGATCTTGCTGGAGGAGTCCCTGTTCATCGCAGGTGAGTTGGACCAGATGGCCTTTAAGGTTCCTTCCAACTCAAATGACTCTAAAATTCTATCTTGATCCACATACGATTGCTACGTCCAACACTTCTTCCTCAATGGAAACCATTCACCAATTTTACATTGCACAGAACCAACCTCTGGAAGAACATTTCAGTGACCATTGCCACTGACTCCAAATGTCCAGAGCCTGGGATTCCCATCAGCATTTATGAATCAAGATCTCCCAAACACTCTCTGCTTGGAGCAATTCAGTTCTTCACAGAGAAAAGAAATTACCCAGATGCAAAAACATTCTCTCCTGCAGAAGCTGTTTAGGTCACAGGAGCTCTGAAAAACAGCCTGGATCTTTTTCCTATTTTATCCTTTTCTTTAGCTTTCACGTTCTATTTTTGAAGCTGCATTCCTGTCTTTCCCGTTCATGGTTTAGTGAGCAATACTGGTGGCGGATGGACAGCTGGACTGGATAATCCTCGAGGTCTTTTCCAATCTTAATGGTTCTATGATTATATATGATTCTATGATTAACAAAAACAGCAGAAGGTAATTCTAGAAAACATCAATTCTAAAAACATGACCTAAACTTTTCAAGACACTGCCACAGTTTTACAGTGATGGAAAAAAATAATACTATCACTTTCTTTTTTTTTTTTTTGCATTTTTGGGCCTTTTTTTCCCAGCATCTTCCCATTTCTTCCACCCCACAGCCATGCCAAGCTCTGGGTTGTGTTGCAACACAGCTGGTTGTTGCACGTGCAGAAGAGATCAGGACTCTCCTCGTGGGAGGAAGCAGGAAATAATTCTTGCCACCTCACTCCTGAACACCAGCTCCCACCAAGAATGTTCCTTCCCATGCCAAAAATAACATTTGCCCTCTGTCCCCTTTTCTTCAAGCATTTCAAATGCAATTTACAACAAGATTTAAGGTCCCACTGCACTGGAAGAGATGCTGCTGATGTTAGGGGTCACAGTGACCAAGCCATAAAACATTTTTCTATATAAAATTGCACTAAATGACATGAGGTTGGCGTTTCAACACAGGGTTCTCCTTTGCAGCTTCTGCTCATATATATGTATTTTCATTTCAGCAGAAATGTCAGCAAGTCCCAGGATGCCTGCAGCAACCCAAATCCAAACTCACCCAAAATAATTTGAGAAACAATTATTAAATCCAGATTTTTCCACGGGGATGGATTTAAAACCACAGGAAATTATTTGTAATCAAAACATACTCCGAGCTGCAAAACCAGTGATGGCTCCAGACAGGTGGCTATGGTGCTTGTGCCAAGTTTGGGAACCCCCTCTGCCCTTTTTTTCCACTTTCCCAGCTTTAACAGCTGTGACCTTGCAGACCTCCCCCATGCACTTCTGCAAATCCTCCTTCCAATGGGCAGAACCAGGGATGGATGGACAGACTAGGGAACGGGAAGGCACCAGTCACAGATGTTCATGCAACCCCAGAGGATTCCCTGCTTCTCCAGGAGCTCAGTCCCACAAAAGTGGGATGGTGCCAAGGTCAGGCACGGGGCAGATCCAGCTCCCAGCCCTGGGCTTGGTGCAGTAAAGCCAGGATCCAGCAAACAAGATGCCATGCAAAGTCACAGTGTGAGCAACACTTATAGCTTCATCCAGAAGCAAAGTTCAGAGTGGATATTAGGAAAGATTTCTTCTCAGAAAGAGTGGTAAGGCGCTGGAATGGATTGCAGGGAAGTGGTGGAGTCACTGCCCCTGGAGATGTTTGAGAGATGTGGAGCTGTGGCATTGAAGGACATGGTTAGTGGGCATGATGGGGATGAACTGGGTGTTAGAGGTCTTTCCAACCTTAATGATTCCATGATTCTATGAAAGTGGTTATCCAGGCAGGTAAGCCCACAAACTAACAAAAAACATGCTACTTCTAGGACCTGTGAATGGTAAAAAATTTCATTTAGAAGTTAGAATGAATTAAGGTTTGAAAAGACCTCCAAGATCATCCAGTCCAATCATCAACCCATCCCCACCATGTCCACTATGTCCCTAAATAGAGCATCACTACATTTCTGGAACACTTCCTTGGGCAGCCTGTTTCAATGAATGACCACTCTTTTGGAGAAGAAGTTTTTCCTTATATGCAACCTGAAAAACTCATACAGAAATCCCAAATGAAAAAAACAAATGCTCTACAGGGGTTAGAAGGAATCACAGAAGAAGCAATAGCTTCAGAGCAACTCACCCCATCAGAATTTGGATTGAGAAAGAAGAAATCACTGAGAAAGCTGGTTACATAGTTCTTGCATACAAGAATCATAGAATACCTCAAGTTGGAAGAGACCCACGAAGATAATTGAGTCTAACGCCTGGCTCTACAAAGGACCACCCAAACCCAAAGCCTATGTGTGAGAGCACTGTCCAAATGTTCCTTGAATTCTGTCAGTCTGGGGTCATGCTCACTGCCCCGGGGTGCCTGTTCCATGTTCCACTGCCTTTCGATGAAGAATCTTTTCTTAACCACCTGTAGGAGCTGTAGGCCATCATGAGGAGGTTGCTCACTTCCACCACGCTGTGGACACTACGTGATGCCACTTTCCATGGTGTTCTCAGTTTTGTGCCCAGTTCTGGGCTCCCCAGTTTAAATAAAGCAGACAGGGAACTGCTGGAGAGTTCAACGGAGAGCTATAAAGATGATCAGGGGCCTGAAACAACTCCCTTATGGGGAAAGGCTGAGACTCCTGCGGCTGTTCAGCCTGGGGAAGAAAAAACTGGAGGGGCTGGATCTGATAAATGCACTCAGCATCTCCCTCTGCCCTTCAGTCCCCATCACTTTATCCCCAGGGTGCCCAAAACTTCATCCTGCTTTGATAGAACACTCATCCTTTGATAGGACAAGAGGTAATGGCTTTAAGTTGGGCCAGGAGAGGTTCAGGTTGGATATTAGGAAAAAAATCCTGTTTTAGAAAGAGCGGTCAGGCATTGGAACAGGTTGCCCAGGAAGGAGGTGGAGTCACTGTCCTTGGAGGTGCTCAAGAAACTTGGAGATCTAACACTGAGGGACATGGTTTAGTAGGAGCTATTGGGAATAGGTGAACGGTTGGACTGGATGATCTTTTAGGTCTTTTCCAACCTTGGTGATTCTATGATTCTATGATTCTATGACATGGTTAGTGGGCATGGTGGGAGGGGTTAATGGTTGGACTCGATGCTCTTAGTGGTCTTACCAACCTTAATGATCCTACGAAATCCTGGAGGCAACTAATGCTTCTCCCACAACCCTGAGCTGTTTCAAATATATTCTTAATGGCCAATCTGGGAACTGAATGAACTCCCTTTCCTTTCTGTGCTCAGATCCTCCAGGAGCTCTGCCAGTGATGTCCATGCAAACAGTTCCAGCCAAAGACAGAAGCCTTGAAAATGCTTCAAAATCAAAATAAAAGTTATTTTTCATAGTCATCTGACAACTTCTTGCATCAAATTAGCCCAACAGGGTAGGAGGAAGTCTCAGATCCTGGATTCACCACTGTTTTTCACTTCCACAGACTCACAGCATTATTAACATTGGAAAGACCACCGAGATCAGTCAGTCCAATCCCAACCCATCCCTATCATGCCTACTAAACCGCATTCCTCAGTGCTTTATCTACTTCTGTCTTAAAAACCTCCAGGGATGGTTACTCCACCACTTCCCTATGCAGCCTATTCCAATGCCTCATCATATTCTATAAAACCTTCAGTTCTCACCTCAACACTGAAATAACTCAATTTTCACAGGAGTTATGATCCATACAGCTGCAAAGATAGAGCCATGTAGTCTGCTCTCTGTAGCCCAGTTTTTGCTAGGACCCAGTGTAGCATACAGTAATGCATCACTCCGCAATAACTAATCCAAGAGTTTCTTCCAGCTCCTTTTTAACCTTTTTTTTTTTTTTTCCTCATGCCAAGAAGAACCAGATGGATCCATCTTTTGGCCTGAAAGTGAGCTCAGTGTTTGCTTAGCCTGGAAAGAATTAATCAGCTGAAAATGAAGCTCGAGCACTTGCCAAGCGGAATGACCTCTCTGCCCCCATGAACCCATTTGCTTTTTTTTGCTATGAGTCCTGAGCCTTCCCCGGGTGCTCGGTGGGGGCAGCCCAGCTGCCAACAGCAGTTGGCCGCAGCTCAGATGGAGGTCCTGTGATTTTCCTGCCGTTGGTAGCTAATAGGAAGTGATTAGGGTCATTGCTACGGAGCACGGAGCTGCCATTCAGCCACTTTGCTCTTCTGCATTTTTTTTTCCTTCCTTTAAATACCAATTTTCACACCAGCAATCGGCACAGTAAAATGTCTGTGATTGAGCTACTAAGGAGCTGGGAGGCATTGGGAGCATTTGTAGCAAAAAACATTTGGGCAAAGAGGAAGGAGAAAAGAAAAACAACAAAAACCACACCATTACTAATCTCTCAGGAGGGCAGAGATTCAGAAATTAAATACATCACTCAAGCAGCTGTCACTGTCAGGTGAAAAACCAGTGACACTGTAAATACTCAGCGCCACGAAAAATATTCTCAAAATGCTCCGCTGTTAGGTGGGATTATCAGCCCTATAAAAACCACTTCCAAAGGTTAAGAACTGCTTCAGAATGAGTTTAAAATACAGTGTGTGCAATTTTGCTAACTGTATTCCCAGCAGATTTCATCTTTCCAGACTGCTCAACAGGGCTAAGAGTGAATTTTCACAGCTGGCAATGGGGGAATGTGGATGGACCAAAGGAAAGGCGACATCAGAAACCTCATGGCCCCATGAGACGTTTTATACAGGAAAAAACAGATGTCCCAGGACAGAGTGAGCATCAGTGAGTGAGGCCAAAGGGCTTTAGAGACCTGCTTCAGATCCTAAAGTCACCAAGTTTCATCCCTATTTCACCTTCAGCAGGATATGGCCCTAGTTTTGGGACCCTTTGCCTTCTGCATCACAGGAAATGGCCTCAAGTTGTGCCAGGGGAGATTCAGGCTGGATATCAGGAAAAAATTATTCTCTGAAGGAGTGGTCAGCCATTGGAACAAGCTGCCCAGAGAAGTGATGGCATCACTGGCCCTGAAGGTATTCAGGAAACATGGAGATGTGGCACTGAGGGACATGGACTAGTAGGCATGGTGGGGATGGGCTGGGGCTGGACTTGGTGATCTTGGACATCTTTTCCAGCTTTAATGACTCTATGATTCTACAACTCTGCCCTGCAGAAGAAAAGCAAACCTTCCCAAAAGAACTCATGAAATCATCCCAGGGAAAAGATAGAAGTGCTCAGCCCATCTCAGACCTGGAGTCCCAGTACCTGAAATCATCCCAGAACCAGAGATGACGTCTCCACTTGCCTGAACACCAACTTCCCCATTTCTCCACCTGTGTTCTTGCAATAGACCATACAGTCCCATTTCAAAACTGCTGATCCACAGCTCAAAGTTCTCAACTTTTAATCTGTATAAACCTCCTTGTTAAGGATATTCTGCTTTTCTTTGATACTTTGAAAGCTGCCTGAAAGCAAGGAGAGGCGATGACAAAAGAGGGGAATGAAATCCCAGCTAATGAATTACCACTCATCAGCAAATCCTCTGGGAACTGTGCTCTCTGCCCATTATAAACACTAAGTAAAATATTTCAGCTTAAGACACAACTGGGTGGGAGCACCCAGTCAGCAAGACACTGCTGATGAGCAGAAACCCATTAAGAAGCAACACAACCACTTGTGAGCAAGTCTGCAGTGTTATACAACGCAGGCAATGCCTTGCACATTTCTAGTTGTTCTGCTCTCTGTCTCGAGGACCCAACATGCACACCACAAACAAACTTAATTTCACCTAAAACATCTGCTCAGTGCCATACTTGATATTTCAGTGCAGCATGAGAGTACCTTTGGGATTACTTTCACCGGCAAGGGGTTGAGGTCGAGACTCCAAAACTGTTCTATGAAGCAACCCAATGCCCAGCAATGAGGATGTGCAGTTTAGAAGATAGAAATTGAAATTAAGCAGTTTGTAGAAACATGTATAGAATCACAGAACGGCCTGGGTTAGAAGGGGCTTCAAAGATCATCTAGTTCTAATCCCAAAGTTCCAATCCCACTTCTGCAAATAAAAGGAAGAAGTGGATTTTCCACAAAATCCTGATGGCATTTTTCTCTGGAAAGAAGCAAATGCAAACAGTATTTCAAAACTCCATTCTCAACCTGCCTAAAACCTTCTAGGAATGCAGTTGGGAAAGAGACTGTTGGTGGGAATTGCTTCTGTAGCTTTAATTTACAGGAGACAGCTGTGTTTTGCTAGGTTTAAGGATTACAAAAGCAAAACTGTGTCCAAATGATGCTAAATAAGGAAGTAGAAACTCTCCAAATTTTAAGTAAAAAAATTTTGTATCCACAAACAAAATAAACCCATGAAGATTCAGCATGTGATAAATCCACAAGATCTCCCAGCAAGATCCAGCCTGGGTTTTGAGAACTGTGGGTGCATGGAAAAGGATGTGTCCTGTTGATAGAGCACTCCTTCCTGCATACACCAAGTTCCAGGAAGATCTGCAAGAGGGACTGATCCAAGATGAACACAGTTCCTGAGTAAATAATCTATAATTGCCTCCCCAGGTTCAGAAGTGACACATTTATTCTTAATAGAATCCATTCAAAACTCTGCTACTCCATTAACCAAAATTAAAAAAAGAAAATCCCATTATTCTTAAGTATTTTCATATGCATTTAGAGCTGGCAGTTAACCTCTGAGTCCCAGTTTTATTTTGTTTTCATTAGTTCCTTGAAGTAGAGCTCAATTACTATGGCCTTAAAGGAGGGAAGCAACAAGCACAGTTGTGCAGGGTTATAGGGTACATATGCATCACAGGGTCTATATTCAGTGATATACATAACATGCATCAAGTGCACCCTCAGGGCTGGCAGATGACCCCAGGCTTAGTGGTGCAGTTGACACAACAGGAACAACTGGTAGCATCAAAAGAGACCTGGACAAAAGAGACAGGCTGGAAAAGTGGACCCATAAGAACCCATAAGGTTCAATAATGCCAACTGCAGGGTGCTGCACTTGGGTCAGGGCAATGCAGCCCACAACTGTGGGTTTAGAGCTCATTAATCTCCAAGATCTCTTTCAACCTAAGCCATTCTATGGTTCTATGATTCTATCATATTGCCTTGTGAGGTTTGCCCTGGTATGGGACAGGTGTAGTTATAGGGTATAGGACATAGGAGCTGGTTGGCACTGCTGTGAACCCAACGAAAAGTCCGGGCTTGGATATTTGCATGGAAAAGTCAAGGCAAGCACCCAGATGTCAGCTGTGTTTAGGGAGAAATAGAAGAGAGAAAAAAAGATTGAATGTTATAATGTGCCTTTCTTTCTGTGAGGGGGGAGTGTATAAAAGATTAATCCAGAGCTTTGCCAAGAAGAGGCGACATTGTTTTTTAAAGCCTCTAACTAGTCCCTAACAGAGACTGGATTATGTTAGGCCAGATGTCAAGACTTCTCCGAAAACAATACAGGGTTGTGTATCTCATACGATCCTCATTAAAAAGATTAAGAGTACTTCCTATAGAAAAAAAACATATTTTCAGACGGGAGCGCCAGTTTCCTCCTGCCTCTGAAGTCTCCAATCCCAGCAGACGAATTTCACTTTAATGAGATGTCATTTTTGAGAATGGTTTAACATCCCTTCAAAAAAAATCTTATCCCTAAACCTTGTAAAACCACGTCGAGATTATTAAAAGAAAATTTACCACACAGACAAAAAATAAAAAATAAAACAAAATAGAACCCGCCAATTCGCAGAATCCATGACACGGCCGTTTTTAAATGTGATGGAAAAGGCTTTCCAAGTTATCTGCTTAAACACAGCCTTTCTGTTTACTTCTCACTTTCATGTCAAATGAATTTGGGAAGAAAAAAACTGACAGGAACTTTAAGGGCATTAGTCACATTTCAACTCCTTTTCAGATTAACACATAGGAAGCCAGGGAGGGCTGAAGCACGGCCACTCGTCTTGATAAAAGCAAATTAACCCCTGGTGCTCTGTCCTCTGACCATCAGGTTATGATGCCCACAGTCTTTCATGTCC
Source organism: Tympanuchus pallidicinctus (assembly GCF_026119805.1). Lineage (NCBI taxonomy): Eukaryota > Metazoa > Chordata > Aves > Galliformes > Phasianidae > Tympanuchus > Tympanuchus pallidicinctus. The sequence continues at coordinate 75,088,668 of NW_026294769.1, forward strand.
CTACGGGACAGCACCACGGAGAGCAACCCACACCGCGGAGGCAAAATCCCAATGGAGCATCATCGCTATGAGCCGTCGAGATCAACACCTCAGCGTTTCCACTGAAGCAAAAAGAGATCAAGGAGGGATAAAATACACAGATGGAGGACAAAAGGCAGCCTTTGCTGGAATAAAACAAATCCCTGTCTCCTCACAATATACAGTGGCTTTGATTAAAGCTTCTCCCCACCACAGCGCTCAGCAATTATCAGCGGCAGCGCCGACGCTAACAGTTTTCTGTATTTTGTTTGAAACTTTTGTGATGATGTCCCGGTCCTGTAGCAGTATGAGATCACAATACAGCCCCCAAACCTCACTCACAGAAGCTCTCACCCTCCCCAGGCTCATTAACATACTGTGATTTAATGAGTTTTAATTCCAGCACACCGCACCAGCAACTCTGGACCATTTCAACAGTGCACAATTTTTTCACTGCAAAACACAAGGAAAACCATACCCTACCTTCACACAGCTGGGATGGAGATGCCAAAGTTTTTGCTTTGGCTGTCAAATTAAGTTGGAGGTAAGCCCTAAAAACCAAGGATTTATTTGCCTTGCGCAGCTCTCCAAAAAGCACGTGCTGACTTCTCCTGGAGGTGTGCTTCAGTGAATACATGAGAGCAGTGCCTGCTTAGCAACATGGAGAAATAATCAGGCATAATTTATTTGCCTCTGGCTACTTCTGAGACAGTGGGGTTGCAAATGGAGAGAACAGGATCCTGCACATAGTGAGCAATTAAACTGCACCACCATCCTGCCTATAGCTTTTCTTGCTAAAAACAATGCACCTTTCGGTCTCCATCCTGCAATACTGAGATGTCTCTGCAATTAACACAATTATGTCTGCTTGAAAAAGCTTTATACCTTAAAATCCTGCAAAGTAAATACTGTGTGGTGATCACTGTCAAAGGTTGTTCTTGCACAGGAATTCTTCTGTACTGAGACAACAGGAAGAATCTAGTGGATGGCCCCAAGCTCCCTGTGACCACCAGGCAAGTCCTGAGGAAGAGGGCAGGATTGGGACTGGTGTCCTTACCAACCCAACCCATTTTATGGCTCTACAATCTTTAAGATCCCTTCCAACTCAAGGCCAATAATTCTATGATCTTCCTCAGTAACTGGAAATAATTCCCAGCAAATATCAAGGCTGCAGGGGAACTCTGTAATTTCACAGAATCATAGGGGTTTGAAGGGACCTCAAGCAAAACTAATCAGCTGCTGGGCTTTAAGACAAATGATTGCAAACAATAAGCACCAACGTATCTCAACCAACTCTCAACAGTTTTCAAAAATGCCACAAAATCTGGGTGTTGCCACCTCCTTTTCCCAAGCAGATGCGGCGACATCCTGAGGAGTTGCACGGTGCAGCTTCAAAGCAATTGAACTACTCTGCATTGCCCTGATTTGCAACACAAATTGGGATATCTGAAGTCACAAGAATATGCTCCCCAAAAATTGACACAGTTTTAACACTTATGCCACTAGCCAGTGTTCATGGTGAGACAACCACGCAGTTCTGAATTCTGCAAGAATTAGGAATAGTAATCAGTCTTGGAAAAAACATGCTGGCACACATCAATTCGGTATGTGTAGTTTTGTCTTGTGAGATCACCCAGCCTAGCACCTATTCTTCTGATCACCTTGCCTCCTTGAGACATTGTCATTGTCTTATCATTTTGGTTTCTCCTCCCAGTTGGAGGACATTGGGCACCTTCCACTTTGGAGCTGGGTGATGAGCTCAGCACTGACTTTCTAGGGTCTCTGGAGCAGGACAGCCATGGCTTAGAAGCCACTCTTTAACGTGGTATGAAAGACAAACTGTCTTTCAGCAAGGCACTGTACACAAGAGGATAGAAACCATGAAAAGAGCTCAGCACATCAACTGGTGGCAAAGGCAATGATGCTGTATGGAAGAGGAAACCAAGCATGGGAACACTGCTGGGACCAATGGCATCCATGCCCCCTGAGCAGATAAATTTGATGGTGAGACAAAGCTAGAAAGGAAGCATTGCAACAACTGGATGATGAGCTCGGTTGAGTTACCAGTGATGGATACCCAAAGCAATGGGTAAGAGAGCAAAGAGAAATCAGAAACCAAAAACTCATCCACAATGAAGGAAAGGAAGGAATGAGAGGAAGGTTGGCATGTGCGTGGAACCTGGAACACAGGCATCCTAAAGGACATCTCCTGTAACTCCTGAAAGGACGGTAACTGTCAGAGATGGTTCTATGGCCACCCACAACCATACTAGACACACCATGATGGCAGGACAGCAGCATCCAGTAGACTGAGAAGCAAGAGCAAACCAGCACAGAGCAATCTTTTCTTTCCAGCAGGGTAGCAGCACTTGCACCCAGTGAGTTGTCAAGCACCAGTCCATTTCACTGCCCTAATCACCCACTTCACCCTAAGGAGTATGTATGCATGGGAATGCATGAAACACATGGCAAGGGTTGACTCAATTCCACAAGGGTCCTGTCCCAAGCTCTGTGCATTCACACTTGCCCCAGGCCAAGAAACAGAAAGAAAAGAAGAAAACAAAACTAAAATACACAGCTTATCCTCTGCTGACAAGTCTTTCCTACTGAGCAGGCACTTTCTCTGACAAATGTTTTATTATTTTGTTCTTTACTTATTTATAATGCTGGAGGGGAAAGTTTATCCCTCAAGAGAAGAAGTAAACTTTTCTGAAGGAAATATCTGAGGTTCTCCATTGGTGCCAGATTATATTTGCAGACAGGTTACTTTTCTTTTAAACACATGCATGACTATTTTAAAAGGAAACTGTTCAAAGTGGGTCAGTGCTTACCTTGCCTATCACTGGAATCTATAAACACAACATCAGCCACTAGGCACAGGCTTCTCCACTCCCCAAAAATTGTCTTAAATTGGGGTTGTTGCTCCACAAGTGAGTGATTTGAGGTCCCCTGTTGCTCTTGGAATACCTCCTGGCTTCCTCCCAGAAGAAAGCACAGACATTTCCCAATGCTGCCTTGAGCGGGATGCTCAGCAGCATTTGGGTTTTGTTAATAAAACTCATCCCTTCAGTGGATGGTTTTCAGTGGAAGGTTTTGCATGAGGAAATATTTCCATCAGCCAGGAGCATCCTCCTGCCATGATCCTCATCTGCCAGATCCAACCAAGACACCTGGAGATACACAAGCCCAGCAAAATATGCTCTATCTCTTCCAGGAGTTGGACTCAACGAACCTCATGGCTCCCTTCCAGCTTGAGATATTCTGTGATTCTCTGACCTTTTCCTCCAGTAGTTACTCCAATCCTACAGCACACTCAACTTCACAACGTTTCTCTTGTCTCCATAGTCTATCAAGTCTGGATATCCTGTCTGGTTGACCGAGCAGATCAGTCACCACTTGGCCATACTGGCTCCCAACACCAGTGCCACGGGAAGAGGCTGGGAGTAGCAGTGTTTCCAAAAAGCTGCTGTAGAAGGGCTAAAAGCCATTCTGAATACTCACAAACGCTGTCATTACTGAAGGCATTGCTTCATTCTTTGCTGCCCATCCATGTGAAGTGGCACAGCCCTATCCTGACCGCAGAAAAGGCGCCCCCATGAGATTTCTAAATGATGACCAAACGCAATGTCAATAGGAGAAAATGAAATTTAAGGCAAGCAAATCACAGCCCTTCTGAGCTGCGCTCCTGCAAAGCAGAGAGAGATAAGGGGGTGGAGTGAAAAGGAGGATCAATAAATCTTAACCTCATTCACAATGATCTGGAGCTCTTATTAAGTAAATTAATTTAAGTTAATTTAACTCGATCATGACTCCCGATCACAGTGATTTAGTGAGGGGGAAATTGCATTAGGAAAGGCTACACTCACTAGATAGAAGAACGGAAGAAAATTAGATCCACTTAGCAATGTGAATTAATATGGAAATAGCAGGTGTAAATTTAACCTTATCAAGAGAGTGAAAATTATCTTCATAAATTTGGAGAAATAGCCCCCAAGTTGCTTATAAATCTATTTAAAACAAAAATATTACAAAAAGTGTAGTAAAATTAATTTAAGATATACTCACATCTTTCGCCTCCAGAAAAGTCAGCGGCAGGGCGAAGTTTAATGCAACCCAGCAATAAGGGAAGAACACAACTCATCACCTTGGGATTGGCAGTGGGTACCTCTAGACCTGCAGTGACTTTCCCCATAACCCATTTCCCATCAACAGATTCATCTTCGTTTTTGCTTGAAATCTGAGTGAGTTTGTTGACAACAACGGCAATGCTCCATACACCCCTGCAAGGTTTCTCATTGGTCACTGCAGAATACATACCCAAACAGAGTGGGGAAATACTATGAACACATTTAGGGACAAGCAAATAGGATGGACAGAAACACAGCTGCTGCCCAAAGTCCATAAAGGAATCACATTACATCTGACAATATCACTTGCCATGTAAAACCCTTGCCCATCACTTTTGGGGCTCCCAAAATGTGGATTTTACAGTAGAAACTTCCTCCTAGCCACAACTACATACAGGTCTGGGAGCATCATTCAACCCCAGCACCACCAGCCTTTTAACTTCATACTTTTGGCTTAAGAGAAAAAAGGGGTATTAAAAAGTCAACTGTCAGATATGACACACACATTAGAATGTAAAAATGAGGATCAAATTTATGCTGCAAAATAGTCCAGGAAAAGTTGTGTTTTCTCAGTAAAGCAGCTGGAAAAGCAGCTCACAGTCCCCTGAATCATTCCTTGTTATGCATCCAAAAGAATGTGATGAGCAAAGGAGCATAAGGGGAAAAAAAATGTTATACTACAGAAGAAGCATTTGCCATGTGCTTCCTGCAGACAGTGCCGATGATTGATCACACACAACGAAGGTAAGAGGGAGACAAAGTAAGAGATTTATTGCTTCTTTAAAATATAATTGTTTTTAATTTGCTGATGGTGTTTTATCAAGATTTGCCTGAAACAGCCATAAGAACTAAACTTCATTATTTAATGAAGTCAAAGATTAATATGGATAAAATTATTCTACAAGTGGGAACTCTCAGCCAATTCCAGCTGGATGAAAAGATTCCTCTTCTCCAAAACGCATAGAGCACTCAGCCCAGGAATTCTGCCCTAACCTGAGCCCCTTCCCCTTCCTCCAACTATAAGCCTCCCAGATCTGGAGATAACACAGGAGGAAGAACCTCAGCCAAACACTCAATGCAGGAATTGTGTCTCTTACATCTCTGATTTGGGATGAGAGGTAATACACTTAAGCTATGCCAGGGGAAGTTCAGGTTAGATATCAGGATCAATCTCTTCTCCAGGGGAGCGATTAGGCATTGAGACAGGCTACCCAGAGGTGGTGGAGTCACTATCTCCAAAGGTGTTCAAGAACCACAGATACGTGGTATGGTTTAGTGGGCATGATGGGCATGGGTCAGTGGTAGGAGCTGATGATCTTGGAGGTCTTCTACCACTTTAGTATGAGTGGGCATGGTGGTGATGAGTTGATGGTTGGACTGGATGATCTTAGTGGTCCTTCACAGCTTCAATGATTCCATGATTCATGGGATATGGGTTCATGGTTGGACTTGATGATCTTTGAGGTCTTTTCCAACCTTAATGATCCTAGGATTTTGTCCCAGTGCAGTCATTTCACCACCATTAAACTCACCCCTCTACAGCTCTGAAAGATTCATCACAGGGCAGAAGCTGACATCTGATACAACGAAAAATAACTCTCCTCTCTGGTATGTGCTTGCTAGCCCTTGCTCTCCCTTCCTTATGACTGATTCCCAAATACCCCTATAAGAAGGACATAAAACCATTAGAGAGCAACCAAAGGAGGGCTAAGAAGATGAGGAAGTGTCTAGCAGGGAAGATGTAAGAAAAGCTGCTGAGGTCCCCTGGTTTATTTGGCCCAGACAAAAGGAGGCTGAGGGGAGGCCTCATGGTGGCCTACAGCTAACTAATGGCTGTCTACAGTCAACTCATGGCAGCCTACAGCCCCCTCACAAGAGCAACATAGGGCCAGATGCTGATCTCTCTTACCTTGGGACACCAACAGAACCCAAAGGAACCATCAAGAAATTCTATGACTTCAGAGGGGCTATGTTGCATCACAGTATGACATAATGAATGCTCAACATGAAGACTGCCAAGTTGCAAATTATCTGGCCATGAAAGTGATTGCAGAATCTAATCCACTAACAAGCATCATCCACGAGATACAAATTCCCCTCTTGAGAATAAAATGGGAACAACTATAGAACTGATCAAGTCCATATTTGGCTCACCTTTTCTCTTTCAGGACCTCATGTTAACAGAGAGACCTAAAGCAGTAGTTTTGCCCAAATCTCGTATCTTGTATCATTTCACAGTCACAAAAATTAGAAACAGAAGTCAACCTTCTACCAGCCTCTTGTACAAATCGGCAGCACTCATAGACAGTGCAAAGATAGAACAGTCATCAAAATGGGATTTCCTGAGCAGAAAGCAGCAGCTATTTCCACCCAGACAGGTTGCCCTTCCCAGACTTAAATAAAGAAGCAAAATTTGCTCCAAAATGGCTAGTGCAGGACAAAAAGGCAGCCATTCCCAGAAAAACTGAGACAGAAATGGGGAAGGCTAAGATTGAAGTCAACACAGATATAAATGCATTTATTAGGGTCAATTGGGTTGGCTGACACTCAACTATTCATTCTGCTATGTTAAGAAAAAAAACAGTATTGCTTTTTTGGAGTGGCCAAATCCACACACACTGGATAAAAGAGGAGGCTACAACTGGTGAGAAACAAATCTTCATTTGCACACAAAATAATCAGGCACGGTAATTATTGGCAGCAAATTATGAACATCTGAGAAGTAATACTACTTCAGATTTACTGTAACAAAATTCACAGTATAAAAGGCATACATTAAAACACAAGCAATCAATTATAATTATTTTTTAAAAGCTTCTATTTGGGCCAAAGAGGAAACATAACAATTACATATTTGATGGTCTGACTTTCTATAATATCATGACAATCTTATAGAATCATTTAATCATTTAGGTTGGAACAGAACTCTAGAGTCATCAAGTCCAAGTGTTATACTTAGACACAATTTGTCTTGGCCTCCAAAACGTTCCTGGTAAAATGATCCACTAGATAATAGTGCAGCTCGCTTACAGCTGAAATACAGACAGCTACCACACTTCCAGTGAGCTCCTCCAAAGCACAGATATGCACAATGGTCTGATTTTTGGGAGGTCCTGTATGGAGGCAAGAATCGGACTTGATGATCTTTATGGGTCCCTTCCAACTCAGGAGATTCTATGATTCCACAATAACGTTATAAAGCAGGCTTGGTTTCATTAGCAGGCTTGACCATGTCTGATTAGCAGGAAATGTTCATTTCCAAAAGCAGCAGCAAGTTTACTTAGTTCTAATGCGTGTATTTATCCATCATCCTTATTTAACTGCTTCATGGAAACAAATAATTCAAATAGAGAACAAATATGAAGGAGCAGACTGTGGTAAGCTGTTCGCCACTAGTCTAATGGGATTACTAACACGATTTTACACTTTAAGTCAATAAACAATGAGTCCAAGTAGCTAAACAAATAGAGAAATTAAGTGATTTTTGTGACTAATGCCATTCTAATGTCACGGAACACGGAACAGAAATAAAAGCCTTCACAGCCCTTGGTCCTGCATTCAACAAATGGAAGAATTACCTGCATGCCAGCAGACGCCTCATCTTCCAGCTGGGGCCAGAACTGCTAAATGAGGAGGATGGAGTGACCACGCTCTTCTTCACTATCCTGTAGCGTATCTTTATCACTTTGTTTGCTGGGGGGCTCCTTATGAAGTGCAAGTTGGCACCTGCAGGAAAGCAAAGGGAAAAACGGGCTGAAATTCAGGTGAGCATCCAGGGAGGTTGTAGGTGGGACAAAAGGGATCACAGAATCATAGAATCATAGAATCATAGAATCACCAAGGTTGGAAAAGACCTAAAAGATCACCCAGTCCAACCGTTCACCTATTCCCAACAGCTCCTACTAACCATGTCCCTCAACACAACATCCAGAATCATTAGGGTTGGAAAACATCTGTAAGATTAGGTCCAGCCACCAACCCATTCCCACCATGCTCACTCACAGAATCATTACTTAAGTTGGAAAAGATCTCCAAGATCCCCAAGTCCAGCCCCAACCCATCCCACCAAACCACCAAACCACGTCCCTTGGAGACACATCTCCACATTTCTTGCACACTTCCAGGGACGATGACTCCACCAACTTCCCTAGGCAGCCTGTTCCAATGCTTGGCCACTCTTTCCAATAAGAAAATTTTCCTAATACCCAACCTCCATTTGGAACAGATTTCTGCTTTTAATCATTCCCATTTTCAGAATATTTTGAAGGATGATCTACACTTCAGTTTTATTCTGCTGAATGTTTCATGCAATTAACAGCTATGTGTTTGACTCTGGTTTTCCTCCACGTGATAGCTAGCAATTTTTTTGGCAGCTTTAAGGAATGCATCTAATTGCCTGACTTTTATAACATACAGCTATAACTGCCCAGATAATTAAAGCTGACACTACATGCTGAGACTAAGTCTTCTGGTTTTATAACTGATTTAAAGGGCTGGCTGTTTTTCTTTGGAGATGCTCTAATTAAAATTATTGCAAGGTTGAGAGGGGAAAACCAGAAGCATTACTTTCCCTGAAAATGTGGTACTCGATCCCACGTCCATCTCTGCAAGAAGTGCCTCCCCGACAACCACGATGCTGCTTGTGCATCTAAACAAGCAAAGCAGGAAAATGCATTTTATTTTCTTTCTGGTCCATTCACCAGCAAGCTAATGTCTCAATGCTGGGTTCAAGAGGGATAAAGCAGGAAATTCCCCTTCCCAAACTCAGCTCGAGCCTTACAACTTCTGATAAGGGGATGGAGAGAAGCGAGATCGGTAGATAAATCACCAGAATTTTTCATGATAAAGATGAAGATCACGAGGCTTCTCTATGCTCTGCTGTAAAGATAAATGCTCACTGAGCACAGGGCATGCAGAGGGATTCACAGCCTTCAGTTTTGCCTATAAAGTGTCAGGCGTGCTCACGACAGCGCACAAACAAGCACTTTTATGCAGAGGTGATAAAACTGGGATGGCGCTGCTGTTCGCGTCTCTTAAGAGATTTTCTTTCATATCCCCAACACTCTGCTTTTTAATTCCTACTTAGGAGCCCTGTATAATTAATATATCAGAATAATGCCTGCAGGCAGGTTATCTCGTGCTAAGAACTGGACTTTGATGATGCTTGAGAGAAAAGCATGCTGCTGTCGGCAGCAGGCATCAATAAAGGTTCCGAGTGCAGGCGCATGAAATCAGCCAGGAAATGTTTAACAACCTGAAAAGCCAGGAAGTTAGCACCAGTGACCTAAGCTTCAGGTTGATTTGGAATAAAAATTAAATAAGATACTCATTAAATACTCCCCAGAGTTAAGAAAGGGGAATGACATTTTCTTTTTTTTTTGGGGGGGGGAGGGGGGGGAATGGAGGATCCTAACACCTCTTCAGTTCCCAAGTATTTAGGCTACTTTTACTAACCCAGCCTCCAAACAAATGACATTTAAGATGCTCTCAAGGAAATAAATGGGCTGACAGTTGGACTGGACGATCTTAGAGGTCTTTCCAACCTTAAAGATTTTATGGAAAGATGAAACAACCAGAGGAACTGCAAATACTCACAGCCTTAAGGGTGAACGAAGGAAGACAGAGGAAAGAGAACAGAAAACAATTTGGCTTTTCAGTATTTCCCTGCCTTTGGAATTTTCACAGAATCACTAACTTTGGAAAAGACCACTAAGGTCATCAAGTCAACCCATCTTCACCATGCCAACTCACAGAATGATGAAGGTTGGAAAAGACATCTAAGATCATCTAGTCCAACCATCAACCCAACACCACTATGTCCTCTAAACCATGTCCTCAGTGCCACCTTTACATGTTTCTTGAACTGCTGCAGGGACAGTGACTCCACCACCTCTTGTTGCAACGCTTGACCACCCTTTCAGAGAAGAAATTGTTCCTAATATCCAGCCTGAATTTCCCCTGGTACATTTGAGGCCATTACCTCTCATTCTTAGTAACCCACTAACTTCTTTAGGGCAGCTAGAAGGATCTTTAAAGCTCCTTGCAAGGCTCGAGCACTAAGTGCAATTAGAATCACTTCCAAACAGCAGCAAAACCTTCGGAGAACTACATTTAAGCTTGCAGTATATGAACAACAACAGGATTTGCAAATTTGCACAACTGTGATGAAATCCCACTTGTTCCCATTGTCAACCCTGCAAAACCACATCCCCAAACCTATTCTCACCACAACCCCAAATCCTCCCCAAACAGCACCAGCTGACCCTTCACCTCCACTGCTCCAACCATGCAAAATTATTAAGGTAGGAATCTGTCAATTGCACTGCTAACATTTATTTTTTTTTTTTTAACCACCATGCATTGTCACTCATCAACCCAACACCTAATCCACGTCTTGCACGGAAAAGAACTCCCAAATTGTTGCAGCTTTCAGGTGTCCCCAGTGCCGGCACGCAGACGGGCTGGCACCTGGTAAACTCCATTCCCCAGCAATAATTGGATGTTGTATTCATGCCAGAGCCGCTCTTCGGAAAGCGCCCGCATGCACGCTCCAGCATTAAGCACCTTCTGAAAGAGGCTCTCCGAAGAGCTCAGTTTTCTATTATTACTTGCTAGCTGAGGGGTTTTGTGTAGATAATCATGTTATTTAGATAGGATGTTGGTTTAATTCCCTTCATTACAGGCTCCCAGGGTTGTAATTTTTTTTCTCCACATGATGTATTCCCCGTGGCACATTTCACTCAAATCAAACACTTTACGCTTTTATTACAAACAATACCCCAGCGTCCCCCGTTATCAGCCCAGCACACACATGCACACTCCTCGCAGAGATCCAGAGGTCAGTTCTAATGACTAATCGATCTCATTAGCTTTCCTAATTAAAAACTTTACTACCGCAATGGAAGACAAACTACAAAAAAACTGCTTGCATCATATTTGAATGGGATATGAGCACCATTTATCAGGCCAGGCTCGCAGCCTGTGCTGTGCTGCTGAGTTGGAGCTTTGCTTGGAGCCATGACTCCCCTACCACCATTTGCTCAGGGATGGGGAAAAACCTGGTAAGGGGCTCCAGTGCTTTTTGCTGCCCTTTGGATGGGCAGCTGGGTGGCAGAGATCCTTTCTGTGGCACTCATCCTTCATCTGAACAGATGTAGCACAGGACCACACATACTTCTTTGAAGCTGATGTCAGCCCATCCCCATCATGCCCATTCGAAGAATCATTAAGGCTGGAAAAGACCTCTAAGATCACCAAATCCAACCTGATCCATTCTCACCATGCCCACTCAATCACGTCCCTCAGTGCCACATCTCCACAGTTCTCAAATACCTCCAGGAATGGTGATTCCACCACTTTCCTGCTCAGTCTGTTCCAGTGTCTGACCACACTTTCAGAGAAGATATTTTTCCTCATATCCAACCTGAACCTCCGTGGTACAACTTGAGACCACTACCTCTCATCCTTTTCATCCTTATTCTGAGTAGGTGTGGCCCAGGACCAAAAATCCTCTTCCAAGCAGATGTAGTCCAAGGTCATACACTCTTTCTCTGAGCAGATGTGGTCCAATACCACACATGCTTCTTCTCAGCAGATACTGTTCATGACCAGAGGGTGATGAGAGGCCTTATTTCAGCTCATATTTTGCCATGGAGGGGGGATATACGAAGCAAGGAGAGCAAAACACCTCCTGGGATGTCTACAGGAGAGCTGGAAGCAACATGAGGTCCAGCTCACCTTCCAGCATCCCCAAATCATGCACATGGCTGTGCTCTGATTTCTTCTCTTCCCACACCATCCCAACTGCCTCTTATTTCCGCTCTGTGCCTCCCGTACATTAATGAAGTATTTAAAAGTGATAGGGTAAGCTTTTTTTTTTTTTATTCCTCCCTCGATGCAAAATTAAGTTGACTTACAAGCAAGTTTCCACCAAAAAAAAAAAAAAAAAAAGAAAAAAGAAAAAAGTAAACCTTTTGTAAAAAGATGTATTTGTCCCCATGGCAAGAAAAATGGAGGGGAACATTGACCTGCTGTTAATTACAACAAATCTTTCCTTGACATTAAATTTTAATCATTCACATCTGCCAGAAGGACAAAAGGAGGTGAGGAAAGTATTAACCAAATCTGTCTGTTTCTCCATCAAATCAAGGAGTTTCTGCTAGTTTTCCTCCTGCCATTTACAACAATAGAAATTAAACCCATTTGGGTGATATGCTACAGAAAAGTGAAAAAGTTCTGGAATCAGCAGAGTAAATCCTACTGCTGGGAAAAAGAATGTTAAAAGAACGCGGATACATTTCCAGGAGTACTAACTCCTAAATTCAAGGGATTCTCTCAGAAAGTGATGTGGGAGACAGTACATCCCATGTGGGTACGGGGATTGCTCAGGCAGCAAAAGAAGAGGACAAAAAGGGATAATAATGGGTGCTGTGGGCCATGAAGTGACAGCTGAGAGCCCACCTGGGTCCCTGAGCTATGAAGCTCCAGGCACCGGGGTAAGCATGAAGCTGCTTCTGCTGTTAAATCCCATTCAGAAGCAGTGGGAAGGGACAGGAACATTTATTTTCCAGCACTCGGAAGCGAGATGAGAGCAACAAATGCACAAATGCAAATTGCACCTTTGATAGGGATTGCACCTTAGATATGGTGCCGGTGTTGTGAACTGCACCAGAGGAAATATTGGAGGTGCTGCACTCCAGCAGAGCCACCCAGAGCAGCCCTTTATATTCCATCCTGACCACTAAACTGCCATAAAAGCAATGCAGAGGTTGAAAACCTCCGATAAAACTGGATTGCTTCCTCAAAGCCAGGCATTAGGAAGTAAAATAAAAAGCTAAGGACTAAAAACAGCACACTGTGTGCTACTGGCATCTTTCAGAACTCCTGATACAAGTTCTGGTGTTATCAGGGATTGTAAAAAAGACTGCACTCGAAGCCTAAAAACAGCTCCAAGAACATGACAATTTCTGTCAAAGGGCCATGAATTTATCGTCTCAAGACGACTTCTGAAAAGCACAGGTCTGTCACAGACTGAAAGTGAGGATGTGATGGGAAATGAGGGCAGCCTCTAATGGATGCAGTGGGAGAGCTGAATCTGCAGCATCATGCTCACTGCGTCAAAGTTTATTCCAAAAACAAACAATTTTCAGCTCTGAGATCAAATTCACAAGAAAGGGAGGAAGGAGGACCCAGGGAACTACAGGCTGGTGAGCCTCACCTCTGTGCCTAGGAAAATCATGGAACAGGTTCTCCTAGAAGACAGATTTAGGCACATGAGGGATGAGTGGGTGATCTGAGACAGCCAGTAAGGCTTTACCAAAGGAAGGTTTTGCCTGACCAATCTGGTGAACTTCTATGATGGAGTGATGAAATCAGTGGACAAATGAAAGGCAACTGATGTAATTTACCTGGATTTGTGCAAGGCCTTTGACATGGCTCAACATGGCATCCTTCTCTCTGAACTGGAGAGATATAGATTTGAAAGGTGGAGTATTCAGTGGGTACGGAATAGGTTGGCAGGCTGTAGGCAGAGGTTGTGGTGAATGGCACTATGTTCTGGTGGAGGCTGGTGATGACTGGTGACCCCCAGGGGTCTGTCCAGCATCTGGTGCTCTTCAACATCTTTATGAATATGACGGATGATGGGTTCAAGTGCACCCTCAGCAAGCTTGTCAATGACACCAAGACGAGCTGTGTTGGCTGACACATTAGAATAAAGGGATGCCATCCAAAGGGACCTTGATAAACTGGAAAGGTGGGCCTGGGTGAACCTGATGAGGTTCAACAAAGCAAAGTGCAAGGTTTTGCGCTCGGGTCAGAGAAATCCTGGATACATATTAAGACTGGGAGAAGAACTCCTTAAGAGTAGACTTGTGAAGAAGAACCTGGGGTCCTGGTGGATGAAAAACTGAACCAAAGGTGTGCTCCTGCAGGTCAGAAGGTCAATGGTACCCTGGGCTCCGTCAGCAGAGGGGTGGCAACAGGGACAGGGAGGTGACTGTCACTCTCTACCCTTGTGAGGGCCCATCTGGACTACTGCATTCAGGTCTGGGGGCACCAGTACAGGAAAGATGTGGAGCTGTTGGAAAGGGTCCAGAGGAGGGCCACGAAGATGATCAGAGAGCTGGAGCACCTCCCTTACAAAGACAGGCTGAGGGAGTTGGGCTTATTCAGCCTGGAAAAGAGAACGATGTGGTTGCTCCATCCCTGGAGGTGTTCAAGACCAGGTTGGATGAAGCAACCATTTCCCATCCTATCCTCACTTCCAGTCTGAACCCTGGGCAACCTGCTCTAGTACCAGATCTGGAGGTTGGTGGCCCTGCCTGTGGCACAGGGCTGGAACTTAATGATCCTTGGGGTCCCTCCCAACCCAAGCTATTATGATTCCACGATCAAATGCCTTCACTATAGGGTTTGTTCAAAGCCTGGAAATAAAGATTCAGCAAAATGCCAACAAGAAGCCAGAAAAAAGCCAGTGAAACACCAACAAAATGTCAACAAAAAGCCAACAAGAAGCCAATAAAATGCCAACTAAACACCAACAAAATGCCAAGAAGCCAACCAGAAGCCAACAAGAAGCCAACTGAAAACCACCAAAAATCCTCAATATCCCTTCCTGAACTCCCACAGTGATGCTGTGCCTCACCATCGTGTTGTCACAGCATGCAAGCTGCTATGGTTTCATTTCACTCGGGATGTTTTCTCCCACTGTTGTTATTTAAGGTTGCTATTACGCTGCTCAAACTCTTTCAAGACAAACAGCACGCAAATCAGAACGGAGAAATCCATCCAGCAAGCTACCACTTTGCTCCAGATTTACTTCAAATATTGCTTTCCTCCCTCCCTGGAATTAGAGTGCCTAATGCTTGAGCCCAGCAATTCCTGGGAATTCCTTGCTTACTTTGTGGTACCACCATGCCCATAGATCACAGACATCCTCACTGCATGCTTTATCAACCTCAGAAAGTCCCAGACTTCCCTTTTTTGTACTACTCTGGTGAAGGCATGGCTAAAAGGTGATGTTCAGCTTCAGGATAACTCAAAGGAAGGAGATAAATATAAGACAAATATAACAAAACAAAACAAAACAAAACAAACAAACAAAAAACTGCCTACTCTTTACATCTCAGAGGAGAATATGTGGGAAGTGGAAACACACAGCTAAAGTTATCAAGGGCTATCAAGAGAAAAGGAAATTTCACCACTGGAACAGAGGCATTTTACAGCATGCAAGAAGCGCATCATAGCAATCTGGCCCCTAAACCAATCAAATGCAAGTAAACTGCCTGCATACAGAATGGTATTTAAAAGAATTTTAACTGGAGGCACCATTGGGTCCACCTGGTCCAACTCCTGCTCACCCAGAGCTGTGCTCAGTCCTGTGCCCAAGCTGGACTGGAGATCCCCTGCTCCTTTCTGGTCCCTGTAATGAGTAATGGGCTGAGGGAGCTCCTTGGCTCCAGTTGGACCCCAGGCCTCTTGGCCTGTCACTGGGCAATGTTGGCTCCACCTTTTTGTACCTCCCTGCAGGGATTTATGGACATTAGTGGGATCCTCCAATCCGACCCTGTCCCAGGCTGAGCAGTTCCAGCTCCATCAGCTTCTCCTCCAAGCTGAGCTCCAGGCCCGTGGTCACTATGATGGCCTTCTATTGGGCTCTCCCCAGTATGCCCAGCTCCTTCCTGCTCTGAACACAGCACACAAACAAGGCTTCCCCAGTACTGAGCAGAGGACAGGATCCCCTCTCTTTACTGGCAATGCTTTGCTCAATGCAGCCCAGAAAAACCTCAGCCTTCTTTGCCCAAGAGCCCTTCACTGCCTCACATCCCACTCACCAGGACCCCAGTCCCTTTCTGCAAAGCTGTTCCCAGCTGGGTGCCACCAGTCTCTACTGCTTCTCCCCATGTTCAGGCACTCTGCATTTGGGAAAAGCCTCATGGGCCACTCTCATCATTCCACACCCTCGTGGTAACCCAACACCAGGGTGGTTTCCAGGAACAAAGCTTCAGGGAAAGCTGTGGCTTAAAGGAGATGCTGGTTCCCCATAGACTGCATACACAGAGGGGAAAATGCAGATTACAGAATCACAGAATAGAATCATTGATGTTGGAGAAGACTACCAAGATCATCAACTCCAACCTATCTCCACATCCACATCCAACCTATCCACAATCTATCTCCACCATGCCCACTAAACCACATCCCCAAGTGCCACATCTCCAAGTTTTTTGAACACCTCCAGGATGGTGACTCTATCACCTCTTTGGGAAGCCTCCTGTAATGCCTGAAATTCTTCCTAAGATTAATGGGGGCTTGGGGCCACAACGGTTGTCCTTTTTATCAACCCAAAACTTTGTTTTACTTGCTTTCCTGCAGTAGAGAAAACAACACTTTCTCAGTGATTTATTCATTAGTGATGGACTTGAGATCTTAATTTCTGCTATAAAATCAATGCAGGAGGGAATATAAAAATCCTGGAATATAAAAAAGTTAAAAGCCCTACATCATAGTTCACCTCTATGTTCCCACCTATTAAATAGGTGGTTTGGTTGGGATGCAATCTAAGGACTCCTTGATAGGAAAACAAAAACAGAATGACACAAAAATATCATGTTACTGTGGAGTCTGCAATAAAACAGGAGGATATATCCAGTGGTGGAAAATATAGGGCAAAATGGAACAGCAGAGGGAAGATGGGACAAAACAAGAAGGCAGCAGCTGAGCTTGGTGACCTTACTCCTTGGTGAAAAAGGGAAATTTAAAGGGAATAATTTGTGAGAAAAAAAAGAAGGGTCTCAGCAGCTAAAAGCTGAAGAGTCACAAAGAGCCAGCATGGCTCTTCCTCCAACAGCCCTAAAAAAGTCGCCAAAGGAGGTTGTAGATCTGCCCAATTTCTGCACGGACCTTTCAAGAGTTCCAATAATTACACATAAAATGATCTTGAAGCAAGGATAGACCTGTGGATTAACCTGAATAAAGTTTCATCGGAGCTCTTACCTCTCTTTCCTAGCAGCAAATCCTTTTGGTGTTTCGCATTAAACTAGGAACACCTGGAAAATGTTGGCCCTAAGCCACACAGCTTGGTGTCTTTTGTTCTGGGTACCAACTTGGCCAAGTCCCTAGAGTTAACAAAAGGATTTGGGATTACAGTAATGCTGTTACGAATTTAGTGTGAAAACAGACACCGGTATTACGGGATGATTATCACAGAGCATGTTCAATATGTTCACACAGAATGGCACAGCAAGAGGTTAATTATATTGCTACTGGAATCAGCTTCCAAAAGGACCATCCTTCGATTTAAGAGGGGAATTTAATTTTCACACTCATTCAGTTCTGAGTTCTTTCAAGAGAGACGGCTATTTTTGCCAGAATGTAAATGATGGTACATGATCATGAACTGCTGCTTAATAGGAAATAAATCCAATTGATCAAAAGTGCTTTACCTGCAACCCCAAGTAAGAGGACAACAGGAGCACAGGCTTTACAGCTGAAGTGTTTTAGCAGACACTAAGTGCAACTCTTTGCCTAGCATTGCAGCCACTTTCAACTGGGAACATTTGCGGAATTAATACCAAATCAGCTTCACTAATTCCTTATATTAAGTGGACCACAGGCAGGGATGAAGTTAATGTAAGCCATCAGGCATAACAATGCACGGGTGCAATGGCACTTGCTAGAGATCAACTCTGGAAACACTCATTAAAAATGAGGGAAAGTATTAAAATCCACATATACTGTTACAAGAACTGCAATTGCACCCAAACTTGCAGCTTGGAAGCAAAAAGTAGAGGAATTTGTTTCCTGGAATTGTGGTGTTGGAGAAATAGCATCACTCGTATTCAAGGGAAAAATCAAACTGTCAAAAGCTCATCAAGTGTAAATTCCTTAAAGAGCGCTTTGGGGAAAATGTTTCGTGTAACATTTATGGAAAAGAAACATTTCTACATGGAAATACGATTAGACCAGGTAATTTATTCTCAATTACAGTAAGTTACAACCCTGTCTGCCTTAGGCCCAAGGAGGACTCCATATATTCATGCTGTGTTCTCACTGCATACAAGCTCAAAGTCCTGTTGTACTGGAGACAACAGGAATGGAGTAAAACCTTTGCACAGTGGGAACTGGAAGTCTGATGGACTGAAGGGCTTTTTCAAGATGTCATAGCAACTGCCATTAGCATGCCAATGAAAGACCCACTGATGTTGTCCCAGCAAAAGGCAAAACTGAAAATTGCTACCTCCAGCATCTCCCACCTCTTTCCTGGTCTCAACTGAAGTTCTTTCCATTACCCCTCATCTTTGTGACACAGTTGCCCTCTCCAACTGCTACTACAGAACTAAAATTTACTTAATCCTTCTGAAATATCCCTTCAGTGGGACCAAACACAAAGAAATTCCTACATCATTCTAATTTCTTCAATATCTTCTCCATGCGTTTTGACAAGTGTGGATCATGAAGACTAAAAGTCAAACCATCCCCACCATGTCCACTAAATCATAGAATCATTTGGGTTTGGGTTGGAAGAGACCTCAAAGATCATCTAGTCATCATCCAGCTATAGGCAGGGACACCTCCCACTAGACCAAGTAGTTCAAAGCCCCATCCAGCCTGGCCTTGAATGCTTTCAGGGAGGAGGCATCCACAGTCTCGCTTGGCAACCTGTTCCACTGTCATTCATCCCATCACCAGGATACAGGGCAGAGTATGACCTTCCCACGCAGGCTAAGCACCAGCACTCTCCCCATCTCTTCCTGTGGTTTATACAGAATAAGTTCAAGACAAGGAAACAACATAACATCATGCAAAGCTGTAATCACTGGGGATGCTTCTTGATAGGATGGAACAGGACTGCAGCATTCCATTGGCACAAAAACTAAGGGAAAAGATTTCACTGTGCGTTCATGGCGAGTGGTATTTCACGGTGAAAAATGTCCAAAGGCCAAAATGCAGAGAAGACAACGGCCAGGCTGAAGGTTGGATGAACTTTGAAGGCCATTTCCAACTCAAATGATTCCACAGATTTTCAATCACACAACTGGACGGGTTCTGGGTCACGCTCAGGAAAGAGGTGCTCAAGTTTGCAGATCTGAACAGACCAGTACCAAAAAGACAGAGCTGTAAGAAAGCAATTCTCAGCGAAAGCACTGCTCTCACCCACTGCTAACCCCTCCAACCATTCTTCATGAACTTAAATTTTACCCTGTAGGAACACTCGCACCGAGAAAGTCAGAAGCGCAGCGATTTAGTTCATCTGTCTCCCAGTTCTATCTATCCATCTTTCTGAGCAATCCACCCATCTGTTTAATCCATCCGAGCTCCTCTGCAGCCTCCTGTGCCCATTCATCTGTCTGCGCGAGCGGCACGATGCAGGCGTCTGCCCACAGGAGCGTCACTTCAAATTTGTCTGCTGCCAGAACTGTGACTGCTACACTATGGGTATTTCTGCAAGGTTCCTGCAACAGCCCCTCGCGTTTTACAAGGAATTAGGGGGAAAAAAAATAAAAAGGAAACTTTTATAGATGTGTTGACACATGCGGGCGCGTTTCTTCCTTTCCACGTATGTTCCCACTTGGATGCAGGCATTCCCTGTTTCCATCCAAGGCTGAAATGCTGCCTATAGAGGAATCTATAAAGAATCACAGAATCACATCTGAGTTTTGAAGGGTCACAGAAGGACTGAGTCCAATCTTTCTCCCATACAAAACTACTCAAACCCAAACCCTTACCTTAAGAGTGTTGTCCAAACAGTTGAACTCCAGAAGCTTGGGTCCATGACCACTGCCCTGAGCAGTCTGTTTCACGTCCAACCACGCAGAAAGGCAAAGAACCTTTTCTAATATCCAGTCTGACCCTCCCCAATGCAGTTCCAAGCCATTAAGACTGTTTATGGGATGCGGTTTCTTTGGGGTTTTTATTCATCTCACCTTCCACTTTCAGATCAAAGGTGCTTAGGGTCAACATATCCAAATACAAATGCAGAAATGCACCAACCACATCCTTGGCGCTGCTTTTGGAGCAGACAAGCAAGAGACTTTTTGCTTTAGAAACAACAGAAAATCCTCTTGACTTCAAGTACCAAATCCCCTGAACAGCACTGCTGGGGACTTTCAGTTTTTAACACACTAAATTAGGCATTTAAATCTTGCACACAGTGCTGAAGATTCATGATGTATGTCTCTCGGTCCTGGAAAGGCTAACAGTGATTTAATACATGGAGATCTTAACTGATGATTGGTATCCCATTATGCACCGACCGTCAGCACATTATACATCACAGCCAGCACTCCCCTTCCTCCATCCAGTAGGAAAATGCTTGCAGACTTCACATCCCTTACAGGGATGGATTCCTAATGCTCTGCAGACACACACAGATGAGTTATTTGTTCTTGTAACGCAAGCAGCTATTCAAAATTTGTCTCGCATTAAATATGGCCACCTAAGTGGCTTCAGCAGCAAGACAAACTTCTCCTTCTCTAAGCAAAACTTGCCACTTACTCGTCTTCCCCCTTGACCCTGGAGTTCCTGCAGCAGACAGCATTTGGAGGCAATAACCGGTTGAATTTAATCACAGAATCATAGAATCACGAAGGCTGGAAAAGATCATCCAGTCCAACCCCAACCCATCTCCACCATGCCCACTAAACCATGTCCCCATGTGCCACATCTCCAAGTTTCCTCCAGGGACAGTGACTCTACCACCTCTCTGGGCAGGCTGTTCCAATGCCTTACCACTCTTTTGGAGTAGAAATTGTTCCTAATATCCAATCTAAACCTCCTCTGGCTCAATTTGAGGCCATGTATTTATATATTTCTGTTTTGACAACATATATACTCCCAAGTGTCAGCCACAAGTTGCTTTCATTACTTACACAAAATTTAGCTTCTCTAAGAGTTCAGGGTTGGCATACAAGTAACTGAAGACTGGTGAGTTGGGAAGAATAATGGAGCATCCTGGACGCAGTTCTACAGGATGCATACGACTTTAATATCAGAGTGCGTCCAACCTGCCCACAGCAGAGGAGTTGGAATTGGATATCTTTAAGTTCCTTCCCAACACAAACCATCATATGATTCTATGATCAGTGGAGACAGGAGGTCCTGCTGGGGACAGGAAGACATCTCACCAATTGTTTACGTTCCCATAAGCTGTGGAGATGTGCAATCCCAAAGCCAGCACAGGGGTCCATGCACCGGTATCCAGCTCTGCTCCATTCCCATCACTAGTACAGCTCCCTTCCAATGCTTAGGGAGTTGATGAGCCTGCTAACGATGAAGAGGCTGCGTTATCTACCCACTAAGAGGTGGTCACACTTAGTACACTACAAATGCACTTTTCCCTGATACAACCCCCCGTTAAAGAGTGGCTCTCAGTGGCTCTCTGGAGCATTGGGCCTCGTTCAAACACAACCCTTATTATTATAACAAAAGAGGGATTTTTTTTTTCCCCCCTCCACCTTCCTTCAGCGAATGATTATTAATGTGTTTCCAGGAGCCGGGTCCATTTCTCTAAATGAGAGCAGGATGGCAGGCGAGGCGGGAGGAAGGCTGATAAATGCCCTCCTCCCCCCAGTCTCACGGCGGGAGCTGCCAGGGGTTCTCGTTCTAACAAGCTTCAGATGGAAGATGACTGGAATAACAAAGTATGAATTTTTATGAGTCTAATAAATCACTCCACTTTTCCTGCTCTTGATCGTTTTCAGCACTTCAAACACTAGAAAAACCCTGGCTATAATCAAATGGGTTCATGGATCCTGTGTTAACGCCGAGGCACGGGAGGGGTGCGCACAGAGGTCGCTCTGCAAACCCATTTGCATTCATGCTTTAGGATTGACTTAATGTATTTTATTTTTAATTTAATGATGAGACATTTGAATTCCACAGGAATTCCCCCACCCTCAAAGCCTTACGAATGCAAAGGCCGGCCTTCTTTCCCCCCTTTTTATACTCTTCCTAACTATCCACTTAAAAAAAACCTGACCCAACTCCAGCATCAACAGAGAAACTTGGGTAAAGTCCATAAGAACTGAAGAAAACTTTGCAGGCAGGTTTGTTAAGCTCCTTTTAATTCTCCTTCCTAAACTTATATATACTATAAGTGATGAACAGGCTACCCAGAGAGGTGATGGGTGCCCCATCCCTGGAGACATTCAAGGTCAGTCTGCATTGGGCTCTGAGCACCCAATCAAGCTGTAGGTCACCCTGTTCACTGCAAGGGAATTGGACTAAATGAATTTAAGTGCCCCTTCTAACTCAAACAGTTCTATGATTCCACAAATGGGCTCTGATCCCATGAAACTGAGAAGCAAGAGACTTGGGCTTCAGCTTGCCACCACCGAGTACATGTACACGTATTTGCCAAGGAAAATACCTGCAGAGAGACCTGGCTAAACACTGGCTAAACCCCAAGGAGGACCACAGTGATCTACAGAAAATTGGTACGGAAAACAAAGATTTTAGTGTGCATAGTGGTGATGAGTCGGTGGCTAAACTTGATGATCTTAGTGGCCTTTTCTAACCTTACTGATTCTGTGATTTTATGAAAGAATTACTGTTGAAAGCTCCAGAACAGCAAATGGCAGAGAACAGAGATGGTTAAATAAGGCAGCACGCAATCAACATTGTCAAATACTCTGCAGTACTTTGAGATCAATCCTGTAAACACAACCTGCAGTTCTGAAATGTGACCAAAAAAGTCTTTACAACGGATGTACTCATCCTGGTCCACTAGCACTGTGCCGATGGCAAATCCTACTAAGGCAAGCCATGGCCCCACTGCCCCCATATCAATGCAGCACTCTCATCCCGTGGCTCTCAGGTTCATGTTCCCAAAGCAAGGAGGACAAGTGAGCTGCGAAACCTGTTGTTTTCGTCATCTTTCTCTTCTTTAATCCCTCGGATACGTTTCCACCGTGCACCGCTTTTCATTTGCTTTTCCAGCAGCACAGCACTGAATCAGGGAGGGAATTCATCTTTGACAAACATTTACCGATTATCAAATCACAACTGCAGCCACAGACAGGAGCAATAAGTCACTTTAAGCAGCCGTCCGTATTGCAGTCTGAGGAGTTTGGGCAGCTCCGCAATGACAAATCACTCCTGTCAAAGCCGCATGTTCCCTCGCGCTCCGAATCCGTGTTCTCTGTTGTTCCACACTACCTGGTGTTTAATGACAACACTGTCAGACTAAGACGAAGCCTCTGCGCTGTGGACTGTCAAAGCCCTATTAGAGGAAAGATTGAGACCCTACTCTTCTTAAACTCACTCAAGCAACACAACCCGCTAGTTTTTATAATTATGGTACGAGAGCCATCGATCGCGTGCTGACACCTAACCTATCTGTATGAAATGGGAGTAGTTTGCTGGGTGACAGTTGCTATAGATTATTGTGGGTGGGTTTTTTCCCCCCTTTTATCCATTGCTCTACAAAGCCTAAAATAGATGGGAAAGAAGAAGGGAAAAGTGTTTGCCTTCGCTGAGATGCCTTTGCTATCCCTGCTCTTTGCCTTCAAGAATCACAGAATGGCTTAGGTTGGAAGGGTCCTTAAAGATTATCTAGCTCCAACCCCCATGCCATGGGCTGGTTGCCACCCATTAGATCAGGTTGCCCAAACCCTATCTAAATGAGCCACAAGCACCTTCAGGGATGGGGCATTCACAGCTTTGGGCAACCTCCTCCAGGGCCTCACCATGCTCTGAGGACTTGAGGAAGTTTCACATAACTCCCACCATTGAGAAAACCAATCCCCCTATTCTCATTTGCACACAGGAGCAACAATACATAGATCATGTTTTAAGTCAAGTATTAGATATGGAGGTTGTCAGCCCTGCCTGCAGCAGGGGGGTTGGAGCGTCATGATCCTTGAGGTCCCTTCCAACCCAAGCCATTCTATAATTCTATGCCAAGAAGCATTTGACACCAGGGCAAAGGTGTGGGAGCACATCCTTGGATGGAAAAGTTCATGTAGTGGTATTTGGGAACTACAGAACAGCAGGCAAGGTCAGAAAATCTTCTCCCAGAGCAGAAGCATACAGTCCAGCATAAGCTCTCATTTTTTGGGTTCATATCCTGAGTTCCCAACAGTATAAAGGAAAGTAATCATAGTATGAGGGTGTTGGGAGGCTACTTCTGAGCTAGGCAAATAGGCATAAAGGAAAGGATACCAGAGCCAAAGAGGCATTCAACTGTACCAAGGAAAACTTGGAGTGCAGAAGAGGTACTATGTTACTATACATAAACATTTTCACAGCCTATGCTATCTATACACAAGCATTAGTGCATTAGTGGCTTTTTCCTTGTATTGCCCATTTGGGTGATACAAATGGGGGAGTTTGACACACATCCATTTCATCTACCTTCACAAAGACCACAGCTTCAATTGCACTAGAGAAATAAAAAAAAACCACCAGTGTTCCATTGGGGCAGCTCTGGACACTCAACGTGGGACTAGAAGGCACCAAAGGGTACCCAAGTCTGTACCCAACTAATTCCATAGGGTCCTAAGTGGGATCCAAAGAGCCAAAACTATCACTCTTGAGCCAGAAGTGAAATCTTCTCATTTTGATCTCAAGAAATGGCCGCATTTGGGAAGGGAAGAGTTTCCTTAAAGAAACATCACAACCAGATCTTTGCTTGGTTGAAGTTCATATGGGGCTTACAGTCATCTACATTTGTTGTGTTGAAAATGTAATAGAGGATAATGAGAAATAAATTTCCACTGGCTACCTGAGTGGCACCAGAGAGCCATTTCTCATCAGGAAATGTGAAATAAACATCAAACCATGTGAGATCCATACACTTCTAACACAACACCTTTACAGACACAAATTGTTAGCATAAAGGCAGCAAAATGACCTCATGCTGCCCACTTAGGAAAGGGACAAAAAAGCTTTGTTGGTGGTAGCTTTTTGGCTGCTGACATCAGTGATAAAGCCAACAACAAGGTAAGCTCAAACCAAGGAGCTGGATGGTCCCAAATCACGTATTCACCTCATCCAAGGCTGCGAATGAAGAAGGAACCAAACTGTCAAACTGAAGACAAAAAGTTCCCATTTACGGTGGAAAACAAGCACTGTTTTAACCAATGTACCAATAACCCCACCTTTACCAGTTGGTGAGTGTTTTATGTTCATGCTTCAACCCCTGCTGACCAACACACTCACTCCATCTTTTCCAACTGCACACGTTGAAGGAAACAGCATCTCATCCTGCGCCTAAAAACCAACAGCAGTGCCTGGATTCTGCCTCCAATAAACACCTGACTTTCTAAACCAGGAGTGACAGGAGTAGAACGTTCCCCTTGCATCGTCCTTGGGATCACCCAGGGATGTCAGCGTGGGAGAGGAAAAGAAGAACAAGAAATCTCACTTCTGCCTCTAGTTTGACAAGCCATTCTAGACAGGGGTGGTAATATTTGATAAATTTTCATTTTCCTTCCAAGGCTGTCAGGTAATCTTTTTACTGACAGCACTACAGCGGTTTTCTGTACTCTCAGGGAAAAGGGCTTGTACTCGTGCTTGTTATTAAGCCAAATACATATTTTGGACTTAGAAACAACTACTATTACTATTCCTTCCCACCTACAAATAAGTCCTCCAAGGGTGAGGCAACACAACTCCATGCACCAAGCTGGTTAACAACATAATGCCCATGGAACCTCTCATTCCAAACCAAGAGTCAAAACCACCATCAGCACCGGGTCCCCTTTCACCACCAGTACAATCACGCTTCTCCTCTCTCTCTATGGGGGATAATTTTACAGTTGATAGGACTCAAATGCCACGCAATGTTGCTGTGGCTTAAGTGTGACCACATCACTTCTAATAATACCTGCTGAAGTCACAGCAAGGTGGTAGTTACCAAAGTATCATGTGAGGCCACGGGACTGAGCTCTCAGCCATGCAAGAAGCCACATCAACCTCGTCCTTGAGTGCGATGTCATCCCACAATGGCCAAGAAGCCATACCCAGCCCCATCTCGTCTTTACAAGCAAGAAAAGGTTCTCCTCCTGCTGTTTCTTGAGACTGAAGGACGACATGCAAGGAGCCCAGGCAGCTTTGGACAGCACTGAATTTTTCCCAAAAGCAAGAGAGGAACATCAAACACAACCACGACCACAGGCATAATTGCTGCTTCTCAGTGGGATGTTACTGCACCCTGCACCAAACAAAATCCAGTGTTTCACAGTACACAACGCAAAACTTTCCTCTGCTCAATCCCAGAGAGATGGTTGAAGGCTAAACCTGCTAAAACCAAGTGGGCATCCTCCAGAAAATTCCCACAGTTCTGAATCAGGACCCTTTTGAGTCCCTCTGTCTGTCCCAGAGGTAGTTCAGCACAGAATCATAAAATCATTAAGGTTGGAAAAGATCTCCAAGATCATCAAGCCCAACTCCAACCCATCCCTACCATGCCCAGTGACCATGTCCATCAGTGCCACATTTACATATTTCTTGAACATCTCCATGGACAGGGACTCTACTACTTCTCCCGGCAGCCTGTTCCAATGCTTGACCACTTTTTTGGAGAAGAAATCTTTCCTAATATCCAACCTGAACCTCCTCTGATGCAACTTAAGGCCATTATGTCTTGTTCTATTGCTGTTACCTGGGAGAAGAGGCTTCCACCTTCCTTCCAAGCAGTTGTAGAAATAAGGTCTCCTCTGAGCTTCCTCTTCTCCAGACTGAACAAGCCCAGTTCCCTCAGCTGCTGCTCATAAGACTTGTGCTCCAGACCCTTCACCACCCTGCACTTACATTAACCAGCATAGTCCTAGTGATTGCTCTGTCCCAAAGTGCCCTAAGTACTCAAATCTACCATGTCTAGGAAAAAAATGCTACAAATTATTTAAAAAAAAAAAAAAAAAAAAGAAAAAAAAAAGAAAGCTTTACAAAAGGAAGTGATGCCTCTGAAATGATTTTCTCTTTTCTCTTGCTGCATTACTAGTACTTTCCTGCAGAGGGAAAACAGGTCAAGAATTACTGACCCATTTTATAGGGAGAGGACAAATAGTTGCTCTTAGCATTGGTTTAATCAATAAAAGAAGATCATATAGGTTAGAGGAATTTTCTTTTAAAGCCCTTCTTTCCTTGCTATTTCATTACTGCACTTAGGGAAAGGTCACAGGGAGAGAAGCACAAGGTGTCGACTTCCCTGCACCATGATCATTTGATCCAGGAAAAGAAACTGAAGCAGGGACAGAAATACCACAGTTAACAGCGTCAACAAGAAAAAGTGGCAAGAATCATAAATAAAATCATCAGGTCTCCATTCCATCGTTAAATACTGTTTTTATACCTCTTCTTCTGTTAACTGTTTACAAGAGGATGGTAATTCCCAAGCCATACTCAACTAGCAAGACCAACTCTCAGAGGCCTTTTGGAATAGAAGAGACTCCACTGTGCAATCTGGAGCAGGGATATCTCTCCTCACTCTAGAGCTGCAGGAAAATGGTTCTGCATGGCAGCAGGGATAGAGGTACGTGAGATGCTGAGATGCTGCACTCTGTTTGCATTCCATCATCATTAAGACACGGCTACCACCAAGCTGCACTCTCATATCTACGAGCATAACTCTGTACAATCTGCCTGCCTTGTTTAGGACTGTCCAGTACAACACTACAGATGGAAGCCAGAAAAATCTATATTCAATGTCAACCCATCAATGAGTAGTGCTACACTTTCCAAAAGAGCCTGACACATATATGTGAGCAAAAACCCTGGAGCTGTGCTTTTGAAAATTCAACCCTCCAACTTCTAACACCCTATTCATCCAAAAACACAGAAGAGAAACTTGGCTGCAAAAGCAAATACTATCAAACGACAACCTGACACTGTGGCAGGAGTGTCGCCTGCCACATTCCCAGACCAGCCTCCTACTATTACCAAGCTGTTCCTTCCAGCAAAAACAACTGTCCTAGTTCCTAGCACAGTTATTTTGGGTTTCCTGCTATCCAAACCTTTTGGTGAAAGCCACGTCACGAAATCATTGAACGCTATGAAGACAAGGATGAAGGTTTCAGCCCTTTGGGGCAGCCCATTGGGCTGTTGCAGAAGGATGCTGTGGAAGATGTACTGCTGCAGTATCACGCAGTATTTGCACACTATGAGAACTGTACCCTACTCAGGTCTTCTCTCCACTTTGGCCAAGGCACTTACAGAGCTCCCCTAACCCCTCCTGCCACTGCCATGGTCTTATAAGCAGCACAGCCCTGTCACACTTGCTGATAAACCAGAAGAACAAATAAACATACAAGATTTAAACAGCAGCTGTAAGACTTCATTGCGATACCAATTACTTCCCATAAGTCTTCCATTTCCAGAGAGATTTAATGGGAACGCCATATGGACAAACCCACACATTTCCAGCATGAGATCTCCTCCAAAATCTTTAAATTCTTTCCTTATTCCACTTCTCAAGCAAGCTTCTAGGTCTTCACTATCACTTTGGGTACAAAGAATGAGTTTCTTTAATTATTATTATAATTGAGAACAAAACCATATGATCTATGATCACAATGAAAGCTCACCTTCAAACGGTACATCAATATCCACCTATACCAGTAGCTCTACTTTGGATTAAAAACCAGAAGGCAATGCACTGCATGGGTTGTTTTTTGTGCAGATGTTTGCAAACAGCCCAACCCCAAACCTCAGCACTCCCCAGTGCCCAACAACAGACAAAGCTTTGGGAATCTTGCACAAGGAGAGTGCAGCTTCATTGCCTCTGTGCCGTGCATAACCCAGCATACTCCTCCATACCTCTCTCACAGGTGGAAGCAGCTTAATTAATGATTGCACAGTCTCATAAAGACTATTAGTGCTGAGTATTATTAGTTAATAAAATACTCCATTACTTAGGTTACCTCTTATTTGCATAATCTTCTTCGTGCTTTCTTTCTATGTTGTCCTCTGTAGTGTTGTAGGATTATCACCAGCCCCATCACTTTAATACCCAAATCTGCATCCCCAACCCCCCTGCTCTGTCATAAAACTGTTCTGCAAAAGGCTATCAGCAATGTAAGGCAATCTGAAGGAATGCAAGAACAATCTCATAGGGGTCTCAGGGCTTTTGCACCCGCTCCGAAGACACAAAGATGTGAGGTGAGCACACACAAGAGGACACTGCATCAAAATGCATCGTTTAGAAGAGTTCTAGCACCCAGCAAAAACCCAACACTGTCCTAACATGAACAACACTTGCCAGAAAATACCTAAATTTTAACCAGAACGACCAACCAAGTCACTTAAGCTTTTCCGTTCAATTTCTGTGACGCTCCATGACACGATGGCTTCTTGTGCAAAGGTCAGAAATCCCCTGACAGAAATCCCCCAGGAATAGCGGCCCTATAAAAAGGAACTAGGAGTTCCCAGCAAATCCCACGTGCAAACCATAAAACTGTAATCCCTGAGTGCTGGAGGGATTCTACGCGTGCCACGAGGACACTGAGCTCAGAGCCGGACCAGAAGCGCCATGCGTTGCCTATTGCTCAGGCACAGGGCCAAATATATGGGCTTTACAATCTAATCCCTTACGACAGACTGTGTGTTGCTTTGCAAGGGTTTAAAATCAAGAATAAAAGTTTTCAGGTAGGTCCAGGAGCATGGAGAAATACTTACCAAGGTTTGCAAAGCGTTCTTGTAATTCCTTTTGCAGTAGCTCAATGCGACGCATGGTCTTAGAGAACCAAATGTTACACTTCTATGTCCTCATGATACAAAAAAAAAAAACCACCACAAAACAAGGCAAGATGCATAAGCTGATAGGAGGGCTTGAGATAAAGGAAATCAGTGAATCACAAAACTGTAGGGGTTGGATCATCCAATTCAACCACCCTACTAAATAAAACCTAGACTATGTTGCAAATCTTGTACAATACCTTTTAAATAAAGCACGATAGGATAGAAAGTTCCCAACAAACACTTCCCAAAAGCCAACCTGCTGTTGTAAAGTCTGTTGAGCATTCTCTGCAATGAGACCCAGACCAATTCTTGCAAGCTGAGCTCTGTGCAGGGATGGAGGAATGATGGCCATGCAACGTTGGCCAGGCAAAGATGGCCATGCAATGACAGTCATGCAACAATGGTAGTGCAGTGATGGCCACACAATGATGGCCACGAAACAACAGGGCCATTTCAGGCTCAGCAAAGCCTCAGGTGCCACCAGCGCCATCGATACCAAGGATGCTTGCAAGGGATGTCAAGAAAGCCACCAAGAAGGCAAGCAACAGCCTGAAGCTGGGGCACGGATGGTTTGGAAAGCACGCCTAAGGGATCTGCAGGGCACTCGCATTACAACAGCTCTAAAATAAAGTGACTGAAATTAGAAACTCCTCTGATTATCCAGGCAGCTTTAATAAGCCTGGTCCTCAAGTACCAAGCACTGAGTGCTCTTAACATTGGGATCCCAGGGAGCTTGCTTGTAACATTTCTTTGCTTTTTAAGAGAGGTAATATCAGCGGTTTGACCTCTCTTGGAATGAAACACGAGGTCAGAGCCCTGCTGAGGATTGCATCCAGCACGAGGTTGCAGACACGACAGCTCAGATGGATTCTGTTTGCCTTCTGCTTTGAGCA
Source organism: Tympanuchus pallidicinctus (assembly GCF_026119805.1). NCBI lineage: Eukaryota > Metazoa > Chordata > Aves > Galliformes > Phasianidae > Tympanuchus > Tympanuchus pallidicinctus. Next base: position 75,119,386 of record NW_026294769.1, read on the forward strand.
CACATATATTTTGGCACATATATAGGCAGATAACCAAACACAATAGTCAACATTAGCCTTTTCCAAGGGCTTTCTACAGACAATGGAGAAATAATACTCTGAACTGCATGAGGAAAAGCCAGCAGCTTTTTGGGAAGGGAATGGGAAATCCTATTAGCCTAAGCTGGGCTCTCACCTCTCACCACTTCTTTGCATAAAAAACAACTGTTTCCCAGCAAATCTTTCAGGAAACTCTGCCCCATACCCCCTGTGTCCCCCAAAGCAATTCGGGGTGCAGCACTTGCACACGCAGTGCCTAATGTTTCACACTCCAAGAGCTCCTCCAGCATGAGCTCGCTGTGTAATCCCCACAAACTGCTTCCCAAAACAGCTGCAGTTCTCCTTAATTAGTCTCTGCGGGCAACGGGCATTAATGATTTCGGGCTGATGCAGAACTATTTTCGTGTCAGCCTCGCGTGCTTCCCCCGTGCAGCCTTGCTGTGTGCACTTAGTGGAGCAGCATAACCTTTTGACCACGGCCCTGCTTGAAAATTTAAGCTAAAAGCAGCTGACCAACAGCACTGAGATGCTGTCACTTTCAGGAGGAAAGCACCGAGCAGCTCTGAGATCCCTGGAGAAGCCACAACTACATAGGGCACAGTGGAGCCCAAACCAGGCACTCCAATTTTGGCAGCCCCGCAACCATCCTCATCTTTGGGGTAAGTTGTGCTCAGATATAGGGTCAAGCTCACAGGCTAGAAATCTGTCATCTCCTTGAGGGCTCCTTTAGCATCAGCTGCCTTCCAATAAATGTTTCTCCTCTTCCCAAGCAAATGAGACTCCAGGGTCTGAACAGAAGGTAGCAGGGAAGATGTTACCCACCAAGCTGTTATCTTGACTCAGCAGTTCAGTAGAAGCCTTCAGCAAAAAATAACTTCTTTAGCAAAAGCAGGTCGTGTGATAAAACCTAGCCAATGCATCTTCCCAGTCCTCTTACAGAGGCCAAATTACCAAAGCAATTGTAACAATTAACCACAGAAAGAAAAGTTGAGAATTACAACTCCTCATTGCAAAAAGGAGTTTGAGGAATAGCCACTGCAGTTGGGAAGAGGTGCACCAGAGTTCAGATCAAGAAAAAAAAGCAGTCACCTGCATGGTAGTAATGGGTTGACTGTTGGACTTGATGATCTTAAGAGGTTTTTTCCAACCTTAACAATTCTATGATTCTAGGAGTGGGCATGATGGTGATGGGCCAATGGTTGGACTTGGCAACCTTAGTGATTCTACACTTCCATGAGCTCTACCACTACTGCGTTCAAGGCAGAAAATAACACAAGCTCACCCAAAAAACTTCCTTGGTTCCCTGATCACAGAGGGACATAAGGATCTGACCACTTTACCTACCAGCCAAAATTCACCAGTGCGGGCTCTGCCTTTTACTCTACCATAAGGAAAAGCCTACAGCCAGGTGGTTTTAATCTTCAATCAAAGCAAAATTCCTGATTTAGGTTAGAAGGGGCTGCATTTTGGGAAAAAAAACTCAAAAGAAAGTGGGAACAACAGCGCTGTCCTATGGTATTTGGATGACAGGCTCCTGCTGAGTGTTCCTCTCTGGGAACTTGGGTGTGCTGTCCCCATTCTGACAGATCCAGACCACAAACCCAGCCTTCCAGAGGGGGATAAATGTAGTTGAGAATAAGAGCAGAAATCAATTAAGTGAAATCTTCCTACAAGCTCAGCAAAACCTTTCAAAGCTGCTTCTCGGGGATGATTTTCTCTTCTTGATGTACCTGTGCAAGTCCCAGATGTGGCAGAGAGGTCCCCAGACGTCGCCTGGCTCTTCAGGGAAGTATCCTACAGGGTTATGGCTCCCAGAAACAGAAGGCAAATTCCTCTTCTTATCCTCTGCCTCTTTAGTTCTATTCTTTTCTCCCTTACTTCTGGCTGAAATATCACAAGGGAGGGTGCTGAGTACCCGCAGGATCACCAGTTGCTTTAGCAAAAAGCCTGGAGGCTGCAGGGAAGAGAAACCCAAGGAGCAAAAGCAGCAGGTTCTCCTGCATCCAGGGAGCTGCCAGCCCCTCCAGCAGGATTACAGGGGAAGATGACACAAAATGGTACCTATGGGATATTGAATTGTCGTCAGAGCTGCTCTGAGGTGGGTAAAGGCATCTGTGCCCTGTTCAGAGCTGGAAAACTTCATTTAATTGCGATGCCTGCATCCCTCATAGCTCCATCAGTTATCTCAGTATCATAATGTCACATACCAAAAGCTCATGGCCGACAGGGTAATAAAACCCAAACCTCCCCCTCTGATTAATGCAAGTGGTTTCAGATGTAAAACAATACAAGCGAGCTCAGAGCTATTTAAAATAATAAACCGCCTTTGATTTTTCATATTCATAAAAGCTGGAACAATATGGCAGCCCAGGAGGATGCCTATCAATAAAGCTGAAGTGGAATATCAATATTTAGCTACGTGGAAATTTATCACAACCTGGGAAGCAATCATTAATGCAGGGTTCGGTAATTTGCACCAAAGCAATGGAAATACTGACAAGAGCTTTATATTTCCAGTGTACTTATTTCTATACTGAGGAGTGGGGCACATGGTAATGCAAAGTGAGCAACAAAAACAGCAGAACTTGGCCTTCCATCACAGATCAGCAATACAGCAGAAGTGCTCACAGTGCCCTCGATGCTGGAGAACCCCATGGATTTGAGGGTTGGAACGAGACGATCTTGAAGATCCAATTCAACCCAAGCCATTCTATCATTCATTGCCTCTATGATCTTTAAGGTCCATTTAACTGAAGCCATTCTATGCTTCTATGATTTTGAAGATCCAATCTAACCCAAGCCATTCCACAATTCTGTGGCTTGAATAGGTTTGAAGCAGCCAGAAATGCTCAGCACGCTATGGGATGGAATGGGATGGGATGGGATGGGATGGGATGGGATGGGATGGGATGGCTGCATTGCCGGACCCCATAGGCAACATGGAGTTGTCAACTCACCAGTCTGCAATCCTAAAAGAGCTTTTCTAAGATACTTCCAACATGGTCTTGTTCCTTAGGGCTTCATTTCTCTGCAGAAAACTGCATTTCCTCAAGAAGAGGAAACAGGACATCTCTATAGGGTTATCCTGAAAGGAGAAGGAACTTCTAGGGGCACTTCACAGGGGATGATTAGGAAGAAGGGGTTGCTACTTCCTCACTTATTCATTTATGCCTACACTGAGCAAGGGCTGGCACAGAGGGTCTGCAAAGCACAGAATGCAGCTTAAGGAGGTTTGAAGCAGTCAGAAAAGCTCAGTAAGCCATGGAATGGAATGGTTGCACTGCAGGAACCTACAGGCAACATGGTGGTATGAACCCACCTATCTGCTACACTGAAAGAGCTTTTCCAGCCACTTTTTACTTCCATCTCCAAAATGGACTTGTTCCTTGGGGCTCCATCCCTCTGCGGAAAACTGCACTGCCTCAAAAGGATAAAACAGGACATCTGTATAGGGCCATCCTGAAAGGAGGACACATTTCTCAGTAGGGCATCCTGGGGCAAATGAAGGAGGATGATTAGGAATTGCTGCTTCCTCACCTCTACATAGGTGCTAACATTAAGCAAGCAGTGGTAGTAGGAGTCTTCAAAGCAGAGAATGCTGCTTTCATTGCAGGCAGAAGAAAACAGGGCTGCAAGGGCTGGAAGACACTGATTAGATGGGGAAACTGAGGCTGGATAAAGCCACAGTGGGAAGCCAACAGAGGAGATCACTAACGTCACCCCCAGGACTCCCCTTCCACCAAGCTTAAGCACAATATAATCTCACCCCAATTTAACCCCCGTTTCATGCATGGGCTGAAAGCAGAGGAGCAGGGATTAAATGTGGGCAGGATGTAAACAAAGGAGCTGCAGTTTTTTGCTCCCAACCCTGGAAACGGCGCTGTGTTTTCAAGCTCACAAAGTAATTCCGTTCATCTGCAGGGTGACGTGTGTGAAAGCGGTCAGCATCGGGTTTCGGTACAGCCGTGTGAATTCACTAACTGTATGGCTATTAATACAGTCAGGCATCCTCGTCTGCTGGGAGGGGTTAAATGGGGAGGCATTAACGTGGCGTGCCACTTGTGCCTCCAGATTTGGAGCTAAGGGCTGCGGTGTCCCCGTGTTCTAAATGCTGTCCCATGCTCTTCTCTGCATGCTGCTGCTGGAGCTCTGACTGCAAAACGTGGCTCAGTTGGGTCTATGCTTAGATTTGGGGAGTAATTCTGCTGCAAACCCAAGCAAGAAAACCTCTGGATGAGGTTTGAAGGCATTTTATCCCATGCCAAGCCGAGATGGAGATTAAAAGCAGCTGCAATTAAACCTGGGATCATGCACTTGATATCACATTCATCGCACACTGACAGTCCTCTGCCCTACATCAATCCCCTCCTGCACTTTGCCAATGCACTTTGCACAACAGTTACCCAAAATTTGAGGCTCCTGTGCTGTCTCAGCACGCGGAGGACATCTCACGGCACCTATAGCCATTAACACATCACATGCCATTGAAGACATAATTAATAAGTCTCAAAATTCTGCTTTAGCTACTGCTTGCAGAGCTATCACCCACGTCTAAAAGTAACACTTGAACGTTTGCATCAACTTTTGTGGCAACTTTGGTATTTTTTCCCTTCCTTTTAGGCCAACTTTGGGCCAATTTTGCTATTTTTCCCCTTCCTCCTTAACTATTCCCCATATTTTCTAAAGCCCTTCCCAACCTGAACATTATGTACAAAGCTTCTCAGATCCCACTGCATCTTCTCCCTGCATCTCTCGGGGAAGAGCATAGAGAATATTTTGTCCTTCCCTTAGGAGACCTCAGAAAAATTTCTTAACATCTCTCCTCACTCTCCCAGAAGTGTTTTCCCTCTGCTTAAAAGAAATGGAGGAACAGAAACATAGATTTTTCCTATACCAGACAAAAGTGTTCAACAGCAGAAGGAAAAAAAAAAAAGAAAAAAAGAGAAAAAGCAACCAACTAACCTTTTTCTTCCTTTCCAAGCTGCTTTGACATTTCTTCTACTGTCCTAAGTGGAGCAGCATGCTGCTTGCTGTTAAATCATCCCCTCAGGTCACAGCAGCGCAGCGGATTAATGCATTCTCTGCTCACCCTGCAGCCTGGCCCAGTACCGACGGCACAGTTGAGCCATCACTTTTGCAGTCACCAAGCCTCCTGCCTTCAGATTAAATGCATATTTTTAAATCAATGGTTGGAAAAATGCCCTGCAAAGAGCCACAGCGAGTGTACGGAGGAGAAGAGATTTCCAACTGTGATTGTGGTTCTAAGGTATAGAGCCTTGCAGTGAGAAACCTTGGTTGGATTTGGCTTCGGGGTGAGGGTAAGAAGGGGAATCTTGCATATAGTTTCAGTCTGTTGTTTATAGATCTTTAGAACTGTTTTGGGGAATAATTTCATTGCCCCTTCGGCCACCTTGAAAGGAACAAAGGGAACGTAAGAAGTAAAAAGTTAAACACTACATATCTCTGTACAAGCTCTCAAGAGTTAAAGAATCAGTAGTAAAACACAAAATTCAAACAGCATTTTGTTCCTACATGCACACATTTAGACACCATTGAAGGGAGAATATTGCAGAATTAACACACCTGGATGTATCGCTCACAGTCCTACGACAAAAGCTCCGTGCTGGGAGCTCTGCAGAGCCAGAAGATGCCTTTGCATCTCCCTGCGACTATTTCTCCGCAGCACAAAGCGTGGATGGACAGCCAAAAGCACAGCGTGGAAGCTCTTTTCAAAGTCCCCAACAAATTTCCATTTGCTGGTAAGAGCTCCCGCCACCTATTAGGGAGCGGGAGAAGATGACAGATTACCGAATCTGCAGATTAATTGCTCTCCAAAGTGAGATGGTCGTGGTTGGTACCCGACGTCAGCACATCCCATCAATCTCCACAGCCGAGTGCTGCTGGCGGGAGCTAATCCCCCCCTCTCCTTTCCAGGCAGGGAGTTCATTTCCACTTCATTACTTCGCAATGTAGTGAGCCGCCGAGTATCTTACTTACCGGCTGTGCCGCGCTCCGCCGAGCCCAGGGACAGCTCTGGGGAGAACAGAGAGGAGCCTCCCGACCCCAAAGCACAAATACCTAGTTGATATCTTTAAAAAAAAAGGGAGAGAATTCGTTCTGTGCAACGCTCAGTCTTTAGTTTTTTCTCCCTTTTGGCGTGGGAGAAGCAAAATCCCGCGCATCCCGCAAAATCCTGCGCTAGCATGATCAGACCAAGAACATCCCAAAGGGTCTGCACACTCCTCTGAGCAGCATTGTGAGACCTAAGCCAGAGCCCTTCCCATGGGATCCTCATTCTCAATACACAGCTTTGGGTCCTAACACCTTGGGAGCATCCAATTTTGCCTTGCAGCACAGAATCATAGATTCTATGATTGATTCCATGAGTCCATGACTGATTCTAAGAGTCATAGAACAGCTTGGGTTAGAAAAAACCTTAAAGATCATACAGTCATAGAGTCACAGACCAGCGTGGGTTGGGAGGGACCTTAAAGATCATAGAACCACAGAATGGCTTGAGTTGGAAAAACCTTAGAGACCATAGACCCACAGAATGGTTGGGTACAAGAGTCGTTAAAGTCCCAATCCCTGCCATGGGCATTTTGCCATCCACTGGATGAGATAAAACAAACGTCATCCAACCTGGCTTTGAGCAATGTGACAATCCCAAAAATCACTTTGGGTCACTCATGGCATCCGTCCTTCCCCCTAGGAGACCCTCATACCATAATAGAGAAACACAGGAAAGCATCCAAGAACCCTTCCCATAACTGTGCCATCCTCACAGAAGCCAAGAGATGCCAAAAACAAAAGTCGCAGTGCTTTGTGATAGATAAAAGCAACGTCGATCTCAGCTTACAGGTAATTTCCTGGCCAGCACTGCTTTATCCCACCATCTGCTAAAACGATTAGTAGCTGGAAAAAAAACTGAAACAGCAGAAAAAGTAAGGAAGAATGCAGCAGGGAGGAGGTGGTGGCATTGGGCTCGAGCTGAGTTACAGAGTGGAGCTTGTTCCCCCCTCCAGAACAAAATCCTTGTGAATGAGCATAGAAGAAAAGGAATAAAAATTAAAAGAAATACAGCCAAAGGATGCTTCACAGAGAAACTAGGACTTTGGGGTTTGCCTGTTTTTTAATGGGGCTGGAGATTTTAGGGAGTGTTATTTTTGCTGAAGGAATTTTATGCGATACAAATCGGATCCTTCACACTTAGTAAAATAACACTTCCGAAAGTTGGTTTGTTTATGTGTTTTGTTTTTATCCCACATTTTGCCCTTGAAAAGAGGAAGCCAGTTGTCCTCCTGTTCCTCCTTTCGTTATCCCTCCCGTTCATCACACCACTCCCAGAGCCCTTCAGCAAAGGGTTCGTGGTGATAACAAAGGCTGGGGCCGTGTCCAGCAGTATCATTACTGCTGCATAATTACAGACCCAAGGAGCAGGGTGCATAGGCATCCTGGTTCTATGCGTTTCATTAAACAGCACATTCTTTCCCTTCACTGTCCTGCTCTTCTCTTTAAGTCCTTATCCCACATGGATCTCGGGATGCAGAGATGGAACTCAGTCTTCTCTCTCTGCTTGATGGAGCACCTAATGCAGCAAGGAACAAACAGACAGAGGGTGACAAGTGTGACTCCCTGATCCTACAGGAAACCTGAGTGCTGCCTTTACTTAACCAGCACCACCAAATAACGACTGATCGACTCACGTGCGTATTAGGAATCAATTAACCGGGCAGAAATCAGCATTGTAGAGAAAATATCCCAGACACAGCACAAAAGCATGGCGAGCTCTATCTCTAAGGCAGTAATCAGACACAGCGAGGCGAGAGGTAATTACAGGAGAGCTGGAAAACAGGATTTACTCAAAGGTTTTTACCGCACGTTGAGTCATTTTCTCTGCGTATTAATGCTGCTGGCTCTCGGGGCAGAATGGCTGAATTACATTCATGGTAAAAGAAAGACACAACGTCAGCTCAGAGCAGTGAAGAAGCTCAAAAATGAGGAAAGCCACAGCTTTTTAGGGTCCCCTGTGCAGGTGACATTGGCCCCATTTCCCACTGCACCACATCCATGACTTGGCTGAGTTTTCAGAACGAGTCCTTCTTCCTTCTGCTGCTTAAAACCACTGCGCTTCAACATTTGGTTTATTTGCTGGGTGATTCTTAAACTTCCAGGACTGATTAAAAACAAATCGCGGAACAGCTTTTGTTGCAAGCCCCGCATCTTACATCTAAGCAAAAATAACAAAAGCCAGAAAAAAAAAAAAAAAAAAAAAAGTCAAAACGGAGCATCACTCAGGGCAAAACCCCACTTTTCCTGCTGACCACGTATTTTTCTGCTTCTTGTAACTCTCTCCATCCCTACCACTGTTTCGCATGGGAAAACTGTCTTTAAAATTGCACGGATCTCATCAGAGTGCAAACGCAGGCGCATCGTGCCCCCTAGAGGGGACTGCGTGGTCCCCACCGTACCACGGTTTCCACTGCTGCACACTCCTTGTGTGCAGCCCTGAATCAAAAAGAGGGGGAGAGAGATGGAGGTAAAAAACAAAACTCCACAAAACAGGCCTCATACAGCTCAGTATTTTGCTTTGCTTTAGGTGTTAGTTAACCCCAGCCTGCTCCCGACTTTTGGAAGCCACTGAAGCCACTTCCTGCTTTTGGTGATTTTTGAGTGGAGATATACGTGGAGTTAATTCATTGCCCTGGAGGTGGTGGTGCTGGGCTGAGGCCCGAGAATGGTCCAAATGATCCCAAAATGAAGCTTCAAGATGCACCCAGACACCAGGAGCACCCTTGGGACTTCTGGGTGGGCTCCTGCAATATCATGTTTTTATGCCAAATTATCCACCGACCAATTTCTGGAAACGTGTCGAGTTTAACAACACAACCCTACACAATGGTGTAATTACAATGAAAGCTGGAAGGGAAAAGGAGGCAAAAAAACTCAAAAGGAATAGGTACAGTTTGAAGGGAAAACAGATAGAGAAACAATAAGGTAGAGAAGTAAAACATGGAGAGGATGAAAGAACTGACAAAGAGAAGGTTTCCATCCTGGCCTATTAACGAAATGAACCTCAAACTGGGAAGATTGAGGACATCCCAGACATGGGCAGCCCACATCCACCATCCTCATACCCATAAGAATCCAGCAGAGCACAAGCACGTCCTATTGAGGTTGTTTTGGATCCATTGAGCTCGCTCCAGAATACTGGTACTTTAATTAAGCGTGGCTAATCAGGTACCTGGACTTGTCCAGCCCTATTTCTTTCCCTAGGGCAGCAGGGAGAAAAGAACAAGAAAAGTGAAGACTTACAGGTACAGATGGCTTTGGGACAGCTGCTTCTTGGTGCTCAGTGCCATGGTTTTGGGATTGGAAAGTCCTTGTTTCTACATGGAGCAAGGGGGATCTGCTGCCAGCTGGCCACCACAATTAATCATATATTGCAAGAAATTATTTAGAAGTTGATCTTCAGGGTTTATTTGCTATAGGAAGGAAGAAGGTGGTGCCCAGGAAGCAAGCAGCAAGCCTTGGAACAAGCCAAAACTCATCCAATGTGTAGTAGGGGAAGCTCGCACAGAGCAATAAGCTGCATTTAATCTCCAAATCAAGGAAAAAATTCCAAGGATTTATCTTGGAAGCTCTCTGGACATGGAGCAGATGTGCAAGCAAGCTGAGAAGCCTGGGGACTCTGATTTAGGGAAGAAACCTGCAGACAGGCAAAGTGATGGTGAGCAGGGACATGATCCAGGGAAAAGAAGAAGGGAACAGGCTCTAGCTGTAACTCTGTGCTCTCCATCAGCCTTGCAACTAATTACCCTGAGCAGCCTCCGCAGATTGACAGACAGGGGTGGAGGGTCAAGACCCAGAGAACCAGATGAGCCAAGTGGCAAATCAACAAGAGGATTGGGATGAGATCATTAAAGCAAAAATTACCAAGGGAGGTGTCAGGCATCAAATCCATTTTTAATACCGCATGATTCCCCACTGGCCTCAAGAGCCCCAGTCCCCAAACCTCCAAGCCAGCAGTGATCCGTGCCAGGCTTGGATGCTTTTTTAATTTACGGTAATTGCATCTGACTGGAGATTTCAGTTACAAATTCCATCAATTCTATGCATTCAAACCAAATCTTAAAATTGGAAAGGCACCTGTGAACGGCGCGAGAAGCTTCCTGAAGCTGCAGCAATGGGGCCAGGCATGCTTGGCGTGGGTCGGATGCCAAGCTGGATGTTTCTGCAGGGACTTGAAAAATGCAAGTGATGCCTTGAGCCAACATGGGTAAAGATAGCTCCTGCCCACCAAGAATAAACCTTCAGCTAAAGTTTCTCTTTCTGCCCCGTTTGCTGTCTGTTTTGCCACCCGTGTGCCATCTCCACTTTGTCTCCCTGCAGCTCGTCACCCAGACAGGTTGGGGAAATCCTGTGGGATGCTGGAGAAAAATAAGAGGTTAAAAGGCAGATTGGGGTGGGATAGGGTTACCCGGCGAGGCTGGGGAGGGAGCAGTAACTTGCTTGCAGCTGGCATTCCCTTGCTTTCTCACAGGCAGTTAATTAGTAATTTTCATCACTCTTGTTGTTATATATGGACACGAGAGATGGAAAAAGGAAGAGGAGGAAAAGACGACAGACTGAGCAGGTGCTAAGGCTCACAGCTGAAACATTTCCACATAATTGACCTTCCAGGAGCAAAACCCATCAGCTTGACAACACTCAAGACCTGCTCCATCCAGAAACCCACCAACTTGACAACTAAGAGCTGCTCCTTCTTAGGATTGGTTAGGGATGCTTCTGGTTCCTTTTCCACCACATGTTTCAACACAAGTGCCGGATGATCTCAGGCTGGTGCTGAAGACATACAAGTGACACAAAGGTCACCTCCAAAAAATCTGTGTGTGATGGTCTTTAAATGCTCTTGACCCTTGATGGTGTAAGAGACAAGGAAAAAAGTCATTCACTAATCATAGAATCATTATGGTTGAAAAAGGCCTCCAAGATCATCAAGTCCAACCATCAACTCATCACCACTCAAAGGCACCCATTTTTGTTACAACTCTCCTGCACCTGCAACAACCATTCAGAATGGTTTTAAACCGAGATAGGGGAGGTTTAGGTTGGATACTGGGAGGAATTTTTTCACACAGAGGGTGGTGATGCACTGGAACAGGTTACCCAAGCAGGTTGTGGATGCCCCATCCCTGGAGGCATTCAAGGCCAGGCTGGATGTGGCTCTGGACAACCTGGTCTCATGGTTGGCGACCCTGCACACAGCAGGGGGCTTGAAACTAGATGATCACTGTGGTCCTTTTCAACCCAGGCCATTCTATGATTCTACGATTCTATGATTCAAATTCCACAGTTTCCCAGTGCAAGGCTGCAGATACTATGGAGTGAGGATGCATTTGACTATGCCTGCAGCACTGATGCTACTTCAGGAACATAAATAGAACTAACACAATAATTATCTTGAGCTACAGCGTTCCCTGTCCTTTCCCTACTCTCTTCTCCAAAATTTAGGATGAAAGGTAATGGTTTCAAGTTGCACCAGGGGAAGTTCAGGTTGGATATCAGGAAAAATTTCTTCTCCCAAAGAGTGGCAGGCAATGCATTGGAGCAGGCTGCCCAGGGAGGTGGTGGAATCACCATCCCTGGCGGTGTTCAAGAAGTGTGGAGATGTGGCACTGAGGGACATGGTTTAGTGGGCATGGTGGGGATGGGTTGGGGTTGGATTGGATAATTTCGGTCTTTTCCAATCTTATGATTCTATGAGTGGGTAGGGTGGTGATGGATTGATGGTTGGACTCTTCCCAGCTGTATTAAATGGGTCAAAACTTTGCAATTTGGTGTTGGGATATGGTAGGATTAGCACAAAGAGGCAAAGAGAACAGAATAGCAGGGATCAACATAGAGTAAGAAAACCCCTAAGAACGGACCCAACCAAGTGCCAGTGAGCACACTAATTTCAAAAGACGTTGCAGTCATCCAGAGGCAAAAAAAAAAAGGGGCAAATGGAAGCACAGATATTCACAAAGTACAGAACATCATAAATATTAAAGCCCCATGCACAGCCCCAATGCAACCAGCAGCACTCAGAGGACACCGTGGTCACACAGCTTGAGCACCAAGAGGTGCAGCAGGAGGCCATCCATCCTTGATGCACACTGAGGAGGTGATGATTCACCAGCAAGAGAAACTCCGCACAAAAATCCAACCTGAGAAAGTTGCTCTGATTTTTTTCCCCTCAATAAAATACTCAGAGCTTTCCAAGAGAGAGGCTGTTTCCCACTAGTTAGCACATAACAGACTGCTTCATTTGTCGGCAGGGCAGAGAGCTCCCACAAAGGTGGGAAGGAGGAAAGGGAGCAGTGACCCAGAGCAGAAAGCATCTCTGAACAAATAAAGATAATGAATTACTCTCTAAGGGGTGAGGCTCCTGCAGCACACACTCCAGGCAGGCACACATACACAGGAAAAGAAAAAAGGAAGTAGTAATGGAGAAAGAGGGAGATGCTCAGTTAACATTTCTCATTAAAGCACATTGATCACAATTTGGATGGAGCTGAGAAGACGTGACACTGCTCTGCTGCCAGCACGGCAGGAGCTGGGGATACTCCAGAGAGCAGAAAAACTTCCTGGGAGTCTTCAGAGCTGGCACAGAATCAGAGCACGAAGCTGCATATTTCCAACTCTAAAGAAAGCAGAAGAGCTTCACACGGGACTTCGTAGGCTCTGAACAAATCCTTCCAAGAAATTCAGGCAGAGAAAGGGGAAAGGTGACAAAGAGGAGGCAGCATCCTCCCGTTGATTCTGTCTCCCTCTGTGCATCCTCTTCCTTAAAAAAGGCTTTGCTACACTTTAAAATTGGGGGAAAAAAAACACAGGGAGGAGGATTTCTGGTTTGTTTGACAGTGGAATTACCTTGAGGTAAGGAGTGCAGAGGAATTGCAGGCATTGTCTGTGATCCCATTGTGGTGGGTGCCAAACAGACACAAAACAAAAGAGCTTTTAATGAGTTTCTTTCTCCCAACAATGCAACAATTGCTGGGACAACTAATTAATGTACAGTGGAGACTACAGCAGAGCTGGATGTGCACTAATTACAGATTTTTTAATCTGTTCTCTCCCTATGAATGCAATGAAGGAGGTGTTTGCAGAGGTGCTGCTGCTTTCTGCCTCCCGTTGTCCAGTTCTGCTCCATTCCATCCCTGGAAGAAGATTCACTGACAGCAGGAACAGCTGAGAAAAGCAATATTTTCACTACATAAACCCAGCTGTGCCCTGATTCCAAGCAAGGAAGACAAATTAGTGCTGCTGCCTGCAGCCCTTCTCCCATTGCCATGCTGTTGGCTATTGGGTAGCAGTGCTACCCTATAAAGTATCCTGAGATCGTACAATCATAAAATGGCCCTGGGTTGAAAAGGACCACAATGATCATCTAGTTTCAAGCCCCCTGTTATGTGCAGGGTCGCCAACCATGAGACCAGGCTGCCCAAAGCCACATCCAGCCTGGCCTTGAATGCCTCCAGGTTTGGGTCATCCACAACCTGCTTGGGCAACCTGTTCCAGTGTGTCACCACCCCGAGATCCTCCTCCAACACCTCTAATTATAAGTTTTGGATTAATTAGTTAATGTTTAGCCTCTTTTCTCAAAAGAAAAACTAGAAAGACAGAAGCAATGCTCAGCCATGCAAGGACTCACACCCAAAGAGCCATTGTAGGACAGTGTTTCTGAGCAGCATGGAGACCAGAATCCAAATACACATAACCAGTCTCAACTAGTACTTCCCCATCCACCATTACAGAGCATACTGCAAACAAATGATAGAACATCTTGGGTTGGAAGGGACCTCCCTCAAAGATATTTCTAAATACTACTGACTCAATTGCAATTTTTACTGGAACCATCTCAAGCTCTTTTTCCTTCTCATCCACATTTATCCTAGAGTAAATAAAAGAGAATTCTTTCTCAAGAGAGATGCCATTTTCCCATTCTGGACAGCTGATGGGACACAGGTAATAACGTCATGCCTTACGATGGAGTTTTCCAGTTGCACTCCAGTCTCAAAATTGAACTGACACTAAGGGCATGTTCGTAATGAATTCTGGAGATCGACAGAATTCAGATAAACAGGGGAAGTTACGTTGAGGTGTTGAGTGATTTAAAATATAATTCACCCCCACCTATTCTCCAGTGAAGGGTACCAACTGTTAGCATTTGGAGCATGAGAAAATATCCAGGAATGAGCAGAATCCCAAGACGTACAGCTCCACTCCACCAACTGCAGTAAGGAAGAAGTTGCTAATGGCTCCTCACTTGCTCCAGGGATTATGTCATAGCTCAAATTGTATTCCCAAGGAATGGGGTTACTGCATTCCTGCATTCCCCAGGAATGTGCCAGATGCACGTGGGTACTACAACAGCATTGAACCATATGGGACAAGTAAGGAAAACCTAAGGAACGAGCATGAAGGAGCCCAGTATCACTCTGCTGTTCTAAGGTTTCCCCTTAGCCATTCCTCTGTTGTCAGCTCTGTCTTGTTGAGATAACAAAGCCCAAGCTGTGAGCATCCCGTGGTAAGGGTTTGCCTGCTCTGAGCAGCCCCATGCATCGCAGTGATGAGATCCACATAAAATACAGCCCTGCATTGGAGTAGTCATTAGGGGTATAGAGTCTGGTTCTCAGATAACTAGGGATCTTTGCAGTGTAGGATGGAGAAGTTCCACTTTCAACTTGAAAAGTAAACGGGAGGGAAAAAGAAGGGCAGAAGAAGAGGAGGAGGAGGAGGGGAGAAGAAGAGGAGGAAAAGATGAGGAGAAAGGGAGAAGAAGACGAGGAGGAGGAGGAGGAGGAGGAGGAAAAGGGGAGAAGAAGAGAAATGAAATGGAAGAGGAAAGAGTAACCAGCAAACATAGCTGAAATTGGTAATAAATAAATAAAGGCATTATGTAATCCTCACAATTTATGACTCCACCTATAATTACAGGGCCTTCGCAGATTTCCGTAGTAATAATATCCCAACAAGAAAGGTGATTAAGACTGAGCCATGGTTTCCTCTTAATCTCCCCCAAAAGGTTTTGCTGTCCTCAGGTGCAAGTTCACCCACACTTTTATTTTGATGCTCTGTCCCAGCTGCCCGCTCAGCTGTTTGCAAGGGCTGGCACACATATGGAACACATGCTAGCCTCCAAAAATGCATTCCCCCCTTGCCTTAGGATGGAGACATCCCTCTTATCACGACATACAGCTTCAAAGATTAAAATAATATTTCCCTAAACTCTACAAGAAGGTTTTCAGCACTTGCAAAGGGCTCGGATCCATCACAATGATGGATGGTTCCCAATGGCCCGAAGCAAATCAAACCCATCTTTCATTTTTATCACCTGGGTCATCCTTCCAGGGCCAGGGGACGTTTCTCCCTTCATGTGAACGTATGCAAGGTACCAGGAGCTCCTTGACACTACAACCCACCAACAAGCTGGGAAAGATCTTCTTAATGGGCTTCTACTACTATCAAAACAGACCATAGTTAAGACGAAGCAGCTTCACAAAGAAAACCTGAAAAAAAACATACATCAAACAGTTCACATTTCCATGAAATCCAAAAGAAAACAGGAGAGCTGAACACCATTTAAGCCTATACATAAATCTTTTTATTTCTAAGTCAGTGCTTCTAAACTACAGCCCTGATTGCACCACAGAGACTCTTGGATACTCAGGAACGTCACCTGTCAACGCCTGCTCCCAAGGCACACTTGGAGGGAGAGCAATCATCACTGATGTTCCCATCCAGTAAATAGTTCAAACAAAACCCAATTATCACCACTAGAGGAATGCAGCTCCAGCCTGTTTCAGAAGCAAACTTCCCCAACTGGAAGAAAGCTAAAAGGAAAATAAGAAAGAACAAAAACAGCTCTGCGCACTGAGACATTTGGACATTTTCCTGCATGGACACTGACCATAAAATAGCACAATGTGTTTGGGCAGCTGCGGCCTCTGTTTTAAACTAAAAGACAGAAGATTTGGGTTAGATGTTAAGAAGGAATTCTTTACTCAGAGAGTGGTGAGACAGTGGCACAGGCTACCCAGAGAACTGTGGTTGCCCCATTCCTGGAGGTGCTCAAGGTCAGGCTGGATGGGTTTTGGGCAACCTGATCTGGCAGGTGGCAACCAGCCCACAGCAGGGAGGTTGGGATTGGCTGGGCTTTAAGGTCCCTTCCAACCCAACCATCCCATGGTTCTATGATTTTTAAGAATCTTTCCAACCCAACCATTCCATGATTCTACGACCTTTAAGGTCCCCTTCCAACCCAACGTTCTATGATTCCACAATATTTAAGGTCTCTTCCCAACAATCATTCTGTGATTCTATGATCTTTAAGGATTCTTCCAACCCAATCATTCTATGCTCTTTAAGGTCCCTTCCAATACAATCGTTCTATGATATGATTCTATGATTTCCATTCTCATCTCTGCTTAGTTTCCAGCTCTCCACTTCTTTGGCATTCATCCACTGCCCTTTGCCCATTTTTCATCCCTAAAACCCTTCCGTTTTCTCCTCATTTTCTTTTGTTCCCCAACACACCTCTGCCCCTAGGGGAATAGACTCATCAGCCATTAAGCAGGTACCCTTGAAAAACCAAGAGCACAGAAAGCATGTACGTGGCATTTCCCAAGTCAGATGCACATCAGGTATTTAGGAACAATAGATTGTTGTTCTGCATTATCTCTGTCCATCTGAGATTGGCCAAGTACCAATATCAGCAGAGGACGTTAAGCTCCGTAGCAGATAGAGCTGGGCTACACATTCACAGCTTTGTTTTTATTCCGTGTTAATGCACACATACTACAGCAGCCACTCACACCAGGCAAAGCAACCCCAAGCTCTCCCTTTACAGTAGCTGCAATAGGGTAATTGCAGCTGTAATGAATACAAACAGCCCCGTCTTCCCCTGCTCAGCATCCTTCCCAAATCTCACCTTGCTGCCTGCAAAAGCCCTTGCTGCCTGCGAGCAGCCCTTCATCAGCATCAGTCAAGATAAGCCACATTAACCGAGACGCTTTAAATACCATGTCTTTGCTAAGCCAGCTCATTTTGACTGAAGCAGGTCAGTTTGTGCTCACGGGACCAATTCCTGCAAGCACTGGGGATTTCAGAGCCTGCACGCAGCTACGTTTCATGCAGGTATAGTTATAATCTATTTATACTCACATTAAGGTTTTGGACCTCCCGTATAAACTGGATTCCAAGTTAAAACGAGACCAGCGCTCAGGTTTTATGCTGGCTTAGCAGAAAGCAATTTTTTTTTTTTATTGTTTTGGTTTTAAAACAAAAGATTACTCGTCCCCATCCTTTCTTCCATCGAGGCAGGCAATGAAATACCATAGCCAATGAGTTACTGTGCATGAGCTGAGCCACGGTACCTGGCTGCAGGCAAATCACAGCCGCTCAGAAATAGGGGGGTTGGGGGGAAAAAAAACACATTAGTCAGACATTTCTCATGGCTTTGTGCAAATGCAGCTTCCCTCAGGTCTGCTGCGAGTTAGGAGCTTACACAATCAACTAAAGCACTGCACATCAACGTTTGGGCAACCTACAGCAGTATCACAGAATAGCCAACTTTAGAAGGGATCTCCAGAGGTCATCTGGTCAACAGTTGATTTTATGGCTTTATTTGATTTATAACAGAAAATACTTTCTCTGTAGTCTACTTCTTTATAATATCAAGTATGAGGGACGGTAGAGGGAAAAGCAAGGAAGAGATTTTTTTTGGAAGGAGTCCAAAGAAACTGCTCATTTGTACATGGATATACTGCAGCTATCACAGAAAAGCGTTTCAGAATCAAATATCCTGTCCTACACTCCCAGAATTTGGTGAAAAGTGGCATTTTTAAAGTATGATTTCCATATTCATCACACATACCTTTTAAAGAAAAAGAACCAAAGCAATACTTTAAGCTTGACTGTATAGAGAAACTGCAACAAAACTGCTTTGCTAGACTTACAGTTGAGTCTACACCCTCCATGAAGCCAAGAGATTGGGAAAACCAAAAAAAGAGCACTAGCAATTGAAATTTTAACGAAAGGAGATTGTTTCCTCTTTCTGCAAGCAGGACTGGTAGAGTTGTGTTTCCTATAAAGAAAATTCAAAAAAAACACGCTGAGAGAGTTGGTGGATGCCCCATCCCTGGAAACATTCAAGGAAGTGGTTGATGTTCCATTCCTGGAGACATTCAAGGCCAGGCTGGACAGGGCTCTGAGCAACCTGATCAAGCTGTAGATGCCCTTCTTCAACTCCCCAGCACAGAGGAGTTGGACCAGATGGCTTTTAATGCTCTCTTCCAACTCAATTCTATGATTCAGACGGTTCAAGTTCAAGGATTAAATGAGGTTGCACAAATCTCAGCATCTTGTTTCAGCCTGGTGGTCAGAAGCTCATCTCAGCTGTTTGCATCTCAGCTGGCCAAGGGCTCAATTGGTGGCAAAGAATACCACCAACAGTTGTTTTATAGGTGATTTTTTTTTTTTTTTTTGGCCCACGGATCACCCAGCACTTGGGTTTACTCTTCTCATCACAGAGCACGAAAACTGAGGCACACCATTACTGAGGCACACCATTAAAAGGATTCACCCCAAGGATTGCACGGGGAATCAGCACAAGTGCATATAATTATAAAGCCTTCTGGCTTTCAGCCTGCTCTATCAAGTCCTTTCCCCAAGCAAGTGTTTTCCCCTCCTCCAGTTATTCAGGTAATTGAAATGCCTGCTTCTGTCCTTGAAAATTAGGCTGAAAGTGGCTTGAAAATTAGTTGCAACAACACCAGCCAGAACCTGTTAGGTTCCGCTGCTACAGCCTGCAGGGCTGTCTGTAAAACTCAGCCCAGCAGCACTGAAGGCTGCTTGGTTTTAATCAACTCTAAATGCATTTGAATGACACTCCCCGGGTCTTACACCGATAGTTCTGTATTCAAGTTTAAGAGGAGCTATGGCAGAGTAGACCTCCCAATCCATCACATACTATAGAACATGGAAAGAAATTTCCTACTTCTGTCTATTGTCCCCATTTGACCCCAGTTGGCCTTCCCAGAAAAGTTGTTTGGTTTTGTTTTAAAACTTTATGCATCTGCACACATCTAAACTAAAAATCACATCCAGCATTTTTCACTCAGCTGCCACGTCGAATTACACTCTCCAGGCCATGTGTCAGGCACTATCTCCTAAATCTGTGGCTATTTTAATAGCAGGAGAGTCCGACTTCCAGCCCTCATCCTACCAGTGACCTGAATGCAGTGGGAGTAGAGCAGTTGGCAGAGCAGTACAAAACAAAAACATTCCCTTGAAAAATTTCTGGCATTCCTTCGGTGTGTTATTTCAGCCTTAAATAACAAGGGATATTCTAGAGCCCCTCAAAGCAAGTCGCAAATACTGAATAGAGCCCCAGAAAGGCATTATTAACACCACTTTTTAAAGAGGAAAAAAAAAAAAAAAAAAAAAAAAAAAAGCATCAATTACACTAATCACTCAAAGGAAGTGAATTCTCCATGTGAAAGTCCCGTCTGAAAGTAAGGGATGATTCTTCCTTCAGTATTCTTCTCTCTAAGCGTCTCCAGGATTATTTAGCTTCTTGCAGTGGCTCAGCCTTACCCTTGCTGATGGCTTTCAGGAACAAGAACTGCTGTGGTCATTTAGAATCTAAGAGGAAAAAGATCCAACATGCAAGGAAGGACAAGTCACGGAGATGCATTTCCTCTGCCGAAAAGATGGTGATGCAAAACAGCAGATCAAGAGAGTGTTTAATGTTATCAGAAGGTGTGAGTGCTACAGCCCAGAGCTGGTTTCCCCTATGCATTACCTGGTTGGTACACGTAGGAGAAACCTTTTCCAGAGCTGAAATATCAATTTGGTCTTTGATATCCCAGCCACAACCGGTCAAGCACCTGCTAATCGGTACTGGCACAGCAGCAATTCTGCAGCCCAGAGGCAGAGGAGATAGCCCCAGTAAACTGCAAAGCCAGTGAAAAAATCTCCACTCAAATCAAGTTAGAAGTAATCAGGGTGGATATTAGGAAAAAATTCTTCTCAGAAAGAGTGATCAGGCATTGGAACAGGCTGCCCAGGGTGGCGATGGAATTGCAGTCCCTGGAGGCTTTCGAAGAATATGGAGATGTGGCACTGAGGGACATGGTTCAGTAGGCATGGTGGGCATAGGCTGTGGTTGGACTTGGTGATCTTGGTAGCACTGTCTAACTTTAATGATTCTATGAATGGGTATGGTTATAGGACAACACTTAGACCTGAAGATCTTCTGAGATCTTTTCCAAACTTAAAGATTCGACCCTGGAGGTGTTAAAGAAACGTCTAGATGTTGTACTGAGGGACATGGTATAGTGGGAAATACTGGTGATAGGTGGACAGTTGGACTGGATGATCTTCGAGGCCTTTTTCAACCTTGTGGTGGTTCTATGATTCTAGAGAATAAGTCACCAAGCATCTATTCGCATTAATACCAATCAATCCCTCCAACTTCAGCTCTCTTCATCCTTCCTCTGAGTTTTTGGAAGTTGCCTTAGGATCTAAAACCTGGTGCCTCACCAAGCCAAGCCATTGCCAATAGCTCTCCCTTGCCACAAGAGCAGTGTTGGAAGCACTACCAATCAACAAAGCAAGTGTAAATCCCCTGTCGCTATGTCATCCAGCACTCATCATCCTCTGACAAGGTCATGCTGTTGCACAAAGGCAAATTTCAAAGCAGGACATCCAAACAGGAAAGCCAGTTGTAATCCTTCACCTCCGCTCCACTCGATAAGCTTTGGTAATGATGCTGGCACTGGGCTCAGTTTCGGCCTCCACACTTCAGACAGGAGTTGAAACAGTTGGAAAGCATCTGATGGGGGGAGGCAAAAAACCTAGGACCAAAGGAATGTGCAGCACGCTAAAGCCAGGAAAGACAAAAGGAAAACAGGAATAATCTGCAAATACCTAAAAGCCAGCTGCAGAGGCTTCAACTTAGCTGTGGCAGACATTTGGAGCGTTGGTACTGACATCATCTCCAGACCTCACAGGGAGAAAGAAAGGAGAACGAGATGGGAAATCCTCTCCCAAGAAGGATGAGTTACTTTTCTCCAGGGAGTTCACACCAGACGAGAGCACAGAGCTCATTCACTTCTTCAATCAAGGATGTGCTTAACCACGTTGTTGCAGACAGCTGTTATTCCCATTCTGCTCTATTGCCTCTGAATTGCTTGTTTTCCTACCTTAACTGCTTTCTTGTCTGGGATTTACAGGTGAAGCAAACCATCAGAAATCCCCAAGGAATGGAAGGGATTCTCTTGATAGCAGATGAACTTGTCCATAGGAGAACAGCAGTTTTGTCTCTCTTATACAAGTGCCCTTTTTCCAATACAGCATGTCAAGCAGGTGTTTCCCTGTAAGCAGCAGCTATTCCTGCATCAGAATTCATTCAAACATTAAAAGAGGGTAAATATGTCAACCTGACAGGCAACTGTTAGATGAGTGAAAAGTTTTTAAAAGCTATTGACAACAAGTCCACTTCTGCTTTGGACTTGGAAAACCACATTGCTCCGTTAAGTAACTCAGCCACTCTGCCCACATGAATATTTAAAAGAGAAAAGCAAAGCATTAGGCAGCCAAGCAGCTCGGGATATGCACTAATCTGCTCAAGTGGAGAGGATGGAGCAAAGGAAGTGTCAGCACATACAAAGTGGCCAGCGTGATGTCCATCTTTTAGGGGATGAAATGGAAAAGACAACATCTTCTTCCCCACCATATTCACTCCATGTAAGACCAGCTTTTCCCTTCCATGTTCAACACATGTAACCCAGTGGTTCCATATTCAATAGTTGTTATGGAAAAGGAAGACAAAAAAACGCCCCTTCAACTATTTCTAACACTCAAAAAATCTTGTTGTATCATCACTGGAAAATATCAATTCTACAGGTTAAGCACAGCAAACACAAACAGCAATTTAGCCTCTCATTTTGCAGGAACTTCTGTGTATCTGAAGAACATTTATAACCATTTCTTCATCTTCTGAGTTTTGACTAAATATTCTCTTTTTTCCTCCAGATGTTTTTATAAGCAAACAGCTCTTAAGTAGTAGACCTCTATCCCACTCTGTTATTTGGAACAGTTAATTCTCTACAATTCTCCCCTTTTTGACCTACTCTCCTTCGCTGTTTTTCTCAAAAGAACTTCTGTGCCTGTACACACAAGACCACTGATGGCCACGTCACGCAATATAGATATTTAAAGAACAAATTTAAATCAAAAAAATGATCTTCTGTGATATTACACTTGAGTGGGCATGGTGGGGATGTCTTGGCAGTTGGACTTACAAACTTGGAGGTCATCTCCAACCTCGATGGTTCTATGATTCCATAATCCTGATTTGGCATATTAGACAGAATGCTGACATTACTCAGACAGTAAAACTGATGAAATGTTGTTCATGCAACCGAGGAATCTGTTGGAGAAAAATGCTTCCCTGACTATATATATGAATTTGTATAATTTTCTCAGACAGCATTAATTTGAATAATACCATCAGGGAAAGAACAGTTAGGTGATGGGTGGGAGCCAGGAGTTGGACTTGATGATCCTTACAGGTCTCTTTCAACTCAGGATATTCTATGATTCTATGAAAGAAGAACTCTTTGAACTTGCCTTTCCTACCACAAATTACTAGAAAGCCTAGAAAATCTTGGACCACACACATACCCAGTTAAGAAATTAAATAAATATGAACTACTCTGAGAAAGAAATGAAGTTGCGTGCCTGCATTTCCTACCCACAGGTCTCGAGGTAGAGAGCATGCGAGCAAGAGAGCAAGGGATCACACAAAGCAAATGAGATCTAACACCATTTGATTCCTCTGAAAAAGAAACTTGCTTACATACAGCAACAAGGAAAGCCCCTGTGCACCAAAGCCTTTAATACAGGAGCCAAAGAGCAAGTCCTGAAAGCTAGAAACACCGAGACTGAAAAATCATTGAAGTAGGAGACCAAAGCTGTAAGATACAGTGTAAAGGGAACAGCAAACGACCTGCTCACCTTGTGCTCAGCACTGTTCAGCTGAAGAGCCCAGGAGACAAGAGGACATAAAACAAACTGCCTGCTTTAATATATATTAAAAAGCCAAGGAACACACCAGGCTGCAGATTTACTGCCTGTCACTAGCAGAGGTTTAACATCTTGATTTCACGCTGCTATTCTTCATTACGTTTTATTACTGGGCTTTGCTTGTTTATGTCACTGCCATAGCATTCAGGTGGGAATTAGAGGATTTCATTCAGAAATGTCTTGAAGTACAGACATGAAACAGCCCCCACAGTGGGGTGCTGCGTTCCCACTGCTGGCTGAACGCAGGGAAAGTGAGCAGTGATGAGAGCAGCTGGGCAAAGGAACACACTATATAGCTTCCCTGCACTAAGGTATGCAGTGAGAACGCTCAGCAAGTTGAGGGAGAGGCAGCAGGGATGCTTACAAGGGATGGAGAGGGGAAAATGTGCCATGAATTGAGCAAAGACACCTCTGTTTGCTTGGCCATGCATCTTTGGTACCATTCAAGCTCCTGGGATAAGCTGGCATCCATTTCAAACTCCTCCCAGAGGACATTCTCAGGTTGGACATGAAGAAAAATTTCTTCTCAGAAAGAGTGGTAATGCATTGGACCACGCTGCCCAAGGAGGTGGTGGAGTCACCATCCCTCAAAATGCTCAAAAAATGGGGAGATGCTGTACTGAGGGACATGACTTAGTGGGCATGGGTGAGGGTTGCACTGGATGATCTTGGAGGCCTTTTCCAGATGTAATGATTCTATGATTTACAAGTTAAAGTATAATAATAAAGTCAAAGGATGCCTTTTTTTTTTTTTCTTCTTTTTAAGTTTTAACAATTCCTTACGAGCCTAAGGGCTGTCTTAAGCCATCTAGAAAACAAATAGATTCAAATCATCAAGTTTGAGCCAAATCAGCTCAAACTGGCAACATGCTATCCAGGCCGATTCCTGTCCATGTCATATTCAGGTGAGCCCCCAAAAATCAGCCACAGCTGCCCCATGCCCATAGGGAAAACCAACACCTAAACCCACAGACTGCTACTTACAGTTGCCACTTTCCCAAAGCAAATAGAAAATATAAAGTAATACCTGAAAAACCTTTGGGATTGGAAAGCAAATTCCAATTTAGTGACATGAAACGCAGGTAAAGCAAGGGCTAAGTGAGCCACGGGGATTCACCCCAGAACAAATAACTACAAATAACCCATTTTGAGGTTTGGGACACTAAAAGAGGAGCCACCCATCTTGCAATAAATGGGGTGTTGGTCAGAGCATCTGTTGTAGCCATATATGAGATCATTTTTCAGCACATCAAGGAGGTTTTAAGCCAACCCCCTGCCTCCCCATTTGGACAAGACTGTGCAAATCAAACCGCTCTAAAATAAATTCCCACACAAGCTCTCAAGTGTTGCCCCATGAGCCAGCAACAGCCACAGATGCCAGGAATGTCCAGGACCTGCCTTCCTCGTCCTCACTCCAGGACCTGGGGCTGTTTCCAGAGTCACAATCCATTTGCCAAAGGGATGCTCATGCACAAATAACTCCCACGTAGACATGAATCGTTCTCAGCGCTGCTCAGACAGCAAAGTGGGAACTGCAACTGCTGGCACCTGTTTATCTAAGAGGGCCAGGCAGGGACTGCAAAGAGATAAACAAGGATATCGAGTTTAGGAATGTTTTTCAACAAAGCTGCTTTCCCCATACAGTGGCATGTCACCAGCCCCAGATGGGAAGTGGTGACAGTGGGATGGGATGGGCAACCCCTTGCTATGGGGAGGAGGAATTGCTTAGAGTAGAAATTGCTTTGCTGGCATTGTATACCTTTTTGGGGTGTTTTTCTAACCCCCTTTTGGCTTGACAAATGTTTTTGCAGGGTACCTCCCTTGCACAGCGCTCCACCCTGTCCTCACCTGTCCCTCTGCAGCCCTTGAAATTTGCTGGGAGATTTATTTTCTAAGAACAGAAAGTAAAAACCGACAGACCAGATGTTTACTGAGCTCATGAAAGAAACCACAAAGACCAATGTACTCGTGCAAAGCCACATTTGTAATCCTGATCTCATTGTCAGCCCTAGTGCACGGACACGCCAGCATTCAACTAGAAATAGAGATGCACCAGCACCACCATCCTAGAGTTGTCCTGAAGATGTCATACATCCTTCCAAAACCAGCTACAGAGCAGCAGGGCACTTGGAGACATGCAGCTGGGGGATGGATGAGCCATCAGCTGGGAAGGACAAAGAATAAATGGGAGAGCTCAGGATGTACGCTGAAGGGTACTTCCACATCCTCACTGAGGCTGTTCAGTGGTCCTCACTCTGCTCCAGCACTCGAAAATAATTCGTACTCAGACTTGCAAAACCCAGAAAGAGCAAGGTAATTTTCTGGTGTCCCCACGTGGATACAGGAGCAAAACTAAATCCATTCCCAGGGCACAGGATGTGTTTATTTAATGTGCTTTCAATTGTCTTTCCTTCTTTCCCCATGTAAACTGTGCATAAAGGAATCTGAGCAATAACAAAATCCATCTCCTTCTCCTGCTTTCCCAGGAGGGTAAACTGAAAGTCCACAAGCAGGTGATCTGTCACCCCATTTACAAAGGCTGCCCCATAGCATAGTGGGATGATTGCTACATTACCAGCAATTTGAAAAAAAACCAACTAAAAGACTGGAGATACAGCTTACTACATGGCACAGATCATAGCATCCTTGAGGTTGGAAAAGAACCCTAAGATCGTCAAGTCCAACCATCAACCCATCACCACCATGCCAACTCATAAAATCATTGAGGTTGGAAAAGACCTCCAAAATCATCAGGTACAACCATCAACCCAACATAATCACTGAACTACATGCCCACGTGCCACATCTCTCAAACACTTCTCCTAGCAGCATGTTCCAATACCTGACCATTCCCCTTGGAGAAGAAATCCAACCCAAACCTTCCCAGATGCTGCCTTTATGTTGTTTATAACACTTAAATATGGTACCTAGGCTTCAAGAACTCAATCACAGCAAACCTTATTTGTTTGCAAGCCAACCTCGTTGCTAGTTTGCTGGCATTCCTTCTACATTATCCTTCTGTCAAACTCCTTCCATCACCAACTCTTCAGGACAGTGGGTATATTAATTGCTTGGCACATTCTCCTGACTGTACAGTGCCATTTGCAGCCTTGGCACCATAGGAATAACGGTCCAGAACAACAGCACACACAAAATAAAGCAAGTCATAGCCACAGTAGTACAACTGCAAGGCGATCACGCTAAGTGGAAGGCACAGTTTTGTAAATGTAAGATTAATTTAAGTCCTCTTTTGCTGTAGTATGGGGGCACTGGGTTATAGCTTCAGCCCAGCAGCTCGATTAAAGGTCCTCTTGAGCAATGAAACAAAGCAGTTGGATCTGCTCCTGCTTTGCTCCTTACCTGAGAACACAGTACCATAAACACTTAGAAAGGTAATTTCATTTTTTAAGATGCTCCAGAATTACCTCTCAGCACCAAGATTCCGATGACCACTTTCATTCTCTTCAGGAAAGATTATTAATAGGGCTTTGCGAAAGCATCTCTAATATTTTTGTAGCTTCCAAAGTCCTTGCAGACTCAATTATGAAGTGAGTACACAGTAATCATTCCACACCAATCTTGATGAGAACTTCCTCATCATGGCCAGACTGAAATTTGATGTGTTTGGGCTCAGATGCACAATAGATGAAGTTTTGGAGAACGCTGGGACATCGCTGTTTATAGGTTTCCTAAGGTCAGTTTCAAGGCACTGTGCCTTTAGGGATCTGGAGTCCTTTGCAAACATGAATCACACCTCTCCAGAATGATGGAAACGTTGATGTGCAGCACTGTGCAATTCTATCAATTGGAGGAAAGTAATTTTTTATTTTTTCTAATGAAAGAGAACGTTCAAAGCTAAGCACAAAGTTGACAGCTTGCCAAGACTGGATATTAGAAACAGGATGTTCCAATGCCCCTTGCCTTGCAACACAACACCAAATTCTTACTTTTCTAATATACCTTCCCAAAGCAAGCATCCTGGCTTAATTATTACAAGGCAATCATCAGACATGATTTAAATACGAATATTTAATTAATACCCTGATCGTTCTTTAGTTTATGTATTTCTTTTCCAGATGTCTTCCTTTTCCTTCTGACAAGGAGGGCAAGGAGGACAGACCTTGTGCAAGGCAGTTGCTCCTGAACAAAGCATGCCTCGTCAAAGCCACAAGACTCACTGAAAACACGTGAAGAAAACCTGTTAAAAGGGCAAAACACTTTAAGAGCTGACAAATGTCTTCATGTCTCGTGGCTTTCTAACTTGCCCTTTACAAAGCATGACATTAAGGAAGCAATCCAACTGTCAAGAAGTTATTTATATGACAAGTCCCACTGTTCCACTTCAGAAAGATACAAACTTCAATTTTCCATGAGTAGAATTTGTCTTTAGTTTGATCCCTAACTATGAAATTGAACAAACGTTGTGAACTTGTCAGATTAACAGACTGTTAACATAACAGTTTTAATAGGAGGGTTTGCCAAACTCCGCTGCTCACTTTCCTATATAACTATATACGTATCTATAGCTATACTGTGACACCTTGTTGCTCTAGTCAAAGCACATGACTCAAAGCAAACACTAAAGCTTAAAATACACACTATGAAGCCTAAGTGTGAAAGTTTAAGGCCAGACAATTTCACTAGGGCCAACATTTCACCATTTATTTAAAAAAAATCAACTTCATAAGAGTCACAGAATCACCAAGGTTGGAAAAGAACTACAATATCATATAGTCTAACCATCCACCTACCACCAGTAGTTCTCACTAAACCTCTTTCAGTCACACAGATCTCCCAGTGCGTGGATCATTTCAGGTTAGGAAAAATTACTTCTCTGAAAGAGCAGCCAGGCATTGGAACAAGCTTCCCAGGGAGGTGGTAGAGTCACCATCCCTGGAGGTATTCAAAAACCATGGAGATGTGGCACTCAGGGACGTGGTTTAGTGGGCATGGTGGGATGGGTTGGTGGTTGGACGATGATCTTGGAGGTCTTTTCCAACCCTAACGTTTCTGTGAGTGGACACGGTGGTCTTGGATTGGCAGTTGGACTTTTCAAGCTCAATGAATCTACAATCTCAATTTGAAAACCACTTTACAGCCTCTTAAATAACTCCTCTACTTCTTTATTGCATCTTATCCTTCAAACACTCACAGTGGAGATTCAACTTCCCCATGATGTTGAGAAGTTCTCTCTCCAAATTCAAACTGTTAGACTCATGACAATTTCTGCATTAATATTTCTTTGTTTGGTCATCACTTGGACTGTGCATATTTACTGAAGTTAATCTATTAACCTCCTGATTATGAGAGTTTAAATTAAAGCATTGCCAAACTGGGAAAAGAAAACACAGATACCATATTGGAAGTTAAAATTGCAGTCCATTAAGACAGAAGAGAACCAAACTTTTTCTTTTTTTTTTTTTTTTTAAACATCGATTATTCTGGAATAATTAATTAGCAGAGCTATAACAATACATAAAATTGCTAGCCTCTGACTCTTCTGATAATTTATGCAAGATTAAAGTATCGCTGTGGTTGCCTTTTCCATTGCCTAATTCAGCATTTTCTTTTTTCCTTATGAAAGCAAGACTCCAGATTTAACTGCTCTAATGCCCTTTTACAGTGTTTGGTGTAGTAAAATCTAACAGCCACTACAGCATGCTAGCAGGGAAATGATGGATCACGGAAGCTCAGTAAAATGCCCCAGTTAATGTTGAGATAGTAGAGTAAATCTTATTTTAGGAACACACACATCTATATACACACTGGAAGTGGTATCTCTGCCAAACTCCTTTCACCCTATCAAATCCCCTCTTGATTTTTCTCATTCATAATGGATGTTTCCATACAAAGGTTTTTCCTTAAAACCAAGCTAAATCTTGGTTTCTAGATGAAGCTCACCAATCAATAGCTAAACCCAAACAAGACAAACTCCATTTGGGCAAGAGGTTGGAATCAGGGAATCACAGAATTGAGTTGGAAGGGACCATTACAAGTTGGACTCATCTGCAAAATGCTTATTTAGAAGACATAAGCTGATCTCTTTCAAAAAGCAGAATCTGGAGCTGCTTTGAATACCTGCAACTCAAGAGTATCCTTCTCACCCCCAAAAACCTCAGAGCTGAGACCAAACAAGAGATGATCCAGATCCCACAGCAGATGAGGACATGTGGCTCTCCAGAAACGGACAGTGGGACATCCACAGAACACACTGCACCTTCTCAGGATGGTTCCTGAGCTGGATCTTACATCTCCATAAAACGTAGGTGCCACTCTTTCAATCAAAAGCTGAGTTACACTGCACCTTTCGAGCTGCTTGCTTTTGACACAAGGCTAAAAATAAGTGGCAAATACATGAGGGCTCTCAGGATGTGTTTCCGGGATGTTTTTTCAAGCCTGAAAGGAAGATACATCCTTGCCAGTGCTCAAAGCCTGGGCACTTTGTGCTCCATCTTAGGACAAGTTGACTCAGGACAATTCCCCACCGCATCATTGTGACCACTTTGTGTTTTATATTCCACTCTAACACTTCAAGAATGTTCTCCTGCCATTTCCAAACCCCTGAGGGCAGGACAAATAACCCACAAGATCACTTCTGAGGACAGATCTGGGCCTCCAGCTGTGCTTCTCGATACCATCCAAAACAACCCCGAGCACAATCTGAAATAGAAGCCTGACAAAAAACTGCACACGTGTGGATTACAGAGGCATAAGAGAGAATGAAACTGTCCTCAAACTCAAATCCCCTATGGGCAAGAGCAAAATTCCCGTTGACAACTGAAGTAAAGGCATTTCCCCCATTCCCTTAGACTGAAGCAGAAACTTGAAACCACAGAAAGTGCTGCGACAGCACAGTTTTGTAGAGCACAGGAGATGCTGTCAGGCCCACAAAGCACTTACCCCAGGTGCACTTATGCATCTGTTACATATTCTGAGGGGCATTACTCATTTATACCGCTTTGTAGAGCACACAAAGCCCAGCACAAGCAAACAGATCCACGAGTGAAGAGCTTTAATTCTGCTCAGCGGCGATACGGGGGAATCGTCGCGTGAAGCTGTTCCTATGACAATCAAGTGGGACGGTTTTGCAGAAGGAAAAATTTTGAAAAGAATTGTACACGGGGATTTGGAGAAGAACGGGAAGCAGAAAGCAGAACAGAGGAACCTACCCAGGTTTTGCAGGGAGAGGAGCATTTGCGCTGGGGTGGGATTTGGGGATTCTGACAGCACTGCGGTGGATGCTTTGGTATCAGCGCAGCCATCAGCTCACAGCCAGGGAAACATCTGCAGTTTCAGCTGTGACCGTGCTGGGGATACTTGCCGTCAGTTTGCATATTAGGTGCAGGAAAATAGCAAGAAAAAGAAACAAAAGGGAAGAGGCTCATTGTCAAGCTCCAGGCTGTAGAGCCATTCGTATTTAAGTGCCTTAAATGCCCACTTTTCTTTCCCTTCTTTTGACTTTAAGTACACAAGGAAGGACAATCAAAGGGATAAAAAAAGGCAGCAGCACTGAAATTCAGCACAATCAGAGCCAGATGGGTTGGAAACTGTGTTTTAAAACTACGTATCAGCATCCCAGCTTCCTCAGATGCATTCCTTAAACAGAGAGGATTGGTGATGAAACTGCTTGGATATTTCTCACCCTGAGGATATCCAGAGGGCTGTACAATCTGTTACACCTGCAAACAGAGGTCATGCAATATGATTTCTGCTCCGTACCAGGACACCCAGCCTCCGAGGTCAAAGCAGCAAGCTACACAGTCCACTTTTTGCACCTGCAGAGGAAACTTTGGTGCACAGATGGAGCATCTGCACAAAGGAAAAAAAAAATCAACTCATTTTACCACCTCTGCCATTCAATAAAGCAATTGCAAACCGTATCATAAAAGTCACAGCAAGGAGAGACATCTAGCACTCAACAAGAGATGACCAAAGGTACACTGTGCTACTCTGCTCTGGAGATGTGCTATTTGGAGGAACAGGGTGGCACGATGCAGCCCCAGGAGGACAAGGCAGATGCACGTCCCGCTGCGCTCTCTGCTTTCTTTTTAGTTTCTCCTATTTAAGTCTTTATCCAAAGGGAGGTTTTCTTTTTGTCGCGGCCCTGAAAGGTCTGAAATCTTAGCAAAGGACCCCCGTGGGCTTGAAAATATCAAGGGTCAGAGCCAATGAAAGGATGTCATACACCCCCAAAGCCAAATATTTCTTCCTGTTGTATAAATATATTAGTCCCCAAAGACATGCTTGCTATTAACAGCATTTCAGAGTCAAAACAGCAGCCAGAACTGCACACAGGCACAGGAGATGCTCTGAAATAGAGGATACGTGCACAGAGAGATTATTTTCAAGCAAGCAATTTGAATTCTGCAGCAAAAGGAAGAAAGAATGGACGCAGCTAGGAATAATTTAAGCAATTCTGTGTGAAGAGCAGAGTAGTTTACATGGCAACCCCTGCTGCTCCCCAGACTATCATCACTTGGTCTTTATGGTCTGTTTGCAGGTGTTCCAGATGTGCAATCAGCACCTTGCACACATCCCTACCCAGCAGGCCATTATCATCACGTGCCTGGCACATTTCCATCCAGATGTTCCCCAAAGTGCAGTCCTCGTGTCTGACCCCAAGCTCCAGCACAGCTCTGAGCTCTGGGGATAAGGTAGTCCCCGTTGCAACGCCTCCTCATTTAGCAACACTGACTTCCCTCCCTCAAAGCAAAATGTTATTTTTAAAAGAGCTCTCTGAAAACAGAATCCCCACTGCTGGCTGCCTGCAGTTCGTTTTGCAGCTTGGGACAAGTCACCTGTAAATGCCAAGTGAAGCCAGAAATCCTACACTGTTACTTACGACCGCTGACGTAACCCAAGCAGGCACAGAGCCAACTATGTGAACTTTTCCCAATTACTGCGAAGGAGCAAACAGCCACTTTGCAAGACACTCCTTCGCTGATCCAAAGGACAAGCCAGAGATCTGCCAAAATCATGATTTATGGGCAAGGTCAACCTACATACAGCAGCACAATGCCATTATCCTGGTGGTCTCGAGTGGCACAAGGGGGTTGGCGAGCTGGGACTGCTCAGAAGATGAGAATAACAATGGGGTGGGGAAGAAAAGGGAGAAATTTGAGGGGTCCTGAGCACTGTGCATGATACAAGATCTTCCTTTCGAGGGAAGGGACTCTTCATGAGACGTCACAGAGGCGTCAAACTCCTGTGTAATGCAACTCGAGATGTCACTTGCAAACAGGAGCAACACTTCACTGAAGAGAAAAAAAAAAGCAAAATGATAGTAAAGCAAAGAGAAGTTCCCCTTGTTTGGAAAGAATTAAAAAAATACTTTATTACACAGGAATCTCCCCATTATAACTACTGACTAATAGACCTTCACTTTATAAGTTACAAGAAAAAAAGAGAAGAAGGTCAACACTGAGATTCTCAAAGCTGCCAAAGGGATACAGACAGCCAACATCAATAAAATTAACAGCAGCTGGGCATTCAGATGCCAGCCATAACTTACTGCTCACCATTTACGCCCTGCTGACTTTCTGTACTTGCCTGGGCACGAGTAATGCAATCCAGTTCCCTCCACGTCAACTACTGGTCATTTCCAAGTGCTCAGTGTTCTCATGATGCACGGCTTGGAGAGTTAAGAAAGAAATGAAGATTTGGGGAATTTTCCCCAAAGGTGACTATTGCTGTTTGTAATTAAGGAGTTAGTAGGCACTTACAGAGTCTTAGGATGGCTTGGGTTGGAAGGGACTTCAAAGATCATCTCATTACAACCGCCAGGTTCCAATCCCTACTTCTGCAAACAGAAGGGGGAAGGTCTTATCCAGGATCTTACGAATCCTGTTAGAATATTTGTTTGGAAAGAAGCAAATGCAAACAGGATTTCCTTCTATTCAATACACTGACAGAACCCAGCTGCAATGCTGCTGGTGCTAACAGAAGGCAAGAAGGAATCTGGTATCATAAACAATTCTCCCACCTCAGCGGAGAGCACAAGAAAGGTAAAGAGAAGCAGGAAAGAAGTATTTTGAAGTGGGAAGGATGCAATCTAGCCTCCTAGCAGCACGTGTTGTGGATGCAACAAAAGATGCAAGCTGAAACCCCAGAAGGTGGTGGAGGTATCACCTCTGGAGGCATTTAGGAAATGTGGAGATATGGCACTTGGGAACACTGTTCAGTGGGCACAGTGAGGGTGGGCTGGGGTTGGACTTGATGGTCTTGGAGGTCCTTTTCCAACCTTAATGATTCTATGACATGCTTGCAGCTAACTCTTGCTCTGGCCACAGATTTGCAGGGCCACAAGGTTCTGCCATCTGCCAATATTTGACTTCCCATTGCCAAAGCACTTGTACAGAGGAGATGACAACATCTTACCAAAGCACAGTAAAGCTTCAATAGTTAGCATCTGCAAAGTGCACTGGACAGGCAAAGAGCTGAGAAATCATTAAGGTTGGAAAAGACCTCTAAGATCACCCAGTCCAATCCCTACCATACCCACTAATTGTCCCTCAGTACATCATCTCCACGTTTGTTGAATACCAGAGACAGTTGTTCCCTGTTCCAAGGAGCCTGTTTCAATGTGTTACCACTCTTAAAATAAACTTTTCCTAATACCCAACCATTCACATCCCAGTGCGAATCCACTCTGCTCCCTTATTCATTAAAAAAAAGAACTAAAGGGTGACCCACCACTGTGCAACATGGCAAACATCCTTCCATAACACACTTCTCCCACATCTTCCCAGGCATAACCCAAAAGCCACTGCTTAAAAATATAAAAATACTTGAATATACTTTTCATATGCAGAGCAGGAGATGGCTTAAAGCAGGAGGAGGTCTCTAGGTTTAACACAGGTTGGATATTAGGAAAAATTCCTTCACAGAAAGAGTGGTGAGGTAATTAGAATGAGTTGCCCACAGAGTCACCATCCCTGAAGGTGCGAAAGAGAAGG
Organism: Tympanuchus pallidicinctus; assembly: GCF_026119805.1. Classification (NCBI taxonomy): domain Eukaryota; kingdom Metazoa; phylum Chordata; class Aves; order Galliformes; family Phasianidae; genus Tympanuchus; species Tympanuchus pallidicinctus. Next base: position 75,153,516 of record NW_026294769.1, read on the forward strand.
GTGGATGCAGCATTGAGGCACATGGTGAGGATGAGTTGGGGTTGGACTGGGTGATCTTGAGGCTCTTTTCCAAACTTGATGATTCTATAATCTCTGAAGGTTCAACCCTGGGTCAGCAGTGAAATAACAGAATCACCAAGGTTGGAAAAGACCTTCAGGATCATCCAAGTCCAACCATCCACCTATCACCAATAGTACTCACTAAGCCACGTCCCTCAACACAAAATCCAAACGTTCCTTGAACTGTGTCCTCAGTGAGTAAGCCTGGCACCTGCCTGTATGGCAGCATTTGAGCCTTTTGGCACAAACATCAATCCCAAACCCCCAAAAAACAGGGAGGCTGCAGCATGCATGCTTCATGTAGCCCCTGTGCTCCTCAAGTCAGAGATCACTGACATAACTGCAGTACCCCATTTCTGCTGCAGCACAACGTGGGATTGCTGAAGTCACAGCAGACTTGCAGAAAAGGCAAATCATCTCCAGAATGCACTCCCTGTACAATCTGCCCATATGTGTGGGGCACAAGCCCCATTTTGGGGGCAATGACCCCCACCCCACTGTCACAGCCATGCCCCAAGAACACCATCACCCCACTGCACATGGCCAGCTACTTCCTCCTGGACTCCATGCACCCCACAGGCATTTCTCAACCCATCCTCAACCCCATGGTGACATCAGCATTGAGCAAAGTGGGGCAGGGGGACATGGGGGGACTTGTGGGGTCATATGGGGACACAGGGACATGTGGAGTCAGAACCACAGAAGTGAGAGGAGCTGGCACATGGAGGTGATACAGGGAGGTGGCAGAATGTACCAGGAGTTTGAGCAGCACTGCAGGGCAGATGAGCAGTGCCAGCCCTACCTGGGGGTGATGGTGACACTCGAGGATGAGGATCTGCTATTGGTCTTCAAGCAGGTAGTTTGTTATCCACACATAATACCACCCTTTTTTTTTTTTCTTTTTTTTTTTTTTTTTAAATCAGTGACAGTATGTGATCTGATCCAACATCTTTGAAAAGTGTGGTTTAAGTATCATCAGCTGAGAACAGCAGCAGAACACGGGGCAACTGCAGGGAGAAGGCGTGGGGAGGGAAGTGAGGAAAGAAAGGAGAAAGCCTGAAAAAGGAAAGGGAAAGGCACAGGGATAAGGAAGGGAGCAAGGCATAGGGGAATGAAGGGGAATGAACAGAACAGCCTAAAAAGCAGCAACAAGTTCTGGGAAGACTGTAGAGTGTGAGATTCTGTATCAGGTGTGTATTTGTGTATGTAAGTTCTTATTACTTATTATTAACCCGATGTCAAGTGAGCCTGCAGGAGGCTGGAAGGCTCCACCACAAAATGCATACATAGCTCATGCATCCCATCCTGCTTGCTCAGCAGCAGCACCGAGGAGGAACCACATACAATCGCCATGCAGGAAAGACCCAAATCCTCATCACATCACATTTCACAGCACTTTTACAGTGGTATGGGGGCAGAAGTCATAAAACAAAAAGCTAATGGTGTGATAGAAACCATTGCCACTTTGCTCCTGGAAACGAATAACGGCAAAGTTGTGACCCACTCACTCAAAAAGAAGAAATAAATGAATTATTACATTTTGAAGGGCTGCATCCCTCTCCTGTCACAGGAGAAACCCAGTTCAGCAAACCCTCAGCCCAAATCCTGAGAGGAGTTCCATGACTGGGCTTGTTCAGCCTGGAGAAGAGAAGGCTGTGGGATGACCTCACTGCAGCCTTCCAATACCTGAAGGAAGCCTTCAGGTAGGGTAAAAGGGTAAAAGGTAGGAAAGGGTAGATAACAGCAAGACAAGGGGAAACGGTTTTAAGCTGAAGAAGTGAAAATTCAGACTGGATATCAGAAAGAAATTCTTTACTATAATAGTGGCGTGGTGCTGGAACAGGGTGTCCAGAGAGGCTGTGGATGCCCCATTCCTGGAGGCGTTCAAAGCCAGGTTGAATGGAGCCCTCGGCCAGGGCAGCCTGGTCTAGTATTAGATATGGAGGTTAGCAGCTCTGCCTGCAGCTTAATGATCCTTGAGGTCCCTTCCAACCCAAGCCATACTATAATTCTATGATCTTGCACTAAATTCTCACCCCTGGCCAACACCGAATTATTTAAGAAACACAGACACGGCAATGCAATCTACCCCAGAGAAAGCAGAAGCTCGTTTGCACTTCTCTGCTCACAGCCAGCTGCGACTGCCTGAGCAACTCTGGGCACCCGGCTGAGACATCCTGCCTGCAAGGGGACATTACAGAGGGGAAAAGACACCAAGCAGCCCCTCACCAGCATCTTTGTGATGCTCCTCAATCCCCACAGGCGACGCAGGTTCAGCCCGCGCCGCTGCTGAACAATGCAGTTTGGAATTCAATTAAAGTGATTATCTGTTGTGCCAAATAAATTGTGTACAGCATATATCCTGCAGCATTTTACACCTTCGGGCTCATTATTTTCTAACTGTTTCCTCCTGTTTATGCTCTTTCAAATTAAATTGCTGATAATACGCGCCAAAATAAAAAATGAGCGCACCTTGTCCGAAGAAAATTGATTCTCCTTTTTCCTGAACCGGGCGATTGCCAGGTTTTATATACTCTGTTCCTGGCGATCATTAGTAATTCAATTTTCTTTTTATTAGCCCCCTTATCTGCTGAGCAATATAGTGGCAGAGCTGACCTCTTTCGCACGGGTAAATGTTTAAAATCTTTTCCCTGATTAATTTTGCCAGTTAAGGAAAAGAGGAGAAATGGCCCGGCTCTTAGCCATCACAATGAATAAAGCTTAATGTTGATTGTGATGGAATTTCTAATGCCAAAGAAATTGATTGAACGCAGCAATTACACTGCAATAGTAACTCAAGGGAAATGGGATAGTTTTCTCCTGGCCATAGCCTTTTGGTTATTTAAAACAATCCAATTTGCAAGGATAATTATATATTAGTGTTTTATCTGCCACTTGAAATGAACATGGGAGTTTTGATACTGGCCCAGCATTAGCAGGTTATTGCTGCAAATTACTTGATATCTGCTTTCTTTCACATAAAGACGAAATTAGGCCATCAATAACCAGAAAAAGGTGGGCTGGGGAAATGCGAGGGGCACGAGTGCCCTCTGCAGGGCTGAGGGGAAGGAAGGGCAGCAATCAACTCCCCAAAATCCCAAATCTTCCCCATTATTGGAGAACATCACGCAGCTCCACATTGGGCATACAAAGAATAGGCACAGCCCAGCTCTCCTGCCCCTCTCACACCCAATCCTTGCCAAAAATAAAAAAAGAAAAAGTCATTTTAAGCCATTAGTTCTAGTTTATCCTATAGTAAAATCAAGGCAATAAGAGACAACAGTGCCAAAAGTCCAAGCAGGATGAATTCGACCAGAGCAGTGCCACTGCATGGAGGGCAAGCATTGATTTTTGCAGCTTGCAATTGCAACCACTCGTCTGTTTTTAAATGAGCTGAGAAGGGGCTTCATCCTGCAAGACACCAATTGTTACCCTCATAGCTCCCAAGTGGCTGCTGGTGGAAATAAAAGGGGCTTTCCTATATCCACACCTGCAGTACAGGAGGAACAGGAACATCCCTTTGACACCACTTTTGGGTCACGCAGAACTCAATTGAAAGTTAGGATTTGGCCTTCAAACGTATCACCAGATGATGATATTGCCATGCTTTGGTGGGGGATAACTCCCCCTTCACTTCACAAAAACCCAACTGTTGCTGCTCAACCTCATCCAACAACACATGGCCAAACAGTCTGAAGGAGACTGTCTGAAGCATTGCCATTCCAGCATGCACTTTGCTATTTTATTACACTGGCTGATTTGCTGCAACAAATAAGCAAGGGAAGGCCAACTCAGGATAGACATTTGACATTTAGACAACATAAATACAACATACCATTATTGGCAGGAAAGCTGCTCAGTAAATGACTGAACAGGAGTCCAGGGTTTATTCTCTGCATCAAAACTTTTGGTGTCAATGTCCTCCCCCCCCCAAAAAAAAAACAAAACCAAACCACACCAATCAGTTGGGAGAACTGCAACCAGTGGAAACTTCACTCAAATCTTAATTATTCAACTGCACCTCCTCTATACAGTCTAGTCTGCCCCCTCTATAGAAAAACACATAGAGGAAGCATGTTTAGGCAGGAGCCTGGTCCAGATTCCAAATGAAGTGGACACCATGCATAAATTGGGATGCCATCAGCTTCATCAAGCCACAGGGTTGGCACCTGAGTGAGTTCACAACTTCCAAAAAAGCAATTATCTCCAAGTTCCCCTTCCCTTCAAAAAGAGCTTATGAACTTAAGCAGGAAGGAAAAAGAAAAGAATACTTTAATATTAATGATTCATTAATATTAAGCACTAAGTTGTCAAGTAGTCCAAAATCTAAAGGCTGTTTTATCAACATTAATTTGGCTCAACATTTTTCATTCCTCTTTGCTTTGGTCACACACACGAGATCTTCCTGTGTACAAACAGCCCCCACACAAACCTTCTGTGGATTAGGCAGTTATCTGCATTAGAAATGCCATCCCATTAGATCAACTTCAGTTTGGGACATATCCCAATTCTGAGCACCCTCACTCATCCCATATTCAAGTGAAATATTTCAGAGTTACTTTATGACAGCTCCAAGCTCATTCACAGTGAGAACAACCCATCAGTTTGTGACTTTCCATTTCCACAAATGCCAAATGAGGAACATCTGAGCTTCCTCGAGTTCTCATCCAGATCCTCACATAAAAGTAGGGAATGCTGCCTTGAAAATATCCTATCTCTGTTTTAGCACCCAACAGTTTCTTTGTTGGCCACACAAGTGTCACAGCCTTCCAGCTCACCAACTTAGTGCTCAGCCTTCACCAAGCGACAACCAAAGTTCATTCTGCAATTTCAGAGCTGTCAGGACTTTTGCTGAATTTCTCTGCCAGCTGAAGAAGCAAAGCAGCTGTGCATTGCCTGGCAGCTGCCTCCCCGTGCAGAGCTGCTGATGGCACACAAAGGAGCATCTGTCAAGTCCTGTGGGATCCCTGAAATGGAGGTGCAGCAGAGGTAAGAACACCAGCAGCCATACAGCCATATGATACTTGTACTTTTAAGAACCAAATCAAGATGTTTTTCAAGCAGGTGCTGCAGTTTGCAAAGAAAAAGCCACACAGCATAAACACCAGCCTCTGTAAAGCAAATTCTTATTTCCACACTTATCAGCCCAGACAACAAAACACACAGATCCAAAATGGAAAACAACATAAGTCACTTTGACAGCTCACAACCTCATAAATCAGGCTTTGTTACCACGCATCAGAAGTACCTTGATCATTTGATCCATTTTGGGCAGGGGACTGAACTAAATGCTCTCCCCAAGTGACTTCCAGCCCTATTTTTCATTTTTCTCTTTTTCTTAAGCTTCTTTGTTTGCATTCCTCCACTTTGATAAAAGCCAGGAACGCAGCTGTATTTCTGCAATATCTACATATTTTCAGGCCTACGTGGTTTAAGATATAAATCTTTTCACCATGGGACTGTTCATTACCTTCAATCAAGGAACTAGGATTCAGCACACATTCCCCAAAAGCACAGGCTGCTGGCAGCTGACAGTCATGCTCCCAGGAGAGCAGATTTTGATCTATTTTGTGTATTCTCAGCTTCATTTTGGCTGGGCACACACTTCTGCTGAGAGATAAAATGAAGAGATGCTTGCTAAGCCCCAGACAAGCCTCAATGGCAGCTCAGAGCCTCCCCAAAGCTGCAGCACTCTGACCTCCTCTGCTTCCCACTGCAGTGCACACAGCTGAGCAAACTCTGCTCCCTGCATAGCACTGTGGTTCCACCTACACAGAGCAAAGATGTGGTTTAACCTCAGGTCCTGAGCACCACAACAGCTTATAGCCCTGTAAACAACATCTCTATTTCCTCAGGCTGTTGCAACCCTAAATCCCTCTCCAAACAGCAAGATGTAAGCTGACATCACTCAGTGAAGCAAGACTCAGCTCCAAAATCATGGAACACAATGGTGGAGCATCAGCATGAATGCAGTTACATGGACGTCCACTTTTCCTTACCTCCTTACAAGCCACATCTGCATCCTCAAGCAACAGATCCAAAATTCTCCTCACAGCATCCTTTCCATTCCTCCAAATCTTTCTTCAAACACATGCAGTAAAAATAATATTTTTGTAAGTTATATTTTTCTTTTCCTCCCATTAAAGAAAGAAAAAGAAAATCCTCTTTCTCCTGAATCACAAGCCCCCGTTCTTGTCTTTTGGTCTGTCCAAACACAGCAACATCTTAACACAGAGCTATTTGAACCAGAAATAATTACAATTACATGTGTAAATTCAGTAATTAAAGCGCAGCTTTACCTTCTGAGGCAAATTGCAGCTATCGTGTAGCCCAAGCAGCCTTTTCTCTATTCAAGCAATACCTATGATAGCACCACTATACCAACGAGCTCAGCATAGGCACATAATCAAAATGTACTTGTACCCACTTCAGATTAAACTGTGGGTACACTTCAGATTAAACTGTGGGTGATCATGTTGACACTAAACAAGAGAACCTGACTTCAAAGCCAGAAGCATCATGATGCTGCTTCATGTACTCCTCGGTGCAACTCTGCCAGCCCTAAGAAGTCAGTATCTGCTCTGACTATGAACCCAAACCATAAGGGACCCAATATTTCTTTAACAACTGCAATTATAGCCATATTCAATACAAAAGACATCTCACTGGGACACAGGTGTGCTTGCTAACTTCCAAAGGAGCATCTCATGACGTGACATGAAAAGCACAAGCTTTTCTCCTGTGCAAAAAGAGAGATCAGTCTTGTAGATGTACTGCTACTGCCTCTCACTTGCCTGAGCATCTTCCAATGTGATGCTTGCACATCTAGCAAAACTGCATTCAGAACAAAAAGGAAGCTTTGAAATGACTCTATCTGGAGCTGTCAAAGCACAGCTCTGGGTTAAGGCAGAAGCCATACTCCATCCAGAACTCCTCCCAGTTTGTTCCAGGACCTATAACAGCAGATCTCCCAGAGGACACGATAACCAATTTTCCAATTCCAAGAGCCTCTCTTGGAGCTGTTTTCAGCAAGCAGCTTCAGGATGCCTGTTCCTACCTTCCCTGGAGGAGCCCTGGTTCCTGGCAGTCGGCAGCCTGCAGAGCCTGTGCTTGGTGATCTGCACCAGCCCCTTGGGCGAGGAGCGTTTTGGAGTCACAGAAGCTTTTCCCCGCAGGGTGTTTTTCTTCCTGGGATGGAAGGGGCTTTTCAGTGGTGTGGTGAGCAAGGGACTGCTCTTCTTATCCGCTGGGTAGCTGTGAATGCAAATACCAGACTGTTAGAAGAGGGTGGGGGTGTGACTGAAACACAGTTGGTCCTCTTGCTCACAACTGAAACGGTGGGTCACCAAGCTCTGTTTCTCCTCCATAATGCTGCCCTGTAAGAAGCACTGAAAAGAACACTGCAAGAAAATAAGTGAATCTAAGGAATTTCTGGCAAAGCACAGATGGAGCATGAGGTGTTTGACAGCTTGACTCAACTCACTTCTGCTTAAGAGATGCAGAGGAGGGAATGGTGTCCTTCAGAGGGATGACAGGATCCAAGGAGAGGACCTGGGAAAAGGTACTACCCAGTCCCATAGCAAAGATCACACATCTGTGCCACTGCCTCCACTTCATCCCACTTATCCTTTCCTTAAGCCCACCCTGGCTCGCATACAGCCCTGATGAAAACATCAGCACAGAACACAGCTTTTCCACCAGGAAGTCCTTGCAGCACTTCCATGACACTTTCGGGGAAAGTTTGATCCCAACCCCTTTATTTCCCCTCCAATTCCAGTCCAGATAACTCAGCCCATACACCTTTTCCTTCTGCCACGCTTCATTTTTTAATCTTGCCCTTATCAGACACAGGGATAGTGGAAAAATCATTCCAGAAGAATCTCAGCTGCTTCAGCACAACACATTTTCCCAGGATAGCACAAACCTGACACCAACCCTACAAGGAGAAGAGTAAGAACATTCAGGGAAGATGCTTGGGTTGCAGTGGTGGACAGCCCAAAAAGAATAGTACTAAAAGCAGAGAGCACTGCAGATCTATCAGATTTACAGCTAGGCAGCATTTCTTTCCAGCACACACAGCCTGCACAGCTCAGCTTCTGTCTCCTCTTTGTCCCTGTGCATTTTACAGGCACAGATAACAAAAGGTAAGTGTGATCCAAGTCTGTTCTCCTTTCACCAGCTCCCAGTGCAACAAAACTCTGAAAATAAATCAATAGGGAAAGTACCTATTTCCCTCTCTTTTAATATTGGTCTGTTATCCAGGCCATGGAGAAGCCTGGAAAGTGCTGAGCTGAAGTCTTTGGAGAAAAAGGAATGGGAGACAAGTTCTGTTTGAAAAATTAAATTCTGAGTTACCCAGACTGATAAAATAATTAAAATATCAGTCCTTGCAACCCTGAAAAACAGGATTCCTCCATAGAGAACAAAGTCACAATAGCTGGAAAGGGGAAAGCAAACAGATCCACCAATATACAACAAGTCTCACTGTAATTTCATTCATATCTATGCCTGTAACTTCTGTGCAGTACACATTATTCAACACAGAAGAGATCCTTTGTCCCAGAGGTATAAAGAAAAAACTGTTCCAGCTTCACTTAAAGCCTATGGACATGTGCAGTGACAATTCTTCTGAGAAGACCAGCAACTCGACATGGTTTGGTGACACGGTGACGGTTAAACATGATGATCTTAGTGGTCTTTCCAACCTTCATGTTTTCTATGATCTTACCTTGAGCTTGCCTTCCTCTTGATGATTTTTGTCCGACTCTTCACTTTATAACTGGTAAGCACAGCCTCACCTAAGGAGGGATTCACTCCAACTGATGTTTCGCTGGGAGGCAGCAGGTTGAAGGCTGAGGACATCTTCTGATCCTCCGACTGCCACCTGAACGCTGACTTGGATGTGGAGGGCGAAGCCTGCAGGCTGGAGGCTTTCCACTTATACTTGCTGGGAGAAACACCCACTTTGGATTGCAGCCCCGATTTCTTCACCTTTGCTCCCAAATCTGTCTTTGGAGATATTTTTGAACCTCTCTCAGCTCCACCAGTGATCTTCTTAGCGCTGTCAGAAGCTCTCGGGCTGATCCATCTCTTCACAGGACGAGAGCATTTACTAGGGTTTGCAACCCAGGTATAATTGGTTTTCCTGAACTTTGAAGCTTTGCTGGAGACCGTCGCCGAGGCAGCTCTTTGGAGATTGGAAACTTTGGGGATTACAGAAAACTTGTTCTTTACTGGAGACATCACAACTGCCGAAGTCAGTGCCTGAGTCGGTTTAGAGTGCATCTCTGCATTTCCAAAGAGCTTTGGCTCTCTGTGAACGTCCTCAACTTGCTCCCAGCTGCACTGCCCCAGAGCGGGTGGCTCTGGCTTCCACCACATCGATTGCTGAGCCTGCTCACAGCTTGGCAGAGCTGACAGTGGCTGTGGCTCTGTTTTCAGTGTGACAGCGCTTTCGCTGGCACTTCTGGAGCTTTCAGCCAGGTGCACCTTTCTGGGATTGTCAAACGGGTAGGATGAGCTGACAACGCGGTGAGACGAGCTAAATGAAACAGAGAGAGAAGGCTTTGGCTCTTCTTCTTGGTTTGTGTACAGAGGAATGGAAGAATCCTGCACGTTACCATCATCCGGAGCAACAAGCTCTGTTTTAAGCCCAGAAACATCACAATAAACACTCGCATCATTAAATCCTTCAGTACCTACAAGACCAGTCTTCTGTGTCACCTGGATGCCCACAACGATGTTCCCATCAGTTGTTAAGTCCACTTGTCTCTCTGGGGACGCTGCTGATGGCATGGCTGCCTGGCTGTCTTCGTTGCTCCCAAAAGCTCTGGATGTGGTGGCATTCCCAACATCACACCCTGGTCCTGAGGGCTGGTTCACAAGGGAGTATTTCTTCCTCCAAGAGTGAGCTCGGCGTGGCTGGAAGTCCCTGGGAGGCTGCAGCTGGGGATACCGGGCTGAGAACGCTCCCCTCCTGCTGAATGGGGCCTGTGTGGTGTTGCTCCACATCCGTGGAGCAGAAGACAGCGGTCGTGGCACATCCCCATGGGTGTTCCTGTGGTTGTCTATGAGACCTGAAGAATAGAAGACAGCATTTGTTAATTGTCAATCCCAAGGGGGAGGTTTCTAACATCACAGCTCTACTTTTCCTCACACTGCAATGAGGACGATCACTCACTTTGGCCAGATTTTAGGTAAGTGGTGCTAGAAAATGAAAAACAAAAAAAAACACCACGCACACACACACAAGAACTTGAAAACAATTATTTTCTTCAATCTTCATGAAAACTGGTAACTAAAGTGATACAGCATGACAGCAGGTCTGATGTACAAACAGACCTTTAACACACACTTCATTACTGCTGTTGGCCACCTTCTGATCCTTTATACTCCTTTTTGTTGGAGTGTGCCAGCACCAAAACAGACCATCAGAATTCTTGTTTTTGGAGCCTAACGAAATGAATTATTTCAGAGCAACCTCTGAGCCCTGCTACAAGGTTGGCAGGAGGGTTCCACTTACACTGGGCTGCTTACACACATAGCACAGTGCAAGCCCAAAATATAAAGTAACAATGAGGAAGATCCAAAGCAGCCCCAGCTTTGTACTGAGTCACTGCACCTTCATCCCTTTACGACGTCACCATACCCCCTGGTGTTTTGGGCTCCTAATTAGCAGCTGAGCTAATCAACACGCATGGATTATGGAGGGTCTGCCTAGTGCTTAGAAAACATTTTCAACAGAAGGGATTGCCAAAGGATTTTAAAGCCTTATATGTAGGTGTCAACATGCTCCAGCATGAAAATTTTTTTCCTACTGCCCAACAAGAGGGTTCTTGGCTGAGGTAGATAGCTGCAAAGCATTTCTAATGTGGAAAAATTACCTTGGGGGGCTACAAATAGAGCCAGTTATTTCTAAGAACGAGCATTGATGCTCTCCCAAGCAAGGAAAGGGTATACAAATACACCCACTCCTCCCCCACAAAGCTGATGAGGAATCCAAGGAATGAGGACAAGGGACACAGCCCCATTCTGTGCCACCTGGGGATTCCAAATGTTGCTCCTGAACATGACAAGGAACTGTTGGGACATGTCCCTCCCAGGAGGGTGACATGCACTGCAGTGTGCGGATGCCCAGAGGTCTCCACCTACCCCTTACCCTCTCCCACCCAGGTCTCCTATATTCTCTCCCCAGACCCAACACTCCTGAGCCCTCTCCTCTCCCCATCTCCATCCAGAAAACCCAGGGCCGCCATTTCCTTTGCATTCCTAGGCCTTCTCCACATCCTTCCATCCCTCTTCTCTACCCCCAGCCTACTCCTTTTCTACTCCTGAAGACATCTGCCTGCCCCCACACACCTCACAGGCCTGCTGGACATCCATACATACCCCTGTATCCCAGGAGCCTCCTGGCAACCCCCACAGACCCCTACCCACCCCAGGAGCCTCACATCCCCCTACGGCTTCTTGGTGGCCACCACAAGCCGCAAACACCCAAGGAGGCCCACGAAACCCACGTACCTCAGGTGCCTCCGAGCTATTCTCGCGAGCCTGACGGACATCCTGGCTACCCCCCACAATACCACGCGTCCGAGGAACCTCACGACTTCTCCCACAGGCCCCACGCACCCCCACGAGCCTTCTGGCTACCTCCCACACACGCCAAAGGCCTCCTGGCTGCCCCCACGGACCCCATAGGCCTTCCTCCTACTCCCACGCCCTCCACGCACCTCCTAACCGCCCCTCGCGGTCTCCAAGCCTCCCCCAGGCCCAGCCCTACCGTACCCTGCAGCAGCCGGATCTCTCTCCGCAGCCTCTCCCTTTCCTCCATCCCTGCAACGTTCCCGCAACGCCCCACACGCGTTACGTCATCATCCCGCGACAGCCGGTATGGCTCGCTCACGTGACCTCGCACCGTCACGTGACGCCCGCGGGTCGGTGAGAGCGTTGCTTGGCAACGAAGGAGGCTGCGGCCTAGCGTGCATTCTGAAGCCTGAAGTAGGCTGCGGCCTTGTTCTTCTCTCTCTTCCATCCCAGTCCGGCCCGGTCTGGCTCTCTCTGTTCCCTGTCCCCATCCCAGCGTGGCTCAGCTGTTTCCAACCATCAGCTTCATGTAGCTACCCCTTGTGATCATCCTCTGTCCCCATCCCCTTTACCTCACCCTTCTCTGATCCCAGCTCCACTAGTCCCATCTAGGTCGGAGTCCATTGGAGAGTCCAGTGAAGAGTCACCAAAATGACCATGGGCCTGGAGCAGCTCTGCTGGGAGGAAAGGCTGAAAGCGCTGGGGCTGCTGAGCATGGGGTAGGGGATCCTCAAGAGGATTCCATTCATGGTCATAAATCCATCCCAGCAGGGATTTATAGCCAGGAGTGTCCAATGACAGGCCAGAGCAGGGACTAACTGTATCTCAGGAGTTCTCTCAGCTCATTACTTAGCACAGGGACCAGAGAGGAGCCTGGGGGACTGGTTTTGTGGATCTCCAATCCCACCCGGGCATAGGACTGCCCTTCTCAAGCAGAAGTTGTACCACATGGATTCAGAGGTGCTTCCAACTTCATCCATTCTGTGATTCTATGATCTACCTTTCCCTATACCCCAGCCCCACCATGGTCCCCTGCTCACAAACACACACACAATCACACAGAATGGCCAGGGCTGGAAGAGACCTCAAGGATCATGAATCTCCAACCCCCCTGCCACATGCAGAGCTACCAACCTCCCCATTTAATACTAGACCAGGCTGCCTAGGGCCCCATCCTATCTGGCCCGGAGCACCTCTAGGCACAGGGCATCCACAACCTCTCTGGGCAGCCTGTTCCAGCACCTCACCACTCTCTCTGTAAAGAACTTCCCCTGACAACCAACCTAAATCTTCCCTCCCTCAACTTAAAACCGTTTCCCCTCATCCTGCAGTTATGTACCCCTTCAAAGAGTTTTGTGACGCATTTCTTTGGCAGCTTTCAAGGCTTTTATATTTTAGAATCATAGATTTATAGAATTATTAAGGTTGGAAAAGACCTCTAGGATCATCTAGACCAACCATCTACCAACCACCAATATACCACCCCATTACTGATTACCTGCCAGAAATTGCGGCAAATCCAGTAGCACCAGGTAGCTTCCTGAGATCTGCTTCTACTTTCTCACCCTAAAAGGACTTTTTTATGACCTGGACTGTCCTACGTGCCCCATCTTGAAAGTCACATGGCCTGCATAAGTCAGGAGTACCTACAAAGTACATCCATAAAATTGAGAGCGCAAACAGAGAATGACATCGTTTATACAGACATTTTCCTCCAGGAGTTTGTTTTCTTCATAATTCCATTCTTCCCTAAGGGAATAAAACCCATCACGTTAAACAAGGTCACAACACAACGCAGTCAGAGAGTCTCTTTGCTTCCCCTGAAACCCTTTGGAAGACTAATATGCATCTTCTTCTGCAATCCTGTGGGGTAGGGAAGGGGCACCAGAGGGCAGATCTGAGATGAAAACCTCTGATCAGCATCGATTGATCCCCAAGCCTCACCCAGAATTTTGTAACCACTTCACACTGGTAGAAACTGGTACTTGTGCCAAAAGCAGCCTCCTCCGCTCCCAGCTGCTTGCTCCCTCCCTGGTGCTGGCACAGAGATCGGAGTGGCTTGCATAAATGAGCAAGAATGAGCTGCTCTGAATTAAAATTAATTCAGCACATGCACAAGGAAAGTTAATTTTTAACAGAGGGAAGCCATGTATCCACCCTTCCCACAACACCCCATGTTGGGAACAAATGAGCCGAAAGCAGCGTTTTGCCAATCTGTGCCAAAATACCACTCCCACAACACCCAGCCTTGGGAACAAATGAGCTGAAAGCAGCATTTTGCCAATCTATACCAAAATACATCACTAGAAAAAGGTAAGTACGGGGCAAGGTAGCGCTGGAGGATGTTAGGCTCCCTTTGGTGCTTTTTGGATGCTCTTTGGAGTATCCTTGGGTGTTCCATATAGGAAAGTTTGGTGGACAAGGGGTGTAGAGGAGCAAGGACAGCACTTTTATCTTGAACTGGATCTTCTATAGGGAAGAGACAAGAGCATCATGCCTTGAGGCATGGAATACTCCCATGTAGGATGCTGCATCACTAAAATTCTTGTTCCTTTCCAGCATTCTGTAAGGAATTCATTGACACATGTTACAAACTGCACATCTGAAAGCTGCAGGAATTCACAGCACTTGTTCTTTGTTCATAACACTACGCTTGTATGACACTTGTTTGTAAGTCTAATTTAATTAAAAAAGCAGTAAAATGCAAGTGTGGGTTTTTGGTGCTGGGCTGGCAGGGTATCTGTGTGAAAATGCCCCAGGCAGGCTGGCACACTTAAAAGAAATTAAATTGTCTCATTCCACCCAGAATAAACATGGTGCTAATCCCTCTAATGGCCCTAAACATCACTAGAACTGCGGATCCAGCGACAAGTGTGCAATAGGACCCAATTAAGCTGCTCACACATTTGAAATCATGGTCTCACCGTGGTTTAGTCTGGAGTCTCTCAGTGGCTAAACGTGCTGAGACAAGCGAAAACACGAAACTTCATTAAGCGCTGCACCAGCAGATTGCTGGGACCTGACGACAAGGGTGAGTGGGAGGCATCGGCATTTCTGCCACCTGCTCCCAATTTCCAAAGGCATAGGGATCTCCAGGGAACCCTGGATCCTCCAGCACGGCCTGGAATCCATTAACAGGAGCATCCTGCCTAGGAAAGCAGGTGTAATTCTTCTCTGTGGGGCACCTGTGGGTCTCAGATGAAGCATTGCAAAAAGTCTTGAAGGAAACATATTAATAAAAACTTAAAAATTGTGGGAATCCAGAAAGAAGTGGGAAATCTATATTGTGAAGGCTTAGAAAATGTGAGCCATTGAAAAATGGAAATATTTATGTGTGGCAATATTAAAAAAGAAGACAATGAAGAAGGAGGAGGAGGAAGAGAAGAAGAAAAAGGAGAAGGAGAAAAAAAAGAATGAGAAAGGAGAAGGTGAATGAGAAGTAGGAGGAGGAGAAAGAGAAGGGGAATGAAAAAGGAGAAGAGAAATAATATTAAAAATAATATCTAATCAGATGTGCATGATGTCCTCTTCACCTTCTCCTTCCTCTTCCCCTTTTTCCATTCTATTTCCCCTCCTCTTTCTTCCATTCTCCTTCTCCTCTCTCTCCACCTCTGTTTCTTCTTTCTCCTTCTCCTCTTTTTCATTCTGGTTTAGTTTTCTGCTTGATCTGGCCTTCAGTAAGATTCGCCACATACCCACAAAACTACAAGCAATGGAATGAAGGTTCATGGGAGAAGAACAGCATGGGGATCTCTTCTGAGGCACTAGCATGAACCTGTCTTGCTTGGACCTAAGCACAAAACCATGAGAACAGCTTGAGGTGGCCCATCACAAGCTGCAAGCCTCTAAATTGCAAAGAAGACTTCCACACTCCAGCTGCAAAGAAATCTCTGCCTCCCTTTTTAACAAGTCTAGTCCCAGAGAGCTGTTTCTCCAAGATGAGTTGCTCAGATGGCAGGTGAGAAATGTGCAGGTACTTGAGAGGAAGACGGAGCATCTCATAGCATCACAGAAACACTAAGGTTGGAAAAGACCTCTAAGATCATCTAGTCCAACCATCCACCTTCCACCAATATTGCCCACTGAACCATGTTCCTCAGTGCCACATCTCCATGTTTCTTGAACGCTTCTGAGGACAGTGATTCCACCACTTCCCTGGGCAGCCTGTTCCAATGGATTTTACCACTCTTTCTTAATTTGCAATGGAAGGAGATCAGGAGCTGATGCAATGCTTCAGGAGGAGGAGTGCCATGGGCCAAATAGCAGCAGAAGAAATAAGCACAGTTCTCTTTAGAGACAATTGCAATAACACCATTGTACAAGACAGTAGTGAGAACTAACTTGAGTCCAAGGAAGAAGGAAAGCATCAGGGGAAAAGGAAGAGCAATTCAAGCAAGATGGTGTCAGGTTATTAAATCCAAGCTCGAAAACAAAGAGGTGCTGCTAATCCTCCTAAAAGCCCCAAGGGCTCAGCTCAGGATCTTAGGGGTCATCTCCCGCATCCTTCAGCCCCTCGCCCTGCTCTGTAGGAGCTCAGCAGCTATTTATCACTGAAGAAAGTTGCTTCTTCTCCAAAAAAGTTTTCGCTATTTTAACTTTTGCAAAAAAAGAAATCTCCTCCCCAAGGGCAAGCAAACTCTCGAATCCTATTTTTGCTGATAATAGCACGACTAGGAGCTCTGGGGAAGGAGATGTCTCCTGGGTTAGATGGAAACCAGAGAGGAAAATATCAGCAACAGGAAAAGAAACTGCTGCACAATCCTAAAGGAAAAACCACCTTCATTTATCAAGTGGGCAACAGTTTTCTGCTATGATGTCTATTTTTCTGCCCTTTTTCTTGCCTGCAGTCTCGCTGCTGGCACAGGCACACAGACTTAAATACATGAATCTGGGGAAGGGGAGAAATGAGAGCAATAATCGGTGCTGCCATTCCCAGCTCTTTGCCAACAGATTTCTTTCTATCCTCTACTTTTACCTGCTGAAATAGGAATGGTTTGGGCAAGGACTGAATAGCCCCATTCCGCCTTCTGGCTATGGCCATGCAAGGCTATAGGAATGTCCTCTTGTCCCCATCGTCCCCTTTGCAGACACTTTGGATCGTCCCACTTCTACTGTCTGTTCCACATTTCTCGGTCCCAGGCCAACGCCATTGCAACACCACCTGCAAAGATCAATTGCAACATTTCCATTGCACGACTTGCAGCTCAAAGGCTCGTGGCTAAAAAACATTTGCAAAACCTTTCAGTGCAAAGAGGCTCTGGAATTTCACAACATGGCCAAAGAGAGGAGCAGCAAGCCACACCCAATAAACAGAAATCTGTGACTTATTGACTGAGCAGTGCCAGTCCTACAAAGGGAAAGTAGCATCAGCTTTTTATTTTTGTTTTTTTTCCAGAGAGGAAGAGATGCTCAGAAAGATTTTGGTGACATTTTTAAATGGTTTGGAGTTTGTTCTGCGCTGGCTGCCCTCCCTACTTGGGAGCTTGGAAACTCTGTGGGCAGATCTGCCTCCGGGAAAGGACATCCATGAGCAGGGATGAATCTTTTGGGTTTGTTTTTTTTTAAGAAGGAAGCACAGATTTTGGGTGTTCAGCTTCACCAGGTTTTGGGGTGCCCCAAGTCCTGCTACCCACACACTGCTAGATGGGGAGGTTCAGTCCTTCTGCCTCTTCCACCCCCCATAAGGTGCTTTGCTTTGGTAACAGCTTGGTTACATCTTTGCTCCGGAGGAGCTAAAATTAAAACAGTGACTCCATTGCAGACTGAAAACAGAGCATTCCTTCTCTGCCTGCGTGCTTTGGATGGACATCAGAAGCCAAACTCATGCTGCAAAATCCCCTGTGTAAAAGCAATCTTCTATTCTGATCCTCTGTTCGCTGTGGTTGGGATGTTCAGTTCCCAGACCTGCGCTCAAGGGGCTCTGAGATGGGATTTGCCTGGATATGGAAAACATAAACACAAGAAGCCAACATCTCTGCAGCTCACTGCTTTAAACAAAAGCTCATTCTGCTCCACAGAAGGGCTGAAAACAGAAGTTGATTCATGGATAAAGAAAGAAAAAATAAATTAAAAAAAAAAAACAAAACACACACACAACAACATCAGGATCTCATCTTTACCCTAATTCTTCATGGAAGAATGTAGACTGCCGAGCACAAACGTAGAGATCTCTACCTGCGCCCTTAAAAGCTGAGAAGATATTAATGGCTCCCATAAGCCGTGAGTGGAGCTGCAAACCATGAGGATCGTGGCAACCACTGGGATAGGAATGAGGATTTCATGGCATTCAGACAGAGGCACGAGTCGCTCCAAGTGGGTTCTGTGTTTGATGGCTTTAATGAGGACTGAAATAGCCTCCGCAGGTTCCATGTTCACAGCAGCTCCTGTGTCTCATCTCCCAGCAGGGCTGGTGGCTGATGATGCTGTGCTGAGCCTCTGTCATCAGGACTCAGGTTCCTAATCCTCCACCTTTGGCATCCTTGGGTAGCTGAGCCTCCATCACTGGGACCTTGAGACTCCTGAGCCTCAACCACAGGATCCCTGGGCTCCTGAGTCCTCATCACAGGGACCCTTGAGTACTTGAGCATCCATCACCATGAACCTGAAAAGCCCAAGCCTTCATCACTGGGATCTTTCAGACCTGAGCCTCCACAGTCATGGCCCTGAGGTTCCCAAGCCTCTGTCACCAGGATCCAGAGATACCTGAGCTTCCATCAGCAGATCCTTGAATCCTCAACCACAGGATCCCCAGGTGCCTGAGCTTTGGTCACTGGGACCCTGAAGTTTCTGAACCTCCTTCACTAAGACTTCCTGGTGCCTGAGCCTCCATCACCATGGCCTTGAGGTGTCTGAGCCTCTATCAGCAGGATGCTGAGGTTCCTAAGCCTCAATTACCAGGACCTTGAGATGCCCAAGTCTCTATTATTGGGATCCTTGGGTACATGAGCATCCATCACCATGCCCCTGAAATGCCTGAAGCCTCCATCACTGGGACTTTCTGGAGCCTGAGCACCCATCAACGGGACCTTGAGGTGCCTGAGCCGAACACCAGCCCCTCTGGGTGCTCCAGCATAGAGCCCCAGTGCTGCACTGTGCCACTCTGGTGCAAATCCCATGGCAGCCCCACAGATCCAAAGCATGGGGATGGGAAAAAACTCACTCTGAACCCCTGCATCCCCAAATCCCTGTTGTGACCCTCTGCTCCCTCCTCAGCCCCATAGCTCCTTAGCCCCACAGCTTGCCCTGCTGTCAGCTGGGTTCTGCCCAGGCTCAGCAGCGCAGAATAAATACAAAACAGCCCCTTTCTATTTCTTTATTCCTTTTTTTTTTTCTTTTCCCTCCCCCCCCCCACAGCTTTTCCACCCAGTCTGCTTCTGCCCCATCCCTGGAATCCCCTCCTCCATCCATTGGTAGGGGCTGGCGATACCTCCAGCGCCCATCCATCTTTTGGCTTCCTCTAGATGTCACCCTCCGCCGCCTCTTCCGTCGCTGCGATTTTCCTTTCTCCAAGATCCAGCTTTTTTTTTTTTTTTTTTTTTTTTTTAAATTCCTTTCTGATCTCTTTCCGGCCATGTGTGATTGCAGTTTCCTCTGGGCGTCCATTTCATCAGCCCGAAATTAAGGAGCGGAGAGAGGGGGCAGCAGGCGGCCGCCTCCTTAAAAACCCCAAACCCCCCCACCACCCTCATCCCTCCGCACCAGCCCCACACCCCAGGTTGGGCACCCCGCACCCCGCAGCCCCATTCGGCTTTTTAGGGAGGCCGGGGATTGATTTGCTCCGCTTGGCTGCTTTTGGGGTGACTTTGCTTTTTGGGGGGAGGTGACTTTGCTTTTTTGGTGTTTCGGCTTTTTTTTGTTGTTGTTGTTTTGTTTTTTTTTTTCACCCAAGGTATCCCCAACCTTAAGGGCTCCTGGTGACCGGATGGTTTTTATCCCTCCAGCTCTGAAGCCATCACCCATCTCCCCCCGACCCCTCTGGATGCAAACCCCGGAGTCGGATTCTCTCATTGCTCAGAGAAAATCCCCGCAGAGGATTTGGCTTTTTTGCTCCCCCTTGGGTTCGTTCCTTCATGCATGAGACAACCCCGGCTCTGCGGCTCCGGCTGGCGATGGCCGCGCAGTGAAGATGTCCATGTCCAGGCTCAACAGCGTCAATGGCTTTTTGGAGGACGGCAGGATGGAGGCAGGGGACATTGGAAGGATCCTCCGCTGCCTGGAGATGGGCACCGTCCTCACTTTGTTCTACCAGAAGAAGTCACAGAGGCCAGAGCGAAGGACATTCCAGGTGAAGCTGGAGACCCGACAGATTATCTGGAGTCGGACACCTGAGAAGGTGGAGGGAGACAGTGAGTACTGGAGACAGGGGGCTGGGGCCGCTGGCTGGTTGTCTGGCAATGGTGGACTGTTCTACAATGGTGGGATGTCCTACCACATTGGGATGTGTGGAAATGGCGGGATGTTCTACTATGGTGGGATGTCCTGCCACGTTGGGGTGATCTCATGCAGTGAGATTCCTGGCTATGGTGGGATATTCTACCACATTGGGATGCTTGACAACGGTGGGATGACCTACCACGTTGGGGTGACCTCCTGAAGTGGGATGCCTGGCAATGGAGGGATGTGCTACCAAGGTGGGATGTCCTACCGCACTGGGATGCTCAGCTATGGTGGGATGCCTGGCAATGGTGGGATATTCTACCAAGGTGGGATGTCCTACTGCATTGGGATGCTCAGCTATGGTGGGATGTCTGGCTGTGGTGGGATGTTCTACCAAGGTGGGATGTCCTACCACACTGGGATGCTCAGCTACGGTGGGATGTCTGGCCATGATGAGATGTTCTGCACACTGGTGTAGCTAACAGTAGTGGGATGTTCTACCACTGTGAGATGTCCTGCCACATTGGGATCTTTTGTTACGCTGGGGTGATCTCCTGCAGTGGGATGCCTGGCAATAGTGGGATGCTTCCACGCACAGGGAGCCATAAGGGATAGAAGACTGGCCATTGTCCCCAGTGGTTTGGTTCCCCTATGGCCTTTGCAGGGAAAAGTTTGTTCTCTACTTGAGGAAATAACGCATTTCCTGCCCCTTGTTTTTTATTTGGGAGATTGCATAGGGCCACGTCAGGATCTCAGCCCTACTTTTCCATCGACCCTGATCTCCTGCCTTAGTTTCCCCAATCCTGGAGCACCTTTACCAACCTGCCCCATTCCCATTCTGTGCTCACATGTCCTCCTGCTTGCTGGAATTTTAGGGAAGCTCCAGGACCTTGCTCCCAGCATATGCCCAACCTCACGCCTGCCTGGACCGTTCCAAATCCTCTTCTCAGTTTGAGAAGGGATTAGCGAGATACCCGACAGTGCTGATGTCTCTATTAGAGGGCAGTACGGGGATCCCAGCTCTGCTGGAGATGCCCCATGCCCTTCAGGCTAATTACACGCTTCATTAAGCTGCTACTTGGACATGTGTCCATGCAGATAGGGTCCCCCAGAACACTACAGTGTTAAGATTAGTAGCTACGATATCATCCTGCGTTGCCTTCAAAATTTACCTCCAGGTAACCAGATGGTTTCCAGCCCCTGCCACTCCAAAAACATTTTGGAGAGGTGGTTGGCTGTATGGTTTGCTATGACGATGGCTAATTAACAATCACGCCTCCATCCCGACAATTAGAAATAGGATGGGATTAACACTGCTGGCCCAGGCAAAATCTTTTATTTCAGCCTGGAGGTCAGCTTCACAATAGCATGGGGTAATTCCATGCAGGAGGTCTGGACTGCCCCATGCCCCACCCAAAGGAAGGACCAAGGGGGCACCACTTGGCCACCTGGGCCAGCAGCATTTCCCAGCTCTCCAATTCCCTCCTGGAGCCTTTCTTTGCTTTCCTCTTAATGCACTCAGGAAACTCCCAGCCTTTAAAAGCTTCCAGGCAGACCCTCCATCCACTCCCAACCACACTGCCCCTACATTTAAATCCTTTATATCAGTGCTGCTTGCTTTGCATGAGAAGAGAAAAGGGATTTTCGCAGTTGGATCTGGCTCCCAGCATGTTTTAATCACCAGGACCCCGGAGACAATGCAGGGAGGAGTTTGGAGACATACTTCTGCCATGATCTCTGCAAATCCGCTGCAGATGTGGTTTCCAGGAAGCCGCCAGCACGTTGCATTGTGCTGCACACTCTCTCTCCTGGGTCCAAGCCTGGATCCTGGCTGCATTGGCAACCATCAATGAAGCCACAATAGCCACCAGCATCTCTCCTTTCTGCAGTGCACTGCAATGAGTAGGGTTGGGGAAGTACCTCCTGTTCCTATCCTACAAAACCGCCCCAAATATCCTCCCATTTGCACTCAGGGTCTACAAAACATGGACAGCAGCCAGCTTCCCTTCCCCAAAATCACACATATGGGTGCAGACACCAATTGAGCACCTTTTTGCAGCCGAGTGCCCGCATCCCGCCCCGATCCGCCCGAGCTGGCTCTCATCCACCCAAAGGAAAGCTGCATAAAGCCACCAGTGTTTTCCAGGGCCTTTCCATCAAGAAAAAACATTCCCCACCTCTTTTTCACTGAATCGGCCCCATTTCCCTCATCCCTTATCCCCTTATCCATGCATTCCACTTTTTCTCTGCTCCAGTATCCTGCACCCATCCCCACTGCCATGTAGGAAACGCTGCAGGGGCCGGGCTGGAAATTCTCCGGGAAATGACCCATTTCCTGCAGGACAATGACCCTGTGCAGTGTCCGGCCACCCTTGGCCATAGAAAACCCTTTTCCTGTACTGAAGGCTCCGTTTTGTAGCACAGCCATTAATACCGTGATATTATTACTCTACTCCTGCTGTCCTCTCTACAAAACCAGTGGATGGAAATCTCCACTGGTGATGTAGCAGTGAGGAAGACTGCGGTCCGGAAACCCAACCTTCCCGCCGCCGGTTGGGCTTTATATAGTGAGATAATGAGAGAGCAGCACAGCAGGAAAGAAACGCCCTGTGGTCTGGGCTGCAAATTGCCACCTTTGGACAGTTGTATTCTATTAAAAGATGAGCTCAGCCTGTCCCAAGTTTTTTTCTCAGAGAGGAGGTGGTTGTAGGGATTGCAGGGCTGAGTCCCAAGGACACATGGCACTGAGAGAGATGGGAAATTGTTGGGCAGCACCATTCTGGGGACACAATCCCTGGAGGACACATGGAACTCATAATGTCATCCTGTACCAATGGGCAGTGCCACTGGGATGACCCTTTTTGGGCAGTTGATTCTCTGAAGGACATGCAATACTCATGGTGCCATCACACTAACCAATGTGTCACGGCAGGGCTGTGGGGATATGTTTCCCTTGGGAGTAACATGGTCATAGTACCCATCCCAGTCCCCCAGGATGCCTCATCCTGTGGACATGTGGCACCCATGGTGCTCTCAGACACCTGCAGGTACATCTTATCTTTGGGACACAGTCCGTGGAGGACACATGGCACTCATAATGCCATCATGTACCAATGATGGTTGGTACACAACGATGCCTCATGCTGGGGACAGAGATCTGTGAAGGACATGCCAATCCCACCAGCAGTGACGTGTCACCTTCGAGGGACACGTGGCCATAATAACCATCACAGCCCAATGGAATGTCCCATCTTGGGGACAAGGCTCCATACGCTCCACACGTTCCCACCTCCTGCACTCTCTCCCTGGCTTTGTGGTGTCAGGGTGACACAGGACAATCCTGTGCCCCTCTGCCTCTGCAGTTGACATTCGGGAGATCAAGGAGATCCGCCTGGGGAAGAACTCACGGGACTTTGAGCGTTACCCCGAGGATGCTCGCAAGCTTGACTGCACCATGTGCTTCATCATCCTCTATGGGATGGACTTCAGGCTGCGGACACTCAGCGTGGCTGGTGCGTGGGCTCCCACCTCACCCCTTCCATCCATCCTTAGCTTCTCATCTCCCTTATCCTTCACCAACCTTCTCTTCCTCCTATAGCTTTCTGTGAGGAAGACATCAACCTGTGGATCACAGGTCTCAACTGGTTGGTGGCAGACACCCAGAAAGCCCAGACCCCGCTACAGATTGAGAGGTGAGGAGGGATGGTCAATCCCATTTCATGGTCCTCATTTGTGGTCTGAAAGGATGAACCGTGAGTTTGGTCCCCAGGACTGAGCGCTGTCTGTTTGTCCATCCCTCCCTCCCAGGTGGCTGCGGAAACAGTTTGATGGGATGGACAGGTCGCGGGAAGGCAGGTGAGAACCAGAATGGCTCTACAGGGAAAAGGGGTCAGTGGTCTGAGCATGCAACAGCCAAAACCCACCCCTCTCCCAAGGTGTTTTCCAGAGGGGAAATAGCTGAAATCCTTTGCCCAACTCTGCAAATCAGCCAACTTTGGTGGCTGTTAACTGGGTCATACCTACCATAGATCTGGAGGCTGAGAGCAAGGGTGTGGGACAAGCAGTAATGGTTTATTTGGGGTCTTCAGAGGTACCTAAAACCAGAGACTGGATCACAGTTACTGTAGGACTGTGGGAACTTGAATATCCCCATGCCCACTGCAGCACTGGGAGAGGATGAGCCATTATTGCAACCCATTGGCATCTCCTTGATATTATAAAAAATAAAATCCAAACAAAGGAATTTGGACTTAAATGTGATTGGCATGAGGGTGGGATGGGGGTGAGAAGAGGATGGGAATGGGATGAGGTTGGGGATGAGGATGAGGATGGGGATGGGGATGGAGATGGAAACAGAGATGGAGGTGGGGATGGGGATGGGGAAGAGGGTGGGGTTGGGATGAAGACTGGGATGGGGATGGTATGAGGATGAGGATGAGGATGAGGATGAGGATGAGGATGAGGGTGAGGGTGAGGATGAGGATGAGAATGGGAACAAGAACAAGAACAAGAACGAGAACGAGAACGAGAACGAGAACGAGAACGAGAACGAGAATGAGAATGAGAATGAGAATGAGAATGAGAATGAGAATGAGGATGGGGATAATTATAGTCTCTGGGTGGGACAGATGCCCAGCTACGCCCTTTTTCCCTGACCCCCTGCTCAGCACTCCTATAATCACACCAGAGCCGTATAAATCATAAAGAGCAAAAATGCCTCAAGCAAATTGGACAGTGCTGTGCCACTGTGGGAATTTGCAGCTTGAAACAGGAATCTGGGCTGATACTGGGATTCGAGTAGGGCCCAACTTAGCAGTGTGTCCAGGGGATACGGGACATGTAGGGTCTGGTTGCTTCTCTGACACTATCTTTATGTCTTGCAGCATTACAGTGAAGGACCTGAAGGCCATGCTGCCCCAGGTGAACTACCGAGTGCCCAACATGAGGTTCCTGCGGGACAAGCTCGTGGTAAGTTCCTGGCTCCATGGGGAATGGGGCTTCAAGCCCCTACCCAATGTCTCTGCACCAATCCCACTCTCACACCACCCATCCTACAGGAGGTGGAAGCCAGGAATGAGATGACCTTCTCCCACTTCATCCAGTTCTACAAAAACCTGATGTTTGATGCACAGAAGTCGGTAAGAGCCACGACCCATATCCACTCCAGCTCATCACAGCATGTCCCCAGCCAGCTCAGCCCATCCCCCTTTTGCCTTGCAGGTCATTGAGCAGCTGGAGCTCTCTTTCCCTCTACGGTGAGTTCCACGAGCCTCATAGACTCCAGCAGAGGTGTAAGCAGGGGTGGAGTGGGGTTGCAATTTGGGATGGGAGCAGGGATACAAATGGAGATGGAAGTGGAAATGTGAGCAGGAATGTGAGTTGGGATGCAAATTGGGATGAAAGCAGAAATGCGAACAGGGATGCAAGTGGTCATGCAAACAGGAGTGTAAACAAATGAGAGCAGGGGTGCAATAGGAATGCAAATTAGAATGGGAGCAGGGATGGGACTGAGTGGAAATTTGAGCGGGGTTGTGAGTAGGGATGCAAATGGGGATATGAGCAGGAGTGTGAGTTGGGTTATAAATGGGGATGAGAACAGAAATGAGAGCAGGGATGCAAGTGGTCATGCAAATAGAGATGAGAATAAATGAAAGCAGAGATGCAAGTAGGGATGCAAACTGGGATAAAAGCAGGGATGGTAGTGGGAATGTGAGTGGAAATGTGAGCAACAAAACAAGTGGGGTTACAAATGAGGTTGGAAACCAATGTGAGCAGAAATGCAAGTGGAGATGCAAATTAGGATGGGAGTTGAAATGAGAGCAGGAATGCAAGTGGGGATATGGGCAAGGATGTGAGTGAAGACGTGTGCCAGGGGTGCAACAGCAGGATATGATTGTGGATATGAGTGGCGATGCAAGCAGGAATGTGAGCGGGATTGTGGGTGGCGATGTGGGCAGGAATGGGAACCAGAGATGCAGTGATGTAGTGCAGTGCCTTCTTCCTCATATTCTTGGACAACACCTCCTGCTGATATGCCCCAGGAATGTGGACCGCCCTGAGCTGTGCCAAGTGTCCCTATACGACTTCCAGAAGTTCCTTCTGCATGACCAAAAGGTTGGTTGTCCTTTGAGACCCCTCTCAGTCCCAGACCTGGTGAATCCCCTGGGACATCCCTTCCCACTGCTGCACCTCATAAAAGGAGCTGTATTTGCACCCCAGGAGCCGTGGGCCAGTGATGTGGGCATGGTGAGGGACTACATGTGTTCCTACCTCAAGGATGGCTCCGTTGATGCAGCAGAACCCTCCTTCCAGCTGGATGAGGTGAGTGAACCCGTTCAGCATTGACCCCTCCCATTGATCTCCCCATCCCATTGAAATCTGACCTCTGTGCTTCCTCCCTCCCCCAGTTCCTCACGTACCTCTTCTCCAAGGAGAACATGGTGATGGACTCCAAGTATGAGCGTGTGGTGTCTGAGGAGATGAACCACCCTTTGTCCCAGTACTGGATCTCTTCCTCCCACAACACGTAAGGACAGGGTGGGCTCACCTCAGTGATCCTCGATAGAATCCCTCCTCAAGCATCCTCTCTTATGCCTCTGCAGGTACCTGACAGGAGACCAGTTCTCCAGCGAGTCCTCCCTGGAGGCGTATGCCCGCTGCCTGCGCATGGGCTGCCGCTGCATTGAGTGTGAGTCCACCCCATACTCCATGGCACACTGCAGTGATGCTGAGCTTCCCCAGCACTTCACATTGCCCTAGATGGACTATCCCCTGCACCCATTCCATGGCAAATGGGAGAGGGGGTTAGAATCATGGAATCCTTAAGGTTGGAAAAGATCTCCAAGATCGTCAAGTCCAACCATCAATCCATTATACCTTGCCCACTCATAGAATCATAAAGGTTGGAAAAGACCTCTAAGATCTTCCAGTCTAACCCCAACCCATCCCCATCATGCCTGCTAAACCATGTCCCTCAGTGCCACATCTCCACACTTCTTGAACACCTCCAGGAATGGTGACTCCATCACCTCCCTGGGCAGACTGTTCCAACGTTTGACCACTCTTTTAGAAAATAAGTCTTTCCTAATATCCAACATCGTTCTGGTGCATAGTTGGTGAGCAACATGTGTTAATCAAGTTGTTTCCTAATTTAGTGGACTGCTGGGATGGCCCAGATGATCTTCCCATCATCTACCATGGTCATACACTCACCTCCAAGATCAAATTCCTGGACGTGCTGCATACCATCAAGGAGCACGCATTTGTCACATCTGAGTAAGCCCTGCCCCACCAAAGCACCTCAATTCTGGGCTGGGCAGGCATGTGCTGCTCAAACTCCCCTTTTCTTCATCTTCATCTCAAGCCACTTCCCCCACCTGCTTCCTCCAGGTTCCCCATCATCCTCTCCATTGAAGACCACTGCAGCATCGTCCAGCAGAGGAACATGGCTTCCCACTTCAAGAAGGTCTTTGGGGACATGCTGCTCACCAAGCCAGTTGACATCAATGCTGACGAGCTACCCTCACCCACCCAACTCAAGAAGAAGATCCTAATCAAGGTGTGGGGCCAGACTCTAACCCAAAGCTCTTTGCAGAAGGGGCAAGAACTGCATTGGGCAGGGAGAGAAGATGATTCCCGCAAATCTTGGG
Organism: Tympanuchus pallidicinctus; assembly: GCF_026119805.1. Lineage (NCBI taxonomy): Eukaryota > Metazoa > Chordata > Aves > Galliformes > Phasianidae > Tympanuchus > Tympanuchus pallidicinctus. The sequence continues at coordinate 75,181,184 of NW_026294769.1, forward strand.
ATTTAGAAGCAATTCTCTCTCCATGCACAAGCAGTAGGATGTCATGGTTCTGTGCAAGGAGAGGTCTACTGGGAATGAGTGGTGGTGGTGATGGTGGGTCTGTGAATTAGGGCTGGGAGCTCAGCATGATGGGCTGCTGAGTTCCTATTTCTGGGCTGTCCTCAGCACAAGAAGCTGGTTGAAGGGAACCTATACGAGGAGGTCTCCACTGCCAGTTATTCAGAGAATGACATCAGCAACTCCATAAAGAATGGCATCCTCTACCTCGAAGACCCTATTGACCATGTAAGGATCTCCACGCAATGATGGCTGGGGGCAGAGCAGGATGTGTCAGATGGGGCTGCCCTGGGAGGGGAGAGACCAGGAGTTTGGGGTGGGCACAATGCACCGTTACAATGCTGTGGGGGATGCAGGGAAGAAACAGGAGTCTCAAAGCCCCATCCCTCCATGCCCCCATCCTCCCTGCCCTGGTGATGCTATTCCTCCCTCTCAGACCTGGAGCCCGCATTATTTTGTGCTGACAAGCAACAAGATCTACTACTCAGAGGAGACATCACGCTACCAGTTCAATGAAGATGAAGAGGAGGTGGAGCAGAAGGAGGTATGTGTGAGACAGGATGCAGCCATGGGGTGGGAGAATTTGGGGGAATTGGGAGTCAGCGTGAGAAGAGGGAGAAGATTAACGACAACTGCTCGTGGGAATGCTAACACTGGGGTGTGTCTGGTGTCTGTGTGAGCTCATAGGAGTTCAACAACAACGAGTTGCACTTCACGGAGAAATGGTTCCATGGGAAGCTGGGAGGTGGCCGTGATGGGCGGCAGATCGCCGAGAAGCTGCTGCATGAATACTGCACTGAGACGGGAGGCAAGGATGGCACCTTCCTGGTGCGCGAAAGCGAGACCTTCGTGGGTGACTACACCCTGTCCTTCTGGTAGGACCCCCACTTCAACCTCCATTGGGGTGGATGGCAGGATCACATCTTTTCCAAGCTGGTCTGAGCAGCACACCAAGCATGTGGTGGCTACCTCCAGTAGATCCCCAGTTTGGAGGCAGAAATGGTGTTCTGAGGGAAAACACCATTTTTCTGAGCATTGTGGTGCCTTAACCCAGACCATCCTCAAGCATGGCATGTCACGGTCATGGATCTGAACTGACTCACTCCCACCTCGTTCCTTCATGGCAGGCGATCAAACCGTGTGCAGCACTGCAGGATCCACTCGCGACAGGAGGCTGGTTCCACCAAGTTCTACCTGACAGACAACCTGGTCTTTGACAGCCTCTACAGTCTCATCTGCCACTACCGTGAGGTGCCACTCCGCTGCAATGAGTTTGAGATGCGCCTCACCGACCCCGTGCCCCAGCCGAATGCCCACGAGAGCAAAGAGTGAGGGTGAAACCCAGCCCATTGCTACATTGGGTCCCCCACCCTCTTCCTTCACTTGTTCCACTCTTGTGTTCATCACCCTCTTCCATTTCTCATCTCACTTTTGGGTCCTCCATCTTCTTCCATCACTTGTCTCACCATTATGTTCACCATCTTCTTTTATTGCTTGTCCCATCCTTGTGTCCACCATCCTCTTCCACCACTCATCCCACCCTTGGGTTGACCATCCTCATCCCTTCCCACATTGACTCCAGTGCAGCTTGTGTCAGATTTGGGGTTTGCCAGCCTATTGCCCCCTTGTTGTGCCTATCCAGGTGGTATCATGCCAGCCTGACACGCCTGCAGGCTGAGCATATGCTGATGCGAGTCCCTCGGGATGGAGCCTTCCTGGTGCGAAAACGGAGCGAACCCAATTCCTATGCCATTTCATTCCGGTGAGTGTGGCCACTCCAACACTTCCAGGCTGGCCAGGTGTGGCCCTGTGGCTCCATTCCAAGAGCTGGGGACATCATTGGCTGCTCTCTTGGCCTCAGGGCGGAGGGGAAGATCAAGCACTGCCGCATCCAGCAGGAGGGACGACTCTTCATGCTGGGCAGCTCAGCTGAGTTTGAGAGCCTGGTGGACCTTGTCAGCTACTATGAGAAGCATCCGCTGTACCGTAAGATGAAGCTGCGCTACCCCATCAATGAGGAGACCCTGGAGAAGATGGGCACTACTGTGAGTGCTCCCAGTGGTGGCAACAGTTGGAGACAGTGGGGATTAAGTAGTTCTGTGCCATGGGCAATCAATTCCATCCCAATCTTTGTTGTGGTTGGAAGATCTTCTCCAGGTCTCTGCACAGCAAAGGAGATTTGCCCAAATTCCAACTCAAACCACCACCACTGGCTATGGTTATGACATCTTCACTATTCACAAATCCCCTCCAATTAGCTGTAAAAGGGATATTGGGTCCCTTTTCCAGATATCGTACTCCTCTGGCCCACATGCGATAGCCCATTTTCCCTCGTGATTCTTCATAATCCATGTCCATGGCCAGATGACCTCTTTTCATGTCTGTCCTTGCAGGAGCTGGACTATGGAGCTCTGTATGAGGTGCGGACACCCCATTTCTATGTGGAGGCCAACAAGATGCCAATGGCCAGGGTAAGAGGCTGAGCTGTTTAGATCTCATCTCTGAGATCATCAAGCCCAAGCCCAACTCATCACCACAGTGCTCACTACTCCATTAAATCACGTTCCTAAGTGCCGCATCTCAACATTTAATGAACACATCCAGTCACATAAAGTGGTTGGAAGCTTTCTTCCACAAAAGGGAACTCAGAAGAGGAATATGCTGGTTGTGTGGGACCACAGGCACCTACAGCCTTTGTGTCCCCTCTAACACGTCTCACTTACTGTGTAGACTTTTAGAGGGCATACTTTGGGGGGTGAGGCATCCAGGACATCAGCTGGGCATCCCAGCTTGGTGGTAACACGTTTCCCTCTCCTTGGTGGTTCAGTGCACAGTGAAGGCTCTTTATGACTACAAAGCGCAGCGGGAGGACGAGCTGTCATTCTGCAAGCAAGCTATCATCCACAATGTTGACAAGCAGGATGGTGGCTGGTAAGAGTGGTCTGGTGCCCTGCGCAGTATTGCCATGGGCAGGGATCTTCCTGTGGTCTGTTTTAACAACCTCCTTTTCTGTCTCCCCCTTCCTTCTCCAATTGCTCCTTGACATTGCATGCAGCATTGACACCCCGTATACCCCTCCAATTGGTCCTCTTGCCTTGATCCTCTCACCCCTTGCAGGTGGCGAGGGGACTATGGGGGCAAGAAACAGCTGTGGTTCCCAGCCAACTATGTGGAGGAAATTGTCAGCACTCAGGCACAGGAGCAGGATGAGGCTGTGAGTGTGCTGTTTCTGTCATCTTCTTTTTTCCATTCACTGAGACCACTTGAAATGCTTCCAGTACAATCCAACCCAAACCCTTATCTGGGGCTCTGGAATGCTCCGTGGAATGGAGTTTGCCTAAAGCATTTTTTTTTTTCTTGGGTTTTGCTTGGAATTGGCTGATTTGGAGGGCTGGATGGAGGGTTGGATGGAGGTTGGGCTGCACTTCACCAATTCCTCCTTTTTCTTTTTCTTGCAGTCATCGGAAAACAGCCCCCTGGGGAACTTCCTGAAGGGCTTCATCGACGTGCCATCATGCCACGTAGGTGAGTGTCACCACCATGTCCCTAACAGGGATGGTACATGCCCCAAGCAAGAGCTCAGCACCATGAGCTGAGGCTCTCCAAACTCACCATAAATATGGGGTGAACCACTAATTGATAGGTGATGGCAATTCTTGCATGGCAAAAATGTCCAGATAGGGAGAAGGAAGGGCGTCGTACTTGGCATGATGTGCTGGGGGCATTCTGGGGCTGAATTCATAGACGCAAAGAATCATTAAGGTTGGAAAGACAAATAAGGTCATCCAGTCCAACCATCAACCCATCCCTGTGACCATGTCACTCAGTGCAACAGAACCTGGGGTCACTTGGCTGATGTTGAAAGGATTTAGAGGGGTTCAGTGGTCTGTGAAGGTGAAACTATTAATTGTGGTGAATCATGGTTGCTGCTTTCACTTCCAGTGTTTTTTGGGGAATTGACAACAGTTTAACAGGCATTTGGGTTCAACTTTCTCACACTGTGCTTCTTGACTATCTGGGACTACTCTCGAAGGAGGAGGAACTTGGGGGGTGCTGGGGAGGGCAGGTGGGGACCCAGGAGCAGGACCGATGAGGTTTCGTTTGCTCCACAGAGCCATCCATTGGGAATGTCTTCAAGTAAAGCCCCCTCTGATGTCCTTATAGTTATCTCCAAAGACGGGAGGAGCTCCAAACCATTTGTCTTCACCATCCATTCCCAGCAGATGTCCCACGCAGCCCAGTCACTGGACGTGGCCGCTGACACACAGGAGGAGCTGAGCGAGTGGGTGGCCAAGATCAGGGAGGCCACGCAGAACGCCGATGCCAGGGTGAGGGGCACTGGGGTACAGCAGGTGGTGGTGGACATCCTCATCTCCAGGAGATGGAATGGAGTGGGTGGTGATTAATGTCCCATTTCATGATGGATTGACACTAGTGGACAGATGGTTCCCAGCAGTGGATGGTGATGAATGCTTCATCCCATGGTGGATGGACTGTGGTTGAGGGATCATCCCCATCAATGGATTTTGGTGGATGTCTCATCCCATGGTGGATGGACACTAATGGACAGTCGGTCCATTTCAGTGGACGTTGTTGGATCCCACAGCGATTGGACTGTAGTTTACAGAGCATCCCCATCAATGGAAGAGTCTCAGATTCCATTTTCCCTTGTGCAGATGCAAGAGGGGAAGATTATGGAGCGGAGGAAGAAGATCGCTCTGGAGCTCTCCGAGCTGGTTGTGTATTGCCGCCCCGTGCCGTTCGATGAAGACAGTAAGAGCTGGAAAAGGGTAGTGATGGGATGCGGAGGGGAAGAAAGGGGTCTGAGGGAACTGATTGCTCCCACAGAACCCCACGTCTTCCACTGATGCTCACCTTTGTGCTTTCAGAGATCGGCACAGACAAAGCATGCTACCGGGATATGTCCTCCTTCCCGGAGACCAAAGCGGAGAAGTACGCCAACCGCAGCAAGGGCAAGAAGTTCCTGCAGTACAACCGGCGCCAGCTCAGCCGCATCTACCCCAAAGGGCAGCGCCTGGACTCCTCCAACTACGACCCACTGCCTATGTGGATCTGCGGCAGCCAGCTGGTGGCCCTCAACTTCCAGACGCCTGGTAAATCCCATGCCCAGGGTGGCTTTGTCACTGATCCCGTGGCTGGACGTGGTTTAGATGAGCTGTCCAACCATTGTCCCCATCTCGATGGGGATATTCTCATGCAACGTTGGGGTTGTTTCGTGCACTTCTACCCAGGGTTGGGAGATTTAGTAGGGGGTTCGTGAGGGCAGAACCTTCTGCTCAGGGCAACTGGAGGGTCCCTGAACTCTGCTTTTCCCCTGGCCATAGACAAGCCGATGCAGCTGAACCAGGCACTCTTCATGCTCGGTGGTCGCAGTGGCTATGTCCTACAACCTGACATCATGAGGGATGAGACGTTTGACCCCTTCGACAAGAACAGCCTGAAGATTGTGGAGCCCATCACAGTGCAGCTGCAGGCAAGTGGGCAAGGTTGGCAAGTCCATTCCAAGGTGGCCAGTGTCAAGATGATGGTTCAGTTCTTCCAAACCAAGTTTGTGGTCAATTTCTACATGTTTAAGACCCATATTTGCTCCATGAAGTTCATTGCTCCATGACCTGCTAAGTCTGTTGCTTTCATGCATAATCTTTCCAGATTGTGGAAGAACTCCAAAACGTTGAGGGGAAAATCCCACAGTTGCATAAAGTTGACCCAAAGTTTGGGTCATTTTGGTGTTACAGCTGGGATGAGTCAGTGTGTAGGCAACCAGCTCTTCAGTATGCCATGGACACAGCAAAAGTTTTTCAAATCATTCTGCAGAAACAGCTAAAATGAGTCCGAGGTCACAAATAAGGTCTGATGTGGCTAATTATGGTCATAAAGATTTTGGCAGACTCAAACCAACCAAGCCATAGGTCTGTGCAAGGAAGTCCTTTGTTGACCACAGGGCCAGCACGGCTGGACCTCACTCTCCTCTTTCTCCTCTATCTTCCATAGATTCTTGGTGCTCGGCACCTTCCCAAGAACGGGAGAAGCATTGTGTGCCCCTTTGTGGAGGTAGAGGTGTGTGGCTCCGAGTATGACAACAGCAAGAACAAGACTGATGTTGTAGGTAAGGGTCCTCCCACCTAGTTCCTATGCCAAGAGGACAGGTGGTGTCACTGAGACACCTTCTGGGGTTCTACTGGAAATCTACTGGAAATAGAATTGTAGAATAAGGTTGAAAATAAAAATACCACTAAGATCATCTAGTCCAACCCACGTCTGTGACTGCTCGAATGTGGGTGATGGGGACTGGTTTCAAGGAGGAGTAGAGGGGAAAGGCATCCCCCATTAACAGGGGAGCAGTGGTGCTGTGTTGGTGCTGTCTATGTGTCTAATCCTGCTCTGACCTCACCCCACAGCTGACAATGGTTTCAACCCTGTGTGGCTCTTCAAGCAGTTTGTCTTCGACATCAATAACCCTGAGTTCGCCTTCCTCCGCTTTGTGGTGTACGAGGAGGACATGTTCAGTGACCCCAATTTCTTGGCCCAAGCCACCTTCCCCATTAAGGGTCTCAAAACAGGTATGCTTCCTCCATCCACACCCTCATCATTATCATAGAATCATAGACTCATAAAGGTTGGAAAAGATCTCCAAGATCACCAAGTCCAACCATCAACCCATCCTTACTGTGCCCACTCTTAGAATCATGAGTTCACTACCACCAACATAGAACATCCACTAAAACGTGCCCCTAACTACCACATGTACATGTTTCTTTAACACCATCATCATCATCAGCCATTTGGGGACTCAACTATGACCAAGGTGAGGGACTGGGACTCTGCTGTGGGGCTGAGCTCATGTCCCAGTGTTGTGTCCAGGCTACCGGTCGGTGCCACTGAAGAACAGCTACACAGAGGACCTGGAGCTGGCTGCACTCCTCATCCACATTGAGATCATCAATGCCAAGGTAAGCGTCATGGACAAGTTGGAAACACCCATTCCTCATTTCCCCAGTGGATCAATCCCCATCCACTCCATGAGCCTCATCCCTTTGTGTTGGAGCAGGAGGAAGACGAGGAGAACCTCTACTCATCCATCCAGCAGCTGCGGGACCGTGCCAGCGAGCTCTCCAGCCAGGTCTCCAGCTATGAGCGCACCAACAACTGCGACTCACGCTACCAGCAGCGCCTCGATGAACTGCGAGCAGCCCAAGAGCGGCTGATGGAGCTCACTGAGGTCCGCAACCGCAAGTGAGTTCCCCCTGCTCACCCCATAACCCAGATTTGGGTGGTGCCCTTGGAGTTGTGGGTCCACTGGGGTGGTGGGTCAATTGGGATGGTGGGTCCGTTGTGGAGGTGAGACTAGTGGGGTGGTGGGTCTATTGGGATGGTGGGTCCATTGGGGTGGTGGAGTCATTGGGGTGGTGGAGTCATTGGGGTGGTGGGTCCATTGGGGTGGTGGGTCCGTTGTGGAGGTGAGACTAGTGGGGTGGTGGGTCTATTGGGATGGTGGGTCCATTGGGGTGGTGGGTCCATTGTGGAGGTGAGTCTACTGGGGTGGTGGATCTATTGGGGTGGTGGGTCCATTGGGGTGGTGGAGTCATTGGGGTGGTGGAGTCATTGGGGTGGTGGGTCCATTGGGGTGGTGGAGTCATTGGGGTGGTGGAGTCATTGGGGTGGTGGAGTCATTGAGGTGGTGGGTCCATTGGGGTGGTGGAGTCATTGGGGTGGTGGAGTCATTGAGGTGGTGGAGTCATTGGGGTGGTGGGTCCATTGGGGTGGTGGAGTCATTGGGGTGGTGGAGTCATTGGGGTGGTGGAGTCATTGAGGTGGTGGGTCCATTGGGGTGGTGGAGTCATTGGGGTGGTGGAGTCATTGAGGTGGTGGAGTCATTGGGGTGGTGGGTCCATTGGGGTGGTGGAGTCATTGGGGTGGTGGAGTCATTGGGGTGGTGGAGTCATTGAGGTGGTGGGTCCATTGGGGTGGTGGAGTCATTGGGGTGGTGGAGTCATTGAGGTGGTGGAGTCATTGGGGTGGTGGGTCCATTGGGGTGGTGGAGTCATTGGGGTGGTGGAGTCATTGGGGTGGTGGGTCCATTGGGGTGGTGGAGTCATTGGGGTGGTGGGACTCTAAAGGCACTTCCCTGCTCCATCCCAGGTTGATGGAGAAGAAGAAGAGGGACCGTCAGATGGTCACCAAGCGCAGCTGATCTGGGCAAGCTCAAAGCAGATCCCCCTGTTGTCCCCCACTATCTCCTCTCCCGCTGTAAAGGGACAGCAGGAGGTGGGGTGTCCAAATACAGACCCCACTCCCAATATCAGCCTTCAACACTGTCAAAGCCACCAGGTGCTGTAGGATGCCAACACCGCTGTGTCCCCAAGGGTGGGTGATAGTGACGTGTGAGAAATCTGGGGAAAAAAGGGGTTTTGCGTAGGTCTGCCTGTGATGTTTCTCTGTTGGAGGATGCCTTTGGGTCATCCCATGTCCCCCATGTCACCCCATGGGATGGCTGCTTGTGTGGTTCCTCTTCATCCCACATCTCCTTAGTGGGGTGATGACAAAATCATCAACCGATGGGGAAACTGAGGCACAGCCCAACAACTGATGGGGAAACTGAGGCACAGAAGAGCTCTCCCAGTCTCTGATTGGCCCAGGACAAGGCACCTCCCTGCTGGGAACAGATGGCACCGGGATGAGGACATGGGGGATGTTTGGGGGCAGCAGGGGGTGTTTCACCCCCACTATAAATATCTGTATTTTCTTCTTTTATCCAGCGTGTACATATAGTGTGGGGAGGGCTCTGTCCCAGCACAGTATTAGGGCACAAGGTGACCCCAAAATGTCCAGAGATGTCCCCAAAACAGGAGAGCAAGGAGACGCCCAATATGGGCATTGTGTGGATGGGGGTGTCCCAAAGCTCACCCAGGGAGATGAAGACAGATCCCCAGAGTTAGGTCCCGGTGTTTAGGGCATTTCCTAAACAAACAAAATTCCAATGGAGTATTTCATTGGAACATAAAAGAGAACCAATGCAGAGAATGGGGATGTCCCCAACATGTTCCCTTTGGTCCCACTACCAGCGTGGGGCCCGGTCCTGCGGGGGGAACCCGTGAAACCCACAGAGGTGGTGCCTGCTGTCCCCCCTCCCCTGGTGAGAACAGAGACTGGGGACATCTCAAGGTGTCTCCCAGGTCGGGATGCCCCCATGGGGGAGGGGGGGGTGGGGGGTTGGGGGAATCTGTGTATTCTTTGTATGAAAATAAATCTATTTAGCCAATATTTATATCCTGCCACCATTGTCTCCTGTACCAGTGCTGGGTCACAACTGATGTCTGTTCCAACCCATTCTAGGACATAATAGGAATGGGAGGGTTGGTTGGACTAGATGATCTTGCAGGTCGTTTCCAACCTTGTGATTCTGTGATTCTGTAATAGGACGCGGGGCAGGGGGCTGTGGGGACATAAGAAACATGGCTGTGGGGACACAGGGCCACGGCAACACGAGATAGGGGATGCAGGGCACAGGGCTATGTGACTAGGGGACAGCAGGCCATGGAGACAGAGCCGCAGGAACACAGAACACAGAGCCACAGCACTACGGGACACTGAGCTCTGACGATTATGGAGACCAGGGACTATGGGGGACACAGAGCCACGGGGACGAGGCTGTAGGAACACGGGGCTGTGGGGGGACAAAAGGCCGCGTGCGACAGGAGAGAACGCAGCTCCCACAGCAGCGCACACAACGCGCAACACAGGCGGCATCAAGAGTACACAGAAAGAGGCGGGACTAACAGCGCCCCTTCCACCTCATTGGACTCCTCGGTCCCCACTGCCGCTTTCTATTGGCTGGAGGTCCGGAGAGGAGAGGGTGGGGAGGGAGACGACCGGAAGTGCTGCTCTGCCCACTTCCTTCTCCGCTCGGTGGTACCGATGCGGAAGAGAACGGCGGCAGCGGTGAGAACGGGGAGAAAGAGGGGACGCCGGGCCTGGGGGGGAGGCGTTCAGAGGGGACTCCGCCGCAGTGGGGCCTCTCCGGCACTCCCAAATACCTCCCAGTGCTATTTATCCCATTCCTCTTCCTCTCACTTGGAACCCCCGCCCCTCTCTCTCAGTTATCTCCTCATCCCCATTGCCCCCCTCCCACTGTTCCCCATTGTCTCTGTTCCCCATTGTCTCCCCCATCCACATTGGCCCCAACACCCAATTATCTCCCTTTATTGCCATCTTCCCACATTGCTCCCCCATATCCATCGTTACCACAGGACCCTCACCCCCTCCCCCCCCACGAGCCTCGCATTGCCTGAGGATGGCCCTCACCGTGTCCCCATCCCCTCCTTCCATCACAGCACTTAATATCCAACTGCTATGGGGCAGACCCCAAGTGGGACCCCCCCCTGCCTCACCTCTAGGATGGCTTTTCCCCGTGGAGGTTCTGGGGTTGCTTGCTGAGACCCCACACCCTCTCATTTCCTACTGCTTCCTATGCTGGTGGGGCATGGAGTGAAATGCAGACCTGCAGAACTGAGTTTCAGACCAAATGACCTGAATGCACCTTTATTTCTGGTTACCCTGGGAGTGTACTGCAAATATGGTGTGCTTTAAAGAGGTTAGGGAAGTGCTTTCATCCAGTTTACCTGACCTGACAGCACTGAGTACAAAGTGAAGTTTGTTGTCCTCGCAGAAAAAAAAAAAAAAAAAAAAAGGAGAAAATCTGAGATAAAAGAAGACGTAGCAGGGAATTTTGGTACACAAAACAACACGAAGTTGGAACAACATGAAGTCAGGAGTTGGATCATTGTGGGTCACTCGGGGTATTCTGTGATTCTGTGTGAATAATGTATATCTTCTACACACAGGGATGTATGTAGAGATAAAAAAAAGTACACTGGTATCGTCTTCCTGATGCCACCAGTTCCTGGAAAGAAGCACATTTCTTCTATTCTGTTTATTGGTAAGCTGCAGGTTGGGTTGACCTGTCCACTTGCAGGATGTAGACATCTCAGTGTTCACTTCTTTTTTGTGTCGTAACAAAAAAATCTGTGTCCTGTCTCTGAATGGTACCAATGAGGGAAGGGAGGTGGGTAAACTGTGTGAAAAGCACCGAGTTTGAATTTTTAAAAACGTGCAGAGTTGTACTTTTATATTTCAGATACTCATTTTTTTTACAAGTACGCATGTTTTTAAAGTGGAGATCTTAGTGCTTTAACATTGTAATGAGGTAGTTGCAGCGTGTGTTGAATATTTATCTGCTTTATCACTGAAGAACTCTATTTACAGCCTAGAACACTCCTTTGGAGAATTTTACAAACAATTTAGCCTTCACCCTGCTCGTGCAAATAAGCTGCAAAAGAAAGCAGGAGGCAAAGCTTAATGAGACAGAACCGGTTGTGCAGTGTTGTACAGAACAGGATGTGCAAGGTGCTGCTCTTGCTGGGAGTGTATCACAGAGGAACAGAGCCAGACTTTCCATTTTGGTTAGGCTGCAAGAAATCTAACGTGGGACAAAAGCAGAAGGCAGGCTTTGGGATCTCTGTTTGTGGATAGTCAAAACCCAACTAGATGGGGCTTGCATACAAAGCTGTGGTCAGGACCTCCGAAAACCTCTGAAATGTTCTGAGATAACTTGTGTTAGTCACCCCTCTCTCATTTCTCACCACCCAGGGGAACGACGATGAGCCTCCTGCCTTCAGTAGGGGACGAGAACTGCTATTACATCCTGACAGAAGACTGTGCCTATGGCAGCAAGTACTTCCAAGCTGGGAACATGTGCTACTGCACCGAGAGGAGCTACCTGCGCAACTTTGCCGACGTGCCCCCAACTCGTTTCTTGAGAGTCATCATGCTGGATGACAGCTCCACTGTCACCGTCAACGTGGAAATCCTGCAGCCTGTGCGTGAGGAAATGGCCGCCTTCCTCCTGAGCATCAGCAGCCACAATGAGCGCTTGAACTGCTTCCTGGAGAGGCTGAACCTTGAGGCTGCTCTGCAAGCCGTGCCGGGCCAGAGAGTGATGGTGGAGGTCGACCGGCAACATTTCCCCGGCGTCATCCGCTACATTGGGAGCATTCAGAAAAGTACTTTGAATGCGTTGACCCCATTCTTCTTTGGAGTGGAGTTGCAGGTAACTGGATAATTGCAGTGTGCCCAGGTGGCCAAGAAGGCCAATGGCATCCTGGCTTGCATCAGAAACAGTGTTGCAAGCAGGAGCAGAGAGGTGATTGTTCCCCTATATTCAGCACTCGTGAGGCCGCACCTTGAGTACTGTGTCCAGTTTTGGGCCCCTCACTGCGAGAAAGATGTTGAGGCCCTGGAACGTGTTCAAAGGAGGGCAACAAAGCTGGTGAGGGGTCTGGAACACAGGGCTGATGAGGAGAGGCTGAAAGAGCTGGGAATGTTCAGCCTGGAGAAGAGGAGCTCAGGGGAGACCTCATTGCTCTCTATAACTTCCTGAAGGGAGGTTGTAGTGAGTTGGGGGTCGGCCTCTTCTCTCGTGTCATTAGTGATACGAGGAGGGGAATGGTTTCAAGCTACGGCAGGGGAGATTCAGGCTGGACATGAGGAAGTATTACTGTTCAGAAAGGGTGGTCAGGCACTGGAATGGACTGCCAAGGGAGGTGGTGGAGTCACCGACCCTGGGGGTGTTCAAGGAAAGGCTGGATGTTGTGTTGAGGGACATGGTTTAGTAGGAGCTATTGGGAACAGGTGAACGGTTGGACTGGGTGATCTTTTAGGTCTTTTCCAACCTTGGTGATTCTACAATTCTATGATTCATAGAATTGTAGAATGGCCTGAGTTGAAAAGGACCACAATGACTGTGTGGTCTGGTTCATGCCCTGCCCAGCTCCTCCTGGCTCCAAGCACAATGTCTGCACCAGGAGCCTTGAAGGATGGCATTGAACATGGGGGCACTCTGGATGCCAGTTGGCTGTTACCAGGTACAATGTACGGGAGCAGGCAATTGGCTCAGGGGAGCCCGTGCTTGTAGTAGAGCATCTTTGCTCTTGGAGTGGGTCCAGAGGAGGGCCACTAAGATGATCAGAGGGCAGGAACACCTATCCTATGAGGAAAGGTAGGGGGTACTGGGATTGTTTAGCTTGGAGAAGGGAAAGCTATGGGGAGACCACATTGTGGCCTTCCAGTAATTTGAAGGGAGCATATAAACAGGAGGGGGAATGGCTGTTTATGAGGGTGGGTGGTGATAGGACAAGGGGAATGGTTTCAAACTGAGACAGGGGAGGTTTATGTTAGATATTAGGAGGAAGTTTTTCACACAGAGGGTGGTGAAGCAATGGAATAGGTTGCACAAGCAGGTTGTGGATGCCCCATCCCTGGAGGCATTCAAGGCCAGGCTGGATTTGGCTCTGGGCAGCCTGATCTAGTGGTTGGTTGGAAAAGTCCTCTAAGATCATGAAGTTTGACCATCAGTCCATCCCCACCATGCCCACTGAGAATCACTGACCATAAGGTCAAGCCCAACAACCATCAGGCCATCACCAGCACTCATAGAATCATTAAGTTTGGAAAAGACCACTAAGATCATCAAGTCCAACTGCTGACCCATTCCCCGCCATGCCTGCTAGCCATATTCCTCCGTGCTACATTTCTTGAACACCTGACAGCAAAGCAAGTTGCTTGTTTTCCCCTTATGCTTGTCAATGTGACATCACTTTCTGCCCTGTTTTCAGGATGAGGGTGAAAACAGAGGGCGCAGCGATGGATCCTATCTTGGCATTGAGTATTTCAAGTGTAAGCCCAATTGCGGGATCTTCCTGCCCTTCAGCAGAATCCAGTTCATTTCCACGCTGGATAATGACCACGGGAAGCAGAAGCCAAAGGTGGATGCAGAGGAAGTGGTTCCTGTGAAAGTGGGAGATGCCGTGAGCTTCTACGTGGACGATGTCCGCAGAAAAGGAATAGCAATGGCAGTTTACAGGGAGGGAACCCAATGGTTCGTTAAAGTTTGCCCGGTAAGAGCAGCCTCGCTCTCTTTTCCTGTTGGTTTCTTTTTCATTTGATTGTTTATAATACTAAGGCTTTAAAGAGGAGTGAAAGCATCATCCAAAAGAGATATAAGGTTGCATGCAGACTCTTTGGGCCTGTTTGGAAAAATTGGTTCATATTCCAGGAATGCCTTGTGTCTGATTGACCATTTAGCTGATGTATTCTTCTTTCCTTTCAGGAAGAAGAAGGTACAACTGACATTTTCAGAGAGATTCCTATGGACTCTGTTGTGAAGGAAGACTTACATTCCCAAAGTAGGTTATTAACAGATGTGTCTGTCCTGAGCACGTTCTTGTGGATTTAACATTTATTTCTTCAGGTCTAACAAAAGCTTCAGCCTAACTGAGAGATTAAATCAAAGAGCTGAAAAGGTCCGTGGAAATGTCTCGAGTTCTGAACAGCATGCTTTGCATTAGGCAAAGAGAGCTGCGTTCTCCCATTTATCAGGAAGAAACATCTGATCACAGCACAGAAATGCTTCCTAGGATGGAGAGCACCACTGACTGAAGAGTCTTTAATTTAGCTGTAGAAGGTGGAGCACAGCCTCATCCTGATGTCAGATTAACTCAAGAGGGCCCAGATGCCAATGGCAATGGTGTGAGTCATTGGGCAAGGCAACAAACTGGTGAGCTCTCTGTTGCCATATAGAGATACTGTTCAGATATCCCATGGCCAGACTGGGACAGCTGTCATTAGACTCTTTGTTGAGTTGATTCATCTCACTAAAGGCATAAAAATAACCTGAAGCCAACCTGCTGTATATATGATCTATAATTTCAGAACAGACCTGGCAAAAGGAAGACGACGGTGACATGTAGAGGTGTCTGTCATTAGGTGACTTTCTGTCTCTCCTACCCATTAGGTTTATTTCCACCGTTTGAGTCTGACATGGGAGTGGAACACTCAAAACAAGTGAAACAACAGATAGGTGAGAGCGGAGATGAGTGTGAAGGCGTGAACCCGTCCCTGGAGGTGAACTCCATGGTCCAGATCACCTTGGACAAAGGGAACCAAGTGTCAGGAATCATCCGCTGGCTGGGGTACTTGCCCCACACCAAGCACAAAATGGCAGGAGTTGAACTGGTAAGAACAGAATAATTGTGAATCCTGCAAGCAGAGTCAACACAGGTTTAAAACATAACCAGAGTAAATAAAAACATCAGAACAGCACCAGATTTGCACATAGCTCTTAAGATATTAAATAGCCATGTGATGGATTGCACTTGATTCATAGGAAACCTGCTCCCGTGTCATTCCTCAATGCTTTTTATCCTTAGGATGAAGATAAAGGAGTCACTGCTGGCGAATGGCTGGGTAAATACTATTTCCACTGTGCTCCCAAGCGTGGCATCTTTGTGAAGCTGCAGTCCTGCCAGCCCGACGTTCGCTTCCAGTGCTCACGCAACTGCGACCTGAGCCTCATAGAATATAGTAAGCTCTTTGGGTTGAGGGGAGACCCCTCGTGTGCAGTGTCTTTAATTGGTGGTTTCATTGATTGTCTTTGAGCGTTCCAAGAGATGTCCATTTTCAGGATAGTGAGGTGGTCTTTGTAGGGAATATCCTGCAAATGTGAGAGATGGTAAGTAATTGAACACAAGGAGAACGTAGACTAGAGTTGTGTGGGTGTTGAATCTAAGGCAAGGCGTTGCTAGTGGCACTGAAAATGAGGCCTTTGTGGCATGGGTGCATTGGAGAAGCCAGCAGAAAATGTGAAGAGGCAACAGCAAAGCCTAGAGCAACAGTTCTTGCATGGCATTGTGACTGCTGCAAGCAGGCTGGGATTTTTCTGCCTGTGGCTTTCAAGGCAGAAGAAAAGGTCTTGTATTACATTTGATGGTCCTATGGGTCCCTTCCAACTTGGGATATTCTTTGATTACTGAGAACTGAATGTGACAAGTAAATACACTACCATATCTTATGGATGTTATGGCTCTGGAGAGTTGCAGTTGGTAACTGTGGCCACGATGTCAGGTAATCAAGGTGTTGTACCTGGAGAAAGGAAGAGTAATTAATGTAAAGCTTGATGTGGTAAGGCATTCACAGGACAGCAAAGGGAAGAATAGGTAATTATTTTCATTTTAATAGAAAGAACTATCTCCAAGAGAAGAGAAGACAATAAGTTATCCATTTAGAAAACATAAATGAGTTCACTGTAAAAGAAAAAAGGAAGTTCTCATGGAAACTGCCCAAAAATTGGAAGTAGGGACAATGAAGTGTCTTAAGGGCCTGCTGAAAAAGTGGGATTGGATTACAAGGGAAGAATGCTGGAGAAACCAAGAAAGACCATGTTGAGAAAGCTACTTTGGAAGATGAAGTTAGTAAGAGGATGTAGGGCTGAGGACATAAATCCTTCTTATTCATGGCAAGGGCAGACAGATGAATCCAGGCTGTAATGCATCTGAGCTTCTACATGCTCCCTGAGGCTGGGCGTTCATGGCTTGCACTGAATGTCTTTCATAGGTTCATAGAGTCATTCAGACTGAAGACCACACAGATCATCAGGTCATTAGGAATGGAGAAGACCACTAAGACCATCAAGTCCAACTATGGACCCATCATCACCATGCCCACTAAACCACATCCCTCAGTGACATGGGGAAATTCCACAGGGAGATCCCAAGCTTGCCTGGAACCCAACACCAGCTTCTCTGTGGCTCTTTTTGTCTTTGTTATACTTGGCATAGTGATGGTGGAGGCAGCAGAATCATTGAATCATAGAGTACCCCTTTTTGGAAGGGTCCTGTAAGGGTAACTGAGGATTGCTAGGGCGTAGCAATAGCAATTCCTCTGGTGAGGAAGGTTGGGTTTTGTCTCCGTTTCCAGTAGGTGAATTAGTAAAGGGAGAAACCTCCATACCAGCATGGTTCAGTCCCAGCAGGAGCAGAGCAGAGCTCTGAGGCACTGGGGAAGGACCTCACCTAGATGAGGTGGGAAGCGAAAGGGAACTGCTTCTGTTGCTTCTCTTGCAGGAAAGCAGGAAGATGTTCCCCACATTCCACTCAGTTTTCCTCCTCTAAGGAATGAAGAAGCGGTGCACATCCTACGAGGAAGGATGAAGGGGATCCAGGGCCACTGCAATTCCTGCTACATGGATGCAGCACTCTTTAGGTGAGTGCCTGCTTGTGCAGTGCCATACTGTTAAATGATTACTTCTTAACTGGGCAGTGCCCTGCAGTGCAGGCTTCCAAGGTGGCTGGAAATTGACCTGGCGCAGAGCAGAATGTAACTGTGTGGAGGTGCAACCTCAGTGTTTGCAGCCTTTTGGTCTCCTTCCTGTAATCCATGAGGTTCTCAGACACTCAGGTGCCCCTATGAGTACCACTCTGTGTGTCTGTCGTGCAGGGTGATGAGATATCATAGTTCTCTGGACTGGACCACGCTGACTGCCACTGGAGACAGTGGCTGGAAACATTGCAAAGAAAGCACCCAGGAGATCCCAGCTTCACTCTGCAGCACTGTTTGGAGAGGAAAAGACTCAGTGGTGCCCCCATGAGCAGTTTTGGCTGCGAAGTACGAGATTTCATTCTCTCTTAATTGTTTCCTTGCTTACTCCAAGCATCCCTTAAGCCAGATGTGGTTTATCTCACTGTGGAGATGCACTGTCACTCACACTTCTGTCATTGCGTGCATGGATTGTTGAAAATGAAAGCCACTGATTGCCACTAAGCACAACAGTTTGCTTCCAACCGCTTGGCTCAGACTCAGACAGTGCTCTCTCTTCACAGCCTCTTCTCCTGTACATCCGTGCTGGACTCCATGCTCTTCACACCCTTCCCATTGTGTGATAGGAATGTCCAGAACATTCTGCGGGATGAGATCGTGAACCCTCTCCGAAAGTGAGTGCAGTATGTGAGGATGCTGGAAGTTGTCCATCTGTTTGATAACTTCTGCTCTCCAATTCCAGAAGGTGCCTGGGAAGGGGTTACCTGTAGGGTGTCTCCTGCCATCCAGGTCTTCCTCTCTTGCTCCTCTTCCAGTTGTTTTCTTCCCCTGACTGTAAGGCATGCGTGAGGTTTCCTTGCTCAAAATCACAGAATCATTGATCACTGAGGTTGGAAGATACCTTTAAGATCATCCAGACCAACTGCCAACCCATCACCACCTTGACCACTCATCGAATCACTAATACTTTTTTCCAACTATTCAGGTCATCAAGTCCAACCATCAACTCATCACCCATTAAACCATGTCCTTAATCAACCATTTTCTTTAAGGCTGGATATGGGTAGACCATAGCATGGCAGCTAAATTGTCTGGATTTTGTATTAAAGATACTAGTTTTTTTCTCATCCTCCCTTGCTAGGTGTGAGAGAGGCATGGAGAGCTGCTCCTGCCTAAGAATAAGACATTAGCATCCTCCTTGGGGTCAGTGCCCTGGAACTGCCTGCAGAAATACAACCCTAGTGTAGTGTGTGGTGCTGTGGTTTGTATCATAGAATCATCTGAATCAGAAAGGTTGAAGAAGACCTCTAAGACCATCATGTCAAACCATCAGCCCATCCCCAGTATGCCCACTAAACCATGTCCCCAAGTGCCACATCTCCACAGTTCTCAAACACCTCCAAGGACAGTAACTCCACCACCTCCTTGGGCAGCCTGTTGCAATACTTCACCAAATACACTGCAGGGATCATCTGTAGCTGTTTCTTGTTTCCAGGAATGGCTTTGTAATGGCTAGGAGTGTGATGCACCTGAGGGAGCAGCTAACTGAGAAGGGCCAATGCTCAAGCTTTACCAATGCAGAGAAAGGTAATGTGCTCTCTGGAGACTTCTCCAGGCTGCTCCTGTGTGTGCTGACAGCTTAATTGTGTGCTTCTCCCATGCACGTACATTGATTTGCCTGCTGTGCTGCTCGTTTATGTAAAACTGTGCATGCAAGAGTTCTTAAAAGCTGAAAATATCAATGTGCTTTTTAACTGACATTTGTCCTGAAGTCTGATGGAGGGAGAGGAGTTGCTGGATCTCTGCCACCGTCGAGCTGCTGCCAGGAGGGGAGAGGATGAACTGTGTGAAGAAGCATTCCCTTGACCTTTAGTCTTTGAATTAGCCCTGAAATATCTGTCCCTATGAACCTGCCAGAGTCCATTTTGCCACGGTCAACTTCTCTTTGAGTTCTGATAAGTCATTTGGGGTTCCCCAAAGGCTGTTGTTTGGTTAAAGTAAGGCAGAAAATGCTTGTAATTTAAGTCAACCTCTCTGATTGCAGTCATCACATTTCTCTCCTTGTGCAACGAGGGTATTTTACAACAGATTGCCCAGTGTCAGGCATTTGGCTCACATCTATTTTGCAATATGGCAAGTTCCTCCTGTGGTGTGACTTCTGCTTCTCTCTGTCCTTCCAGATCCGGAGGAGTTCCTGAACCTCATAATGCATCAGGTCCTGGGAATAGAGCCACTCTTGAGACTGCAGTAAGTTCCCATTCCCACACAATTTTTTTCATTTCCAATACTCCAATGGATGCAGTGTAGTGGACTTGGTGTAGTGGGCAGTAGTGGTGGTAGGTGGATGGTTGAACTAGGTGATCTAAGTGGTCTTTTCTAACCTTAATGATTCTACAATTCTAGCTGAGCTCAATTTATTTGTCTCACTAGTTATTTACATCTGATCATTTGTTGTCTATTTGTCCCAAGTGACCCATCCAAAACAACTTCTAAGCTCTGCCTGGAGGCTTTTCCTTTGGAAAAATGATGAAGAAAGTCATGTCATCCTTAGGGAGAGCTTTGAGAAACACAGAGTTCATCCTCGGTGCTTTTGGATGCTTTGGGATGTGTCCAGGCTCTCAATCTGGCTCAGATCCTACAGTTCTCAAACAGGGACTCTGTGGATGCAGTCCCAGTTTTTTCAGGACTCTACAAAGAGGATGAGAGGCTGAAGGAAGCCAAAAATAACGATGCTGTTTGGGAGCATAGAAGGGAATTGTTGGGTTTCTGTGCTCTTTTGTGGAGACGTCAGTCAACCCCGAGGCTGTGGAGTGCTCAGAGAGGTGGAGCACAAAGGAGACTCTGTGTTGCTGCCCCCCTGCAGAGGGTCATCTGGAGGAAATCCGTTCTAAATAGATCTAAAAAAGGAGTTTTCTGATTGTGGTTCATTAAAAAAAAAAAAAAATTAAAAAAATTGAAATATCTTTAATATGGAAGAGGGGAAACTGAGTTATGCTCATTGGGAGCAGGACGTCGTGCTATGTTGGATAATGAGATTCACAATGGCACGAGGTAAGCATTTCCCGTGACCACTCCTTGCAGGTCAGGAGCCCAGAAGGAACAGGACTGCTACTGCTACCAAATATTTATGGACAAACAGGAGGACCTAGTGGTTCCTGATGTGCAGCAGTTGGTGGAACACTCCTTCCTGTCTTCAGATCTGAAGCTAGTGGAGGTGAGCCCAGCTTCATTCCATCTACGTTGTAGTCTTCCAGCAAACCTACAGTGAGTCTGGTGCATCTTACAAAGCAAAGCAGGAGAATACTTGGCCTCAACCTAAAAGATATTTTGGGAAATCTGAGTGTGACCTGAGATGGGATGTGATTCACAGTAGCAATACGGAGAGAAAAGTCTCTGGAATTTGCTGGATTGTTTGCCTTTGTTTTCCCAGATCCCATCTTGCTTCATTATTCAAATGCCACGATTTGGGAAGGAATATAAAATGTTCAGCAAGATCATCCCTTCCTTAGAGCTGGATATCACCGATCTGCTGCTGGACAGTAAGTTATTGGGTGATGGTGAAACTTAACAGCTGAGACTGGGAACAACCAGGTGTCAAAGGGATAACACTCTGAGTTGTGGGCGGGAGCTAAGGTGGGATCATGGTGGGATTCCTCTGCCCTGAATGCTTAGTTTTGACAGGACAAATGGGATTCCAGGTAAGACAAAGAGAAGGCATCACCACTTCTGCCTCTGCAGGTCCCAGAGAGTGCTGTGTGTGCAGTGACGTTGCCACCTGGGAGTGTTCAAAGTGTTTCAAAGACAAAATATTCTCACCTACGGGTCTGAAGCAGTTCTGCAGCACCTGCTCCAAACAGGTATTAAGTTCCTTTGGGTGCTCATGAGATCTGCCAGCAGAATGAACACCCAAACCTGCACAGACCAACTGCTGGACCCTCTAAACTTCTTGCTGTCAGCCTGCAATGCACTGCTGTTCCTTGAGGAGGACCCAACTGCATGCGAAGCAGTTGAGTGCAGAATAAACTGAAGGTCTGACTTCTGCACGCTCCTCTTTTCAGCAGGCCAGCTTCAGTTCTGCCCTCTCAGCAGTGCCACCCCATTGCCTTTCCTTAGGTTCACTCCCACTACCGACGCAAAACACACAAACCAACCAGGCTGCACGTCCCAGAAGAATTTCGTCGCCGCAGCTCCCGGGGCAGCCAGGAGGTTCCTCGTGAGAAGATGGAGCTCTTTGCAGTGCTATGCATTGAGACCAGCCATTACGTCTCCTTTGTGAAATATGGCCCTGAGAACGAGCACTGGATGTTCTTTGACAGCATGGCTGACAGGCACGGTGAGGTCATGGTTAAATGGGTGTATGGTGGTGGGTTGGGGGTTGGACTTGATGATCTTGGAGGTCTTTTCCAACCTTAATAATTCTTTGAATGGGCATGATGGGAATGGGTCAGGGTTGGACTTGATGATTTTGGAGGTCTTTTCTAACTATGAATCACAAGTGACAGGCTTGGTGCTTCGATAGGAGCCAGGAGTTCGTATGGTGGGTGTCTGTAGCACACATCATGTGGGCACTGCTCAGTCTGCGTCAAGTTGGATGGTTTTGGAAGATTCTGTACTATGCTTGAAGGGAGTACGAAGCTTTTGGGATGAATGACTGTTGTTGGGGGAGTTAACAGCTTCATTTCTTCTAAAGTCACCTGCATGCCTTAGGATTCTTATTCTATGGATCCAAGTTGAAGGAGGGAAGATTGAGGTTGGATGTTAGGGGGAAGTTCTTCACAAGGAGAGTAGTTAGGCCCTGGAACGGGCTGCCCAGGGAGGTTGTGGATGCCCCGTCCTTGGACGTGTTCAAGGCCAGGTTGGACGGGGTCCTGGGCAACCTGATCTGAATGTGTGTTTGGTGGCCCTGCTGGGCAGGGGGGTTGGAACTACATGATCCTTGAGGTCCCTTCCAACCTGGGTGATTCTGTGATTCTGTGGTTCTGTGATTCTACTTCTAGCAGAACCAATTCCAGAGCAGTGTAGGCCCAGCCCACGGAGATATGAATTGCTCCTAGTGGTCTTGTCCTCTGGCTCTGTTCAGACCAGGGACTTCTTAAGTGGGCTGTGAGGACAATAGGACAGATCTGTCCTGCCCAATGGCGGTGCTGACCTCCAGATCTTTCAGCTAAGTCACTGTAGGTACTCATGCCTTGGGACATGCTTTGGACTTGAACTTTTCTCCTTCCTTCTGGATTAGGTGGTGAGAATGGCTTCAACATCCCCACTGTAACACTGTGCCCTGAAGTTGCCAAATACCTGGACTTGCCACTGGCCATGCTGGCCCTGGAGCAGCCCCGAGACATGGACGGAGTGGCCAAACGCCTCTTCTGTGATGCCTACATGTACATGTACCAGAGCAAGAAGATGGCACTGTACAAGTGATGCTGCCTTGTGTTGGTACTTCAGAGCAGTAATGCGAGCTTGGACTCGTCAGTACTGAAAGCATCTAAATCTAGTGCACTGAACGCACACCTCTGCCTCTTTTTACCTCTTGCAGTGTCCGTATTGAGCTGTATGAGCCTCTCTGGTTTTGTAAATCCAGTGCCAGGTTTCATGCAGCAATAGTTTGTACTGCCTGCAGAGCAGTACAAACAAAGCAGAGAGAATTCTTTACATTCAAATTCATTATTTCCAACTTTCCCTTAACCCGCCTTCCTCCCTATATGGTACTCTGCAACTCTGCTCTACCTCAGAGTCCTGTCCAACATCCTTTCCTTCTTCCAACACTGAGGACCAGCATCTCTTAATGGAAACGTGAACCCTTCATGTTTGCAAAGGGCACTGGAAGATCACAGCTCTGCCCCATGTAGCACTTCCCCATATGGACTTGAAGAGTGAGAAAAGCACTGTGTAGTTGAGATGTCTCAGGAAAATAGTTTTTCTTGGGGTCTGGGATCTGATCCCACACTTAAAGCCGAGCCTCTGATTTGTCTTCACTTCCCTTATCCAGAACTAATACCTCTGGCACTTTCACCCACCATCAAACTGAGGTTCATTAGCTATCTTGAGCTGCAAATACACTTTAAAAAAATGTTATTTTTGTAGGAACAAATTTGGGAAAATTACAGGGCAGAGGAACAGAAGGTGGGCATGAGACTCCAGTGTGTTGTCACCCTGTGAAATCTACAGGATGCGAGGTGTTGCAACTTCTCTTCTAGCACTTGCTGTCCCATCCGCTTCTGAAATCTGCACCAGAGAACAGGAACAGTATTTCAGGGGAAAAATGGAAGAATTAGCACTTTTTTTTTTTTTTTTTTTTGGCAATGACAGCAGGAAGGGTTTATGTGTGGGAACAGGTATTCTTTAAGTCAAATAATGTACATTTGCAAACTGTGGGTTGTCTGCCATTAAGCACATGCTGTCATGGCAGCAGGAAGGTGTTTTGGGA
Source organism: Tympanuchus pallidicinctus (assembly GCF_026119805.1). Lineage (NCBI taxonomy): Eukaryota > Metazoa > Chordata > Aves > Galliformes > Phasianidae > Tympanuchus > Tympanuchus pallidicinctus. The sequence continues at coordinate 75,204,837 of NW_026294769.1, forward strand.
TTCTGTGCTGTGAGTCATTTTACCCAGGTTCTGGATGGCACAAAAGCCCTAGAGGAATACATCCAAGAGCCACAGCCACAACCTGCTTCCTGCCCTATTTTCCTTTTAACACAGGGTGCAGTAATTTCGTCCCATCACCCCTTTGCCTTGGGCCACACAGCAGTTTAGTGGGGATCGGGTTCTTTTTTTTGCTTAAAGAAGGGTTGTGATGCTCAGTGGATCTCATCTTGACAGCTTGTATCAGCTTTCATCCCTCACATCTGTATATGGTCGCTTCAAAGGATGGATGGAGGCTTCAAGGCATGGATGGAGTGTAATGAGCCCATTAATAATACACACTGTGTTGAGATCACTGCTGTCTAATTTGGCTCCCAGATGTTGCACTGAGGTCTCGGTCAGTTGCTCAGAGTTTTCAATAGTCAGATTTGCTGCTCCAGTCTTTTGGGTCTGGAGTTTGCCTTTGCTGAGCAATTGAACCTCAGGAAGTCAACCATGAGCCAGTTCTGGGCCCTGTGGTTTAAGAAGAGACAGGGACAGACTGGAAAGAGTCCAATGGAAGGCCATGAAGATGCTGTAGGACTTGGAGGAACTCAGGAGCTTGCTGTGCCCATCAGGAAGCACTGCTGTGGCAGAATGTTGGTATCAGTCGTTGAGAATTGTGGAGTTTCCTTCAAGTTCTTCAATAATCCCATGGCTACAATCCTCAGGAATTTGCTCCTGGTGTCCCTGTTTGAGCAGAGGTTGGACCAGAGGACATCAAGAGGTGCCTTCCAATCTCAACAACCATTGGGTGAGCTAACATTTGTATAGGGAGCCTTAATGCACTCATCATGAATGCCTGATACCAAAGCAGTGTGAGGACTCTCACGGATGGAAGAGGTGGTGATAGATTATCAGCAGGCCATTCCAAGGAACTTGAGATCTGATGGTTGATTCCGTGGGCTCTCCTTTGTGGCCGTGGAGAGGTGGTGATGGGATGGAGCATGCTGCTGTCTCACTGTCTTGCCTGTTTAATGTCACTCTTTGTTGTAGAGTTGTTGCAAGAACTCAAGGCAGTCTCTTCTCAGACAAAGTTTAATAGCAAGAAGTGTTTTCTTCTCTCTGAAAGTGATGAGATACAGTGCCTTACAACCCTACCAGCAGCACCATCCTCTTGGCTGTTTTTTTAAGTGGGACACGATCAGACTTGATTGTATTTTGCTTTTGTTTTTTTTTTTTTTTTTTTTTTTTTTTGCCATGAACAAGCATTGCAAAGATCTAAAAATAGAGACAGAAAAAACACACACAAAAAAATCCACCACCATAAATACAATATTTCTTATCCAGACTTTTGCTGGGAATGGGTGCAGCAATGGTGGGGCTCAGTTTTTGGCTGTACAATTCCAAAGCTCGGCAAAAAGGATTTAAAAATACCTCTGTATTACAAACCTGAACAGGATTAGAGAAGAACACACACAGCTCAGAAAGGCACGTGATTTATTCTTTGACATTTTTATCCGTTCCACGCAATGTTTCTGGATGGTATTTGATTAAAAACTTCCACTTGTTGCTGCTGGCCCATTGGTACTCCCAGTGACATTCCAAAGGCTTTGGTGCTAGAATTAGGTGTAGGATGCCACAAAATGGGGACGTGGGCTGCTGCTGAATGTTGATGATGTGTGACATCGGTCCTGTCATCACTGAAGGCACAGGGCTGGCAGGGCCAACGAGGTCAGCAAGGAAGAAAACTCGTTGCCCCCACAGCAACGCAGTAGACACCTCCCAGCTCTGTCTGCCCCATTCTTTCGTCCACAGCTTTGCAGTGAGGCAGCTCTTGCAGTTCCTGCACAGTTCTCGGAGCAGCACTGCAGAGCAGCAGAACCACTAGAACCATCCCAATTAATCACCTGGTCTTCCAAAGAGCAGAAGTGCTGGTCTCAGTGCTGGGGGGGTGATTTGGGGTACCCCTCACTGGCTAGCGTGCTGCAGCTCTGCAAAGAGGAGGTGCAGCTTCTCTGTCATTGCCACCTGGGGAAGGAGCAAAAGGGGACAGTGAGTGTGGCTCCATGGGGTCGCTGTAGGTCTGTGGGGGCAGGAGGATTGGGATGAGACCAGGATCGTGCCTGGTAAGGGGGAAAACATACCAGGTAGGGCTGGGGGTCATGGAGCTGGCGGTGCACAGGGCTGAGCAGGTTGAGGGATGCTTGTGCATGGCTCCGTACCTCTTGCAAGCTGGGCAGCTCCTCATACACCTGTGGGATGGAGGCATCATAGCATCCGTACACAGTGCCAACGCCTCAAGATTGGACAGCACAGGGTGCAGGACAATGAGATGGTGGCTGTGGTGGCACCACCTCAGCTTTTCTAACATCACAGGGATTCTGCTTGAGGACACTGCCCTGCCTAGGCCTTCACTCAACGAGGGAAGGACACCTCATTAGCAGTGAGAAACACTGCCAGGCTGTCCCTATATAAGACATTTGCTCAGTGGAGCAGCAGAATGAAGGACAGTTTCTTGCATGTAGAGTATCTTGAGCTTTGTGCTGCAAAACTCCCATGGGACAGACCAAGAAAATCCACCTTCATAAGACAAAATTTCATCCCTCTGCTGGCAAACAGGATTTGCCATGGAGATATCCCATCTCCAGGGGCACTGTGCCTTGCCAGCATTGCTGAAGGACTCCTCTCACAGACCCACCACCACCACCCTGAGCACCTTTTGACCCAAGCCCATCATGGGGAGAGAGGAGAGCTGCCTCTGACCTGTCCATCTCTCAAGTACATGCGATGGAGGGGCTCCACAGCACTCGGCCTGACCTTGGTGGCCTCTCCCCTCCTCCCTAGGATGTGGACCACCAACTCCTGCCCCACACTAGGTGAGGGCTCATTCTCCAGGGCCATGAGGTCCATGAAGGGATGACCTGTAGGGATGAAGAGTCAGGTTGCCAGCGGGTGACACCAGAGACAGGATTACGGAGCAGGAAGAAGAGCAGGTCAGCAAGGTAGGAGTTTCCTAACTCAGTGGAGCTCACCAGCAGCATCGTAGAGCCGATATATTGCCTTAATCCCTGGGATAGTCATCTTCTCTTCCTCCTCTGTGAACTTCAGGCACGGGGAGCCATTAACCTCCACCAGCTGTGGAAAAGGAAGTGATGGGGATGTACACATTATTTTTTCACATAAACACCATCCCCAGAGGTTTGCAAGAAAAGGGTAGATGTGGCATTTAGGGACATGGTTAGTGGACAAGGTGGTGATGGTTCAACAGCTGAACTTGATCTTAGAGGTCTTTCCCAAACTTCTATGACTCTATTCCAGCTCACACTGGTGCCGGAGACTGTGCAGAGCTGTGGTCTGATGCAAAATAACTGAGTAAATCATTAAAAAAAAACCCACAAGCTCAAATCATCCCCAAGCCAAGTGGGGCAGAGCTGCTGCTCCTACCTTGTAAACACAGCCCAGCGATGGCTGTAGGGGACACGTCACCAGGTTTGTCCCCACGCCAACCATGTCAATCTCACTCCCCTGGTGTAACAGAGAAGACAACGAGCATCAACAGCTGCTTTTTTTTTCCAAGCTCATGCTAAAACCAGAGCCAGGGAGCAGGTCAGGGGCTGCTCGGCCCCAAAGTGCCTCCTGGTCTCCATATGTCCATCCTGCCCACACATTCCAGGTGGAAACTTTTTTCTGTTCCCACCCGTGAAAGGCTGAGTCACAGGAAAGTGACCGTCACATTTGTCCCTCCAATGCTGCAGCCCCAACCTCACCTCTCGGATAAAGTCCTCCAGGCTCTGTTCGCTGATGTCGTTGCTCACGGCTATGGGGATGCTCCCAAACCAAGGCACCTGGAAGCTGGAAAGGAAGAAAAAAAAGCAGAAGAATGAGCAGGAAGGCAGTCCCAGGTTTGGGGGCTCTGAGAGCCAGCGAGCACCCAACAGGGCAGCGAGGGCTCCCACTCTTAACAACCACAGAGGCAGGACACGCAAAGATGTGGGTACCCGGGGAGGAGAAGCAGGGGATGCTCTCTGGATGTCTGCACGACTCACTGAGCACCGCAGGCTCGGAGCACCCTCCGGGTGTCCTTGGACTGCTGGATGAGGTCCCCGCTATCCAGGCGCACCCCGATGGCGCGGTACCCTAACTGGTGTAGGGCCAGTGCTACAGCGCAGAAATTGGGCAGACCGCTCCTGACAGGGGCAGGGAGAAGAATGAGCGTTCGTGTCCTGCACCAGGTGACAGTGAAAGATGGGGACACAGCAAAAAAGGCAACCTCATGACGCAGTAAGTGTCCAGCAGCCCCTGGAAATCCTGTGGAAAGGCGATGGCGTAGGACACGAAGGCGGCCAGCTCACCGCGGTTGGGTTTGTCACTGGGGGTCCCCAGCAGCTCACACACACGCTGCAGCCATGACTCAGCCAGGGATGGGAGATCCATGGGCTCCCCACCTTCCAGCGGTGACAGGACCTGCTCGGAGATATCAGTGATGACACTGAACCAATCACTTCAGTGATTGACTTCAGTGGGTGAAATGAGTTCTAATGCAGGTCTCGTGCACCCCGTACCATGTGCACCCCTTTTCCCTTCCAGCAGCTATGGGGATGGCTAAGCCATATCTGGGATGTCCCATCCCCACGGTCATATCGGGGGTGTCCCATCCCTGTCCCATCTGCAAGCACTCACTCTGGGCTGCACCTCCTCCAGCGACCTGAAGGACATGATGAAGGAATGGGCGACGGTGCCACGCACTGGGATGCCATAGAGCTTGCCTGCCAGGACGTTGCTGGTGTAGTCAAAGCCTGGAAGGAGGGATGAGGGGTGACAACATGACAACAACACAGCATGGATATGTGGGGCAGCACTCACCTCCAATATAGGAATACTTGGAGGCAGAAAGTCCACCATCCGGACCCTGGGCACGACGTAGACCCAACTCCATCAGCTTCATCTCTGGGCCAGCAAGAAGGCGGAATCGAGCGGCATTGGTGGCCACCAGGCTGGAAGGGCCAAATCACACCAAGTCATGTTGGTGACAAATGGGACTATCATTTGCTTGGGGACCACCACAACTCAGTCACAGCCAAGATACAGGGCCAAAAGTTGGTACAGCATTGGGAATGATGAAGGGGACCGTGGTTTGTTTGGTGAACAACTCCACTTGGTCACAGGGACAACAGCTGGTCCAGCAGAGATGGACACATCGCCCTGTAGAACCCCAAAAAGGTTGTAGGGTCCTCTACCTGGCGTAGCTGACCAAGCACAGCAAGGTGGTCTCCAGCAGTTGCACCACCAGCAGCGGTCCCTTCACCTGTAGGAGCGGGACCTGCGGGGACAGCACGGTGACATCCCCACAACCACACACACCAGAGATGGGGACATGGGGACGCTCGGCCACGTGTCGCACCCTGGAGAAGACAATGGAGCCTTCAGGCACGGATGTGACGGTCACCTCAGAGGCATCCACGGTGCTGAGGTAATCAAAGAAAGCATCCTCCGTCGTGCTGGGCAGCACCGAGCGCAAGTAGGCGATGTCTGCAGGGATGTCAGCTCGTGTCGCTGTCCCTTGTAAGGCATCATCCCTCCAAGGGACTTCCCTCAGGTCCCCAAGCTCCTCTGGGGGAACCCCACGTGCCACCAAGGGGTCTCCTGGTCCCTCTGAGGGATGTCCCTTTCTCCAACAGATCCCTCTAAGGGACATTTCCATGTCCCCTACCTCCCTTTGAGGACTCAGTTCTCCTTCAGAGAAGTCCTTGTGTCCCACAGATCTTCCTGAGGAATGTCCGTGTCCCTCTAAGAGATGCCCCCATGACCCATCTGAGGACTCACATCCCTCTGATGGCACATCTCTGTCTCCCACCCCAGGCTCCCATCCATTAGGACTTCTGAGGGACATCCTGATGCCCCATAGCTCCTCCAGAGGGATGTCCCCACATTGTCTAGTTCTCTTTGAGCACTCAGATCCCTCTGAGTCCCCTGTCTCTCCAAGAGCCATCCTCCTGTCCCCATGATCCCTCTGAGGACTCCAGACCTTCTGAGGGATGTCCCTGTGCTCCCTCCAAATTCCTCTGAGGAATTCCCTGTCCCTCTAAGGGACATACCAGCGACACCACCCCAGACCCCTCTCTCTCAAGCCCCTCTGAAACACACCCCTGTCCCCCCCCATGTTCCTTTGAGAGATGTCCCCGTGTCCCCTGGGTCCTACTGAAGTCTAAAGGGATGTCCCCATGTCACCTAGATCCCTTGGGGGACTCTGGTGTCCCTCCAAGGAATGTCCCTGTCCCTCGAGTCCCCCCCCAAAGGGCTGCCCACAGGTCTCTCTGTTGAGTCCCCCGTCCCATCTGAGGACTCAGATCCATCTGAGAGATGTCCCTGCTCCCTTTGAGGAACCCCCCCCTCCGTCCTTCTCAGGGCCGTCCCTATGCCCCCAGATCCCTCCAAAGCACACCCGAGGGATCTCCCCGTGTCCTAAGGACGAGGCTCCAGGGATATCCCCACGTCCCATCCGAGGACTCGCGACGTCCCCTTCCCCAATCCAAGTCCCCCTAAGGGATGTCCCCGCGTCCCTCCCCCCCTCCCCTCCCCCCACAACGACCCACCCGCAGCCGAGAAGCGAAGAGCCCCGAGGCTGCGCAGAGCCTGGCCCAGCCCCGCTCCCACAGCGAAGGCGGCACCGAAAGGTTCCCGACGGAAGAAGAGCTCGGCTGCCGCGGGGTCCCGGTGCCTCCCCGTCCGCCACAACGCGTACGCCATCGTCAGGTGGTACAGATCGGCCAGAGGAGCCATCGGCGGAGCGGGGCGGGGAAGAAGAGCGGGGCAGCATGGGAGCGAGGCGGGGATGCGGGGACGTGGGGACACCTGGTGGGAGGACGGGGAATGCGGTGGCGTGGGGACTTGAGTCGGGGATAAAGGCTCGGAGGGGGGATGCTTGGGGGATAAGGGAGCAATTGGTGGCGTAGGGGGGACGTGGTGCATTGTGGGAGAGGGGCATTTGGGGATGGGGGCACTCAGTGGTTTGGGGGGAGGACATAGGGGACATTTGGTGTGGCTTGGGAGGGGACATGGAGGCCACTTGGTAGCTTCAGTGGTGGACAGGAGACACTTGGGGCTGGGGAAACAGGGATACAGGGCACTCAGTGGGGGCATGGAGGGGTACAGGGGACATTTTGTTGCTTGCAGGGACAGGCGGTGACAGACAGGGGATGCAGTTGGTGGGTTGGAAAGGGATATTGGGGTATTTGGCTTCGGGAGGTACAGAGAGGAGGTGGTGGCCTGGGGGGGGGACAGGAACATGGGGAAATAGGAACGGGAGCACCTGGGGGCTTAGGGGACATAGTGGTGGGCACAGGGTGGCTTTACATGACAGAGAAACGTGGGAGATTGGGCATTTGGTGGCTTGAGGAAAGGGAAACATTACTTCTGTTTTTAAGGGAGAAAGACTCGGGGAACTACAAGCTGGTGAGCCTCACTTCTGAGCCTGGAAAGATCATGGAGCAGATACTGCTAGAAGCTACGCTAAAGCAAATACAAGATCAAGGGGGGGGATCTGAGACAGCCAGCATCGCTTCACCAAAGGCAGACCTTTGCCTGACCAACCTGGTGGCTTTCTATGATGGAGTGAGAGATGTGGATGTCATTACAGTACAGAAAGGACATGGAGCTCATGAAGCAGGTCCAGAGGAGGTCCACTAAGATGATCAGAGGGTTGGGAGCACCTCTCCTATGAGGAAAGGTTGAGGGGACTGGGACTGTTTAGCTTGGAGAAGAGAAGGCTCCATGTGGACCTCATTGTGGCCTTCTGCTACTGAAGGACGTAACACAAGGCAGTGGGGATACAGGGCATAGCAGCAGACACGGCACATGGGCACAGAGGGCACAGAAGGATGTAGGAGACAGTGGATGGCAACACATGGATGACCAGGGACAGCAGGATGTAAGAGATAATGGCACAGGGCAGGCACAGAGCACTGCAGTGCCAGTTTTCCTAGCTGAGTGGAGTTGTCACTGCTGCAGCTCCATCTGTACTCACAGTGCAGCCACGCAGTGCTTCCCACTTGCTGGGTGTTGGCAGCTGGACCTTGGACTCTGGCACTGTGACACCCCATGAAGTGTCCTCTCCTTGCCATAGGCCAGACTAAGCACAGGCCTGGTTCCTCACAAACCAAAGGACCTGCAGAAGTGACCTGCTAAGGGTATCACAGGCAGCAACCTGGAAACACAGGTATCCTCTTGTCGAGGTCTTCCCTTTTATCAAGAGAACAAAACGGGAAATACCCTGACATCTCACAACGTATCACTCTGGGGAAGTCACACTTAACAGAGAAAACCATCATCCAATCTGCACTCCTTGATCTTTTTATTAGTTACAGTATCACAGAGGATAGGTTTGCTTCTAGATCTTGTTGAAAGCAGCAATGTCAACACTTTGCACCTGCAACACAACAAAAGCAGCAACGAGAAGTCACTGAGGTGTTTTCAGAAAGGAAGGATTCACACTGGGGGAATTCTTCACAGCATGCACTAATTCTACTCAAAACAGACTGAGCATTGCACAGGACTGAGGCCAGCTCCCCAGCCACCCTCAAGGGACATAACAGGACACTGGTGTTAGCTATTGCATCAATCTTTGGGTAGCTCCTTCAGGTCAGCCTTTTCACCCTCCCATTTCCATGGCAGTAGAGACAGAATGGGGATGGAGGCACCTCCAGCATTAACCACCAGGGTTAAAACTCATGCAATGACACACCAGAGCTGCCCAGGTTGAGCATAAAAGCAGGAGTTGCTCCAAATGGGCTGGATGAGGAGCAGAAAGACTGCAAAATGGCTCAAGAAAAATACTTACATAGTCCTCAAACTTGGTGATCTCCTCCTCCAGGATGTCTGTCCCGACTTTATCATCCTCTACTACACACTGGATTTGGAGTTTCTTAATGCCATAACCTACTGGGACCAGCTTAGATGCTCCCCACACGAGCCCATCCATTTGGACAGACCGCACACACTCCTCCATCTTCGCCATGTCAGTCTCATCATCCCACTGCAAGGGCAAGAGAGAAGGTATTAAATGTTTTCCTTGAGCTCACATGAGAATGACAGAAAAAAAGTGACAGAACCATAGGAGTTGGAGGAGACTTCCTGAGATCACCACATGCAATCCCACTGCTAATGGATTTTTCCTGCACACCCTTCAGATATGAGGGGGAATTCTTCTTACATCAACACATCTGCTTTGGAACAACACAAAGGCTGCAATATCCCACCTGCAATCTCCCACCACACTCTGAACCCTTGTTTGGAAACATGCAGGTCAAACCTTCAAACTCAGATGCACAAATGAGATGATTTGCAGCTTCACTCAGGAGCTCTCCCACTTCATCTACTCACCGGCTTCACGTCCAGAAGGATGGAAGATTTGGCAATCAGACCTGGTTTCTTGGCCTTCTTTTCTGCATACTGACGCAGTCTCTCCTCCCGCACTTTGGCAGCCTCTTGATCTTCCTCTTCATCATCGCTGCCAAAAAGGTTGATGTCATCATCATCATCATCATCTTCCTCTGCAGCAGCTGGCTCAGCTTTCTTTGCAGGTGAAGCAGATGGCAGCTCTACTTTCTTGGAGGGAACACCGAATGGTTCCACTTTCTTCATGAGGGCGACGTGCAGTCAAGTAAGGAAAATGGGGAGAAGAGTTCACATTGCTACAGACAGTAAAGCACAGCCCACAAGGTGTGAAGAATTAGCCACCAGCCATGAACATAGGACACTGGACCAGGAAGACCTTCGAATTTGCCCATCATAGCCATATTACAATTCACAGAGTAAAAACAGTCCAGAGCTGATCCTTTTCCTAAGGGCTGAGAGGTTCAGAATATCCAGAACACGAGGAGGAGAGCAGCTGAGAACCTGGCCTTACAGAACAGCCTTGCTGGATGCTCCAATGCCATAATTTACCTAGAGACCATGCAGTGCCCTGAAGGCCCCTGGAGGTGAACAGCTTGTCATCTTCCACTCAGGTGGAAAACACACCCTTTTCCCAGGATGCTGCAGATCTACAGATTTACAAGCAAATTCCTACCAAAAGATTTACTGCAATTTATTTTCTCCCTCAACAAGAGAAGCAGTACAGCTCCTAATTTAAGGCACCAGCAACTGAACACCTTCCTCAAGCACGAGCTTCTTTGTTTGCCTTCAGGTATATTTCCTCCTGCATAAACTGGTTTGGGAAAGATAAGGCAGTTGCCAAAACTGATGGAAAAGCTGTACCAATCTCATCCTGACTATATCTCCATTCCCAGCACCCAGACAAACCTCAGAAGCAACCTGGCACTTTGTGACAATAAAGCAGCACTTTGCTGGGACTCACCTGGGTTGGTGGAACAGGTGAGGGTTGATGGGAGGTAGATTTTTCCAGAGCATTTAGGCGACTTTCCAGCTTGAAAATGGCCTTCTGGAGATCTGCAACAACTGCAAGAAGAGGGTGTTGTGGGGAAAAAACAGCTTGAGGACTGTGCATCAGCTCTAAAGTTAAGTCAAGCTACCCCGACCAGACTGCTTGTATGATAGAAAGTTCTACTTACCATTGTGAAGGTTTTGATTTTCTACCTCCAGGTGAGAGATTCTGGAAAGAAGTTCATTTTGGTCACCAGAACTCGTGCTTGCACTCTGCAATAAGGAAAATGGAAATGAAACAAATCTGTTCACCTACTCCCAAGCTCAGTAGTTCAGTGAAAACAAAGCAGAGTCAAACATTTCGGGAAAAAAAAATAATAAATTAAGAACTAAGCTAAAAACATGGACGTGAAAGCTTCAAAGAAAATAAGCTGGCTCTACATAATGAAGCATGAAACATCAACAGGTTTCATCTGGCAGCGATGAGCAAAGGATGAAGTCATTCCTTGCAGTCTCAGACCATCACTAAACAACACAGAACACGATGGAAGTTATCACACTAAGTCCCTTCTCTGGGGCAGCTGCCTCCTCTTACAGATGAGCTGAGGCACAGAGCACAGAAATGACCTGTTAACATCACACAGCAAAGTCCCTGTGAAAGGCTGCAAAGAGATCTCAGCATTTCTACGCTCCCACCTTCCCCAGTCCGGCCCTCAGTTCCTCTCAAAGCAACTTAAACTTTACTTGAGCACACCCTGAGGGAGCAATTACACCGACTCAGCTTCAAAAGCATTCGGTTTAAAAGCAAAAAGGGCTTATCTGTAACTTAAGATCATCTCAAAAAAAAAGAAAAAGAAAATACAGTCATTCATGCTTGAAGAGCCTTCTATAACTAAATACAACTGTGAAAGTTTATATTCTTCCAAGTGCACTCTGCATATAATAATGCTGTTTTCAGTCATGGCTGACAAGCAGTCACTTAAGATTTAAGAGAGAGGAAAACAAGGAAATGGAAAGCAGGTGTGGGAGATGCTGACCCCTGGGAGAGCAGGGCTCTTTTATGGGACATACAGAGCAGTGGGAGATGCTCTGACATTCCTGCTCAGAGACCTTTCCCCACCACCCCAAAGGGACAGAGACCAGAGGTCAAAACCACCACAAAATCCATCTTTGAAGGCAATAAAGGCTCAGGGATGGAATTGCAGATCTGCAGCTCCTAAATGCTGTGCCACTAAGACCCTGTTGGGTGAGCTACAACCGTATGCCAAAAGAGAAATGCTCCTCGTTGAAATGTCTGCACTGCAGCCTCTTCCTGCATCACACAACCAGCTCCATTCATGCTGAGAGGACTTACAGTTGAGCGGCCTGACTGCCTCTTTTGACGGGCAGGAGCTTCTTTACTACGTGGACCTGTCTTCTGCTGGAAAGGGCAAAAAGTTTGGGGGATGTTTGGTTCAACAAAGAAAACGGAAAAGCATTCCACTCATGCTGGAGGAGTGCAAGAAGCAGATCCACATGCTGGCAAAGTGGTCAGACGACGAGTCAGCATCAAACCAACTCCACACCAAACAAAGCCTGCATTAAAACAGCTGCCTGGGAGCTCTGCTCTTTGTGCTACGCATCTCAGTGCCTGCAGGAAGTCACACAGCAGAGGGGCAGAGTGAAGAGCACAGCCTTTGTCACTTCCCCACCTGTGAGGTCAGGGATGCATGCAATACTGCAGCACACACCGTGGCCTCCGCTAACTCTGCCCATGCACGGTGTAAGACCCTACAGGCAGAAACACAAAGCTACAAGGCTCCTAGCAGGTCTCCAATTACCACTGATGACCTTATCTTAGAGAGGAGAAAGGCAACACAACACCATTCCACACCCAACAACTCAATGGTGTTGGTTTCCAGCCTTGCACTGCTAGCCACAGTGGGCTCACCGTAGTGAACCATAGATTTATGCACCAAAGGCAAACACTGAATTGCAAATGGGCTCATTATCTGACCTCTTCCTGTTTTAAATGCATCATCCATGGTGCAACTTAATGCAAGGGCCAAGGTCTAAGTTAACTCAATGAGAAGGCTGAAATCTGGCAGGAGTCGCACCCATCCCCACCCCAAAAAAACACTTTTACTCATGATCATCACACATACAGGAGCTGCCACCTGCAAGGAGAGCTGCAGCAGAACCTTCACCCCCCTGACAGCAGCCTGTTGATTCAGCACAGCAATGCAGCTTTTGGCAGTTTGAAGCTCTCATCACGTTTCTGAGACAAACACTGCAGCATTTGAGTGGGCTCTGTGCTTACCAAGAAAGGATGGAGCTGTGGCTTGCAGTAAGAGGGCTTTGAAACCAGACCGTGTGACAACACTGAGCCAAGATCCCAGTTCTGGAAGGTGGTCATGTCCTACTTCAATAAGCTATGAAAATGGTCCCACAGGAATCTGTGGGCTGCCCCCTGAGTTGAGGATATCAAGGATTCTAGAACAAATTTTAAGAACCAGAGACAAGAGCAGTAATGAAGAAGAAAAGCTGGCAGAGGTTACACTTCTTCATTATCAGCTGAAAGACAAATTTATGTCTGGACTTTAACAGCTCAGAGCTCTTTCTTTGCTAACAGACACAGATGGAAAAGCTGGCACTTTCCTCCAAGAAGGATTTGGAGGTATCAGCTTTTTCCCTTCATGTGTAAACCAGTTGCAAAGCACAGCATGCAGCTTTTACCAACTGTGTTTCAGACAGGATAACACGTAGGCCCTCCAGTTTGTTTCCAAAGCACTCAGTGCTTCATACAAAAACCAAACCTATTCCTTGCATGCAGAGGTGCATGCACCTCTCTCCAAGTCAGCCTGCCTGAGCTTGGGAAATACAGGTTTGGCCATATACCAAACTGAAAAAAAAAACCAAACATAATCATGTTTGATAACTAGAAGATGCTTTCACCTGCATAAGGCCAGCAGGATGAATCTTAGTTGGTTTCTGAACATGGCCTCAGAGCACTTATGCAATATCAAGAGGTGTGTGCAAAGCTTTGAAACAAACCCAGGAGCTGCACAAATACAGGGGGGGTTTATAACAGAACAAAACAGGGCACAGCAGAAAGAACTTCAGAATCCAGCACCTATTCATGAAAGCCCCATGGGAGGTTTAGGAAACAGGAGCTCAGCCACCAGCACTGCTGGACTTGCTGATGATGCTGGACAAGTCATTCCTTTCCGTGCCTCCTGACCCCATCTGTAAGATCTCACCACCACCAGCTGCAGCACATGTTGAAAACATGGCCTGGGAAAGCATTAGTGATGTAGCAGATGTCAGTTGGAGTGATTGCTGAAAGCAGGGATGACCATGCAATGCAGGGTGAAAGGTATGTGCAAACAAATGTTTCTGGCATCAGAGTTCTGTGCTTTCCTTCAGGAGGTACAAAAGCAGCACCCAAACCCTTCCACAGCGCTCCATCACACACTGCAGAACTGAATTTCAGGCTTGCTCTATGGGATGCCCTGTCCAGGATTAAAAAAATAACCCTTCAGAAACAAAAGCTGATGGTTCTGGCTCATTTCTCAAGTGCTCAGTCCTTCTAACCCAACATGTGGAAGCAGAAGACTCAACTGTGGCTTACTGCTGTATGTCCCAGGGCCAGGGCATGGCCATAGGTTGAAAAACCTAAGAAAGAAGCTCTGTGGGATGATCAAAATAAAGAGAAAATCTGTAAAATGAGATAAAGGAGGAGACCACTGGCCATGTGCTTGGCTTTCCCAAGATACTGCATACTCTGGGAGCAGATTAGGGCACAGAGTGCTTTCCCTAATGCGCGTATGTAGAACAGTGCTTTTCCTTCAAGCCTGGAAAATTCAAGCCTGCTTTTTGCAACAACCCAGATTCCAATTTTGAGATGCTGTGGCTCAAGCCTGGCCTTAAATCCTCAAAGTCTTCTTTGCAGGAAACAAAGAACAGTTTTTGATATTCAACACTGAACTCCTGTTGGTGTTTAAAGTACTTTATATTCACAGCACTGTTCTGGCTTTGGTCTGGTGCTTTGCCAGTTCTCCTAGCCTTCCCTACGACAGGACTTTGGCTAACCCAAGCTGACACACTTCTCACTAAGCAGGAGGCAAAGGCCAGGACAAGAAGCTCCTCAGGCTGTGCCCAGTCTCTGGCAAACCACAGTCCATTCTGTGAGATGAGAACACACCTGCAGGGCAAACCCAGCAGCACTGCCATTTGATTTCTATTTAGGTTTCCTGGCTCCTCACCACATCCAGGCTCTGGCTCCTGCAGGCTGCAGGTTTTGGAGGAAACTGATGTTAGATCTTGCTGGATTTGAGAAGGTCTTAAAACACTTTAATTGCAACAAGCTTTCCAGCCTTGGTGGAGATGGAATGGGGGTTCACTCCCCCACCTATTTGCCTCACTGAAGTCCAAGCTAAAAGGCTTAGACAGGGGCTGATAATTTCTACCGACCGCCCTGAGTATTATTTTCCCTGCTTCCCTGAGCTGTTAGTTGAAATACTGATGCTCAAGTCAGAAATTAGCATTAAAAAGCTTCTAAGCACTTCCTTCCTCTTTCATAAGACCTCCCAACTACCCAGTGATTCCAATGCTGTGCTCAGAACCATCAAATCCAACCACAGCAAAGCTCACCCTTTCCCAGCAGCCTTGCTATCAATACACCCCACTGCTCCTGCATCCAAGTTTCCACGTAGCACTTGGATCACTCACACAAGCAGTTGCAGAAGCTGCTTTTGTAATGTCAGCTTCCACAGGAACAGTAGGATCACCATGGGAAAAGCAATTAGCCTAACTCCTTTGTATTCACCCCAAATACACAGCTTCTTACTGCTTGTGTTAAGGAGGAACACAAAATATTCCCCTGGGAAAGTATTCAATCCCCTCTTAGATGTAGAAATAATTCTCAAGAGGGAGTTATGAGGCCAAACCAATACAGATAAAGGATGGTTATCCTCGGATGGAAGACATGCTCAAGTATGCAGAGGCCAGAAATGATATTCTACCTTTCCTGACTTCTCTTCACCCATAAAACCAAATCACTTTTCTATTTAAACTACCAGCTTCTTGCTGAAAGCACTGATTACAACAGTGCTGCCTATTGCGTCCTATCAGCACAAAAAAAACACCTCCAGAAATGCATTATTCTGAACGTTTACGGGATGGTCCAGCTTGAATTCCCAAGATGCAGCAGATGGAAGACACCATTTTTTTGCACATACCCTAAACTGAAAGCAAAACAGGAAAGAGAAGGTGGCAGCTCAGTGTACCCCGAGGGACCGATCCTGCTTGGCAGCTCAGTGCTTTGCTGCCCAGCAAGGCTGTTTCAGCAGTGAATTGTTAAGTGTTGTGGGAGCAAACTCGAAAAAAACCCATCATTTAATCCCAAATGCAGTTAGTTAAGGTCACTTAGAGGCTGGTAGCAACGGTGCTCCTGGTAAGATTGTGCCATGCTGGTGATACACAGCGCTGCACACCTTACGCGTCTCCTCTGACTTAAAACTAAGAAGCCACACCATCTATGAAGTGTTCACAGCAGAGTTCTGCACCACAGCTAAAAAAATAATGGTTGCAGGTAGCCAGCTGGTGAGAGCTCGGGTACTCACTCCGGCCAGCGATTTCTGGATATTCTCCCTGGCTCTGGCAATGTCGCGGAGGATCGTGCTGGCTCCGTTCTCCTGCAAACAGTGCAGAAAGAACCAAGATTTTCTTTTAAAAAGAAAATAGGAAACATGGGAAATTGGTCAGGGAGGTTTAAGAACAACAACAACAAAAAAAAAAAAAGGTAAGTATACGGGGAGGGTTCCTTCTAATGATTCAGAATGCGTTACTGAATTAGCTGCAAGGATTGGTTCTTGATCAAGCAGCACGCATCAGACACTGGTCACAACAGACCATGTGTTCAGAGATCACCCAGTGAAGGGCTTTCCAATTTCTGTTCTTACCCTGCACAGTTTGCAGGCAGAGGGCTGAGTCACCTCTCTGCTCCTAAGAGATCTACCATTACGCAGCCCTTTTTCTTCTTCAGTATTACCTGTCACTTCTTGCCTGAATGCAATGGCAACTCCAACTAAAGCCTTGTATCCAGCAAGGTAAATCCCAGGGTACAGCCACACACAGCAGCTTGTTCCCCTTATTTTCCTGCTGACTTGATGGGGAAGATTTCCCCTCCTATGAGGGGAATGGATCATTTTCCATGATCCACTGACTCCTCATCTCTTCTAGACTGTAACCCCACGAGCAAGATCTGTGACATGAAACTGCCCACAAGCCTCTGTTATACAGCTCAGACATGCACCAGCCTGAATTCAGGTGGATAACCACTAGGAGGCTGCAGACAGGTTTAAACGACCACTGATCTTTATCCTTAGCACAGAAGTGGATGCAAGAACACTACACCATCTCCATCAGAGCCTTCACATCATCTCTCGGAGCCAAAACCTCCTTACATGGCACAAAATAAACTGTTCTCCTCCCCCTTTCTGCTCCACCCAAAGACCTCTTTAATTTTTGGGCAAGTATCCCCAATGCTGTGCCACCACTATCCTAGCACAGGCAGCAGGAACAGAGAGAGCATGCCTACAAATTACTACTGAAGCAAGAAGCTTCCCCTAGAACCCCTGCAGGACAGCCACGTGAATCACTAAGCAGCTTTCCACATCACCAACTAAGTGCATAAGCAGTTATCAGCTTTTTCACATTGCAAGAAGAGGTTATAGTAGCTCTGTGCTTTAAAAGGCAATAGTTTGGGACTAAGAATTGTGTGAACTGTTTTCGTTCAGGTGTGTGCTGCAGCAGCACCATGCTCCCATTCCAGCTGCTCCCCCCACCTCAGCGCTGTGATGCAGTTTTCCTGCGTCACAGGATGCAGTATTGCAAGGGGTAAGAAGAGAGGAATGCATTCCGTTGGAGACATGGCACCTTCACAGAATCATAAAAGTTGGCAAAGACCTCTGAGATCATTTAATCCAACCTTTCTTTAAACATCAAGCATCATATATATCCAATATAAGCCTTTCCAAGACAAGCTTAGTAGCTCCAAAACCACAGCAAAACAGCACCTTCACAAGGGCACCTCATCTCCCAGCACACTGCCTGTGCTGGACAAGTTCTGGTGCACAAACAACAGACAAAGACAAGGTGGGGTGGGCTTAGCGAGCCTCTCACACTTGGAAAAAAAGCAACAGTGAGTGGAAACAATGCAGAACACATGCAGGTGGACACAGTGTCCTTCTGCATTAAGGCTCCAGCACATCTGAGAGCACATTACCTGCTGGTGTGAAGAGCTGCCGGCCGGCCCGTTCACCTGCTGCTCGTAGTACCTTCTCTCAGCATCATCATACTTAAACTTCTCAAACCAGATCTTCTCATCCAAAAGGAAGTCAACTGCCATTTTTCTGCAGAGGGAGGAGAGGAAAAAAAAAACAACAAGTGAGTTTCTAGGAGCATTTCAGGTGAGAATCTTGCAATGGGGTTGCGAGAGCAGTGCTGTCTACCCCATAGGGCTGTGAATGTAGCTCTCTGCTGAGCAGATCCCCCTCTGGTGGGAAGCCTTAAGTAAACAGGATCCTATTAGGAAAGCAGGGTAGGCTAATCAGCCACCCAAGGGCACGGGGAGGGCACAATAAATCAGCTGATCTGTACCACCTTCCAGCAAAGAGCCTCCCAAGGAGGATTTTCTAGATCATGTTCAACACACAATGAAATCCACCACTAAGAAAGATGCCCTTTGCATGAGACAGATAGAGAATAATGCTCTTAAAGCTGAAAGCGGAGACAGCAGAATCAAGCCACAACTCTGTCAGGCATCTCCTGATCTTACAGGTCACGAATTTCAACAAATTTCAGTTTTCCTTTAACAAAGCTCTGAACTGATGGCTGCCTTAGCATACGCCTCATCCGGCCACTTCACAGCATGCAGAAACCCAGCTGCTGCAAGGACAAAGCATCACAACAAAAATCACACCACGACCAGGTTCTACCCACTCAGTACTGAGAAAGCAAATCACCCCCTAACCCAATGCATGCCCCAACCCAACACATCCCCTTCCTCATCAGCTCTCCAACAAACATTTCCAATGAAGCCAACAGCATTTTGGAAAACATTCATCCTCCTCACCCACCCATTCCAAAGACACCAGTATGGGTTAACCTGCATTGAAACCATTCCCACTTGCTCAGGATGTGAACTAACTAGTTCTGGCCAACTAAAATTGTCCCACACAGAACAGACGCGCTCTGAAGCTTGTCTATAAACACCAATCCATACCAGCTGATGTAATCTTCATCTGACAACTTTTCCAACAAATACTAGCTCTGGAATCTCCTTTTTTTCCCCCCCAGATGCATCAGTCTCTACCTTAGCACTGCCAAATGATGTTAAAGCAGCAGACTTCAGCCAAGCCCTATGTCATTACAGCAAATTTTGGGGTTCAGGCAGTCACCTGGAAAAGCACAGATTTAACAGAGCACAGCATTGTACTGCATCTTACCCAAGACTTAAAAATGAACGCTTTTATAAATCAATTCAAGGACAGAAAATGCTTACCTACAATTCACAACAGAGTTCATCTATAATGAGAAGCTCTTCCTGACCAATCACACCTGGGCACCACGTAAGCTGGAATCCAGCTAGCTTGCAAACCAAATGGTTTAATACATCACTAAAGCAACTTATTCCCCTCTCTGAAGGGGTTTCCCTACTCCCCATCCCACAAACAACCCAAGAGCAGCCTCTCCCTACAGCACAACACACGCTCAGTCCCGTGGACACCAAAGGATGCTCATCTTCTACACACGCAAACTCCTCCAGCTCAATCCTGACTCAACTTTGCACGTGTGTTACCCCCAGAATAAACTTCTCCTACTTCTTTTCTGGTGCAGGTATACTCGGAGCCTCAGCATCTGGCTGGGATTTCACCACTGTGGGTTGTGGCATCCCCGTGCTCTCTTTTGCTCCTGACATTTTCAGAGCTTCAGCCGCGTAGTAGCGCGACTCGGCGCTGTCGTACGTCATCTTCTGGAGCCACACACGCTCACTGTCCTCATGCAGGAAAAAGGAGGCGGGTGGAGGCTGCTGAGAGCTGCTGATGAGCTCCACGTGTTCAGCACCTGCTTGCTTCCCAGCCTCCTGCTGGTTCTCTGCGGCTCGGGGGGAGCCTGGCGGGTGATGATCAAACATGTTCTCGTAGAAGCTTTTCTCAGCGCCGTCGTAGAGAGGTTTCTCCAACCACACCTCTGACACGAGAGCTTGCAAGCTGGAAGCCTGAGGTTTACCGTTGACTGTGGGCTCTGCGGAGCGAGGCGAGCTGCTAACGAGGGGAGCAGAATTAACAACATCAGGAGCTAAGCTGGGCGTAGCAGGCGTAGGCAGCGCTGTCACATAGCCTTCATCCGGCGTCCCCAGCCCGACCTTCCCACCATCTGAGCACACAGAGGGGATGGCGAGGATGTTTGGAGGAACAAAGAACTGAGACCTTTCAAGGAACGCCTTCTCAGCCTTGTCAAAGTCAAACTTGTTGACCCAGATGCCCTGAACGACATGGTGGCACGCGCTCAGGTTGCCGTGGGAGCAGGACAGGGCTGCTGGAAGCATCCATGGCTCGGGAGCATCTTGGACAGCTTCTGATTCAGGCAGCTCAGCCTCTGCTGCCTCCTGGTATTGACAATCCACTAATCTTTGCCTATACAAGCTCTCAGCATGATCATACAAAGGTTTGTCAAACCACACACTGTCAGCTAATAAACCACTCAAAACAGAGTCTACCTGGGAGACCATGTTTTTGGGTTTGGGGGAACGTTTCCTCTTCCTTTGTTTCTTGCCATTTTTGCCTTTCTTCAGGTCTCCCTTGAGTTCACCTTCAATGGAATCATCATTGCAGACCCCATTGACAGCCTCCAGCTCCACGCACTCCTCTGGGACCACGGTGGCCAACATGGCTTCTCTTTCATAATGCAGTCTCTCCGCTTCATCGTATTTGTGCTTGTCTACCCACACCTTTTCTATGGGGCAGAGAGGCTTCCTGGTCCTCATCTTCCAAAGAGTGGCAGCATTAAAAGATAAGCACAACAATGTAGTTGCAGCAAGACTCAATCAAGCAAGGGCATGCATTAGATTTTAGTACTTTTAATTTCTACAAGTGCCAAAAACCATTATTATTCACCTTAAAGAGCCTAAGCCTTTAATTAAATTCCTTTTAATTACAAATTGTACCTCAAGTAAGCCAAACTGCCTTCATTTTTCCATGATAGTAGCTTAGCCCTTAATTATCCATCAGGTATGATCAAGCAGGCACTGATCTGGGAAGATATGCTTAAAAAAAAAAAAGAAGGATGCTCTAATTCTCAAGTATCCTTAGAGGTCATTGCTTACACTCATTTGTGTTCTGCTCCTGAAAAGCCAGGAGAGGGAGCTGATAGCACAATTTTGGTTCAAAACCCCCTAGGGATCAGCAATGAAAAGCAACCGAGAGCTGGAGATTGTGAATTAAGCTTATCCAAAAAAAAATCTACTGAAGCAAAGCTGTTTTCTTCCCCAACATAATTTACTAGGGGAAAAAATAAGCTGTTTAAAAGAGCAAAGCACTGCAGTGTTCTACTTAAATCTCCCTTAAAACAATCTTTACATGAGCTCCAATTAGCCAGAACTTGCAGTTAAAGCATGAAGGCAAAACGTTTGGGTTTTTTCTGTTTAGATCAATAAGGACTCCTAAACAGAACATCAGGGTTCTGCATTTGTCTGTCATGCTGTCTGGCTACACATTCATTCAAGTCATCCCAGGAAAAAACAAAAAAAAAAACCACAAACAAGTGAATAAAGCCTTCAAGATCCTTTACTGGGAACACCTCAACAACCCAAAGCAGGTGTTACCATAGTCTAAAGCCATACATTCCCAAGAGAAATCTGAAAGTTGTGCAATAATCTGTCTAGAAATCCACCAGCAAAGCTTCAGACCAGCGCCTTCGTGCCCCATTTCCCACAAGTGCCAAACCATAGGACAGCTGCAGAGTACTTACTGTTTTAGCTCCTGCGACAGCAATAAGGAAAAATATAAAGTTTAAGAGACGTGGCCACGTTTCAGAGATTCAGCAAGGACACAGCCAACAGCTCATTAACTCCCCCCTTCAAATTGCACAGCACAGATCATTAAACTTATGGCTGATGAACTCTCCAGAGCCATGCACCCTTCCCAGGATAGCCACTCGGTTATCTTTAATACTAAAGGACAAAAACCACAGTGATGTTGACAAATAAGAACAGGGAAAGCATCGTTTCTGCTCTGCATTCACCAGTCCTTCCAGCAAAAAGGTAAATACAAAGGCTTTGACTACAGAACAGTGGTTTTAACTACACAAACCACCACATCTGCTGGTGCAGATCTCTGCTTCAGACCTTTAATTCCAGATCAGAGCACCTCCAGCTCTCCCAGCACGCATTATTCTTCAGTTCTGCACAACCTACCAGGTGTTCTACAAAGCTAATGATATTCTCAATACTTATCAGTGCCAAGCAATCGAATGCTCTCAAGTAACTCAGCCCAATGCTTAGCTGTCCCATAAGCTTACAAAAAAAATATCTATAAGACAACCTCTAATTTTTATCTGCTGCTTCAGTGCCTTGGTTCTGGTATTTGTCATCACAATTCCTGGGTATTATAAGCCAGAATAAATCCATGCAGTGCTTCCATTGCTGCAGGTCAATGCCTAAAGTTACTGCTGCTCTGTAAATCCACTGTAAGCTTTGGACTTCAGCTATTTGGCTGCATTATCCCCTGAAATCTAGCTACTTTTTAAGAAGCCCGTAAAACCAAAGCACACCACACAGTATCCTAGGCTTGCCGCCAAAAGAAAGTTAATTCCATTCTGTTCAGTGGTTGACAGAATCCATTCCCTTCTCCTCTGTCCAGGAAAACACTACATTTCTCTTAACTTGAGAGCCTGTAAAATAAATATATCCATCTCCTTCCCCAGAGTCAGCTTATAAAGATGTTAACAGCAGCTTCCCAGCTGCAATTTGCATTAGATCTTGCAGAATTTCCTGCACTGGAGCTGAAATGCCATTTAAATCTCACCTACTGTGCCAGGCTGAACACAGCTCTCTCAGAAATTAAGCCACACCAAACTGTTAAACTGTTTCCCACAGTCTTGAAAAGTCTCTTTAAACGAGCACAAGCAACAAATCTCACCCAACTCTGATTTCTGGAGGGGAGTGACAGCTGCTTTCTGCAAGTCATAAGCAAGGGAGTAAGATTACAAACAGTTCAGCTCCCTGGCAAACAGAGATGGCATTAAAAATAAGTGTCAGGTGGCAGCAGGAGGACAGAGACACAGAGCAGCTTGCTGTAAGACACCTCTGTGCTCCCCAGGGACAAAGAGCTGTAGGAGAAACACCAAGGACTACACAGGAACACGATTTCCGCAGGCCAAGGAAAAGAAACTGTCTAGTATTGATGTTTTGTTGGTTTAATTCCCTGAATTGACTCTGTCCTGCATGAGAAGAGCAGCACAAAGCAGCAGGAGAGGAACCACATCCATCAGGTCACTGTGCTACATCAAGTAGCTCCACACCAACCTTTATCCAGGGAAACAACAGTGGCACCCAACCTCTACCACCTAAAACTCTTTGCTCTCAGCCACAACACTGCTGCCTACCAATGAAAACACAACGGAGAGCATGGGAAATCAGCAGCAGGGAGTGACAGAAGTGGTCACCTTCACACAGAACAGCACATTGAAAGCAAGCAAGGAAGAATAGGGAAAAAAAAAGCATACCTGCAAGGTCAGAGAGAAAGAGGGCACACCTGAAAAAGGAGAAAAAAGAATTACAGCCATACAGCCAAGCAAAGGCACTTTCTCCTCCATACAAGACATCATTAGAGTTGATTCGAAAACATCAGTGATTTAGATGTGAAAGAACCAGTTTCCATGGGTTTTAGTGGGGCAGAAGGAGTGACACACAGCAGCAGCCTCAGCAGCTTGAGTTATCTCTGCAATGCTCTGCAAGCCCCAAGAGAGGATGTCAGCAGCTTCAGCCCTGTCTTGCTGCCAAAAACAAAGCTCTGGAATGGGTACCTCCTGAGTCAGCTATCAGAGAAAGAAAAGGAAAAGCAGCAATACAGGCATTAAGAATATTAGAGGGGTTGGGAAAAGCAGCATAGGGAGAGGGTAAAGCAAGGATGAGCTGATGCCAGGTGCTGGAATGAGTGAAGGGACACACAGGCAGAGCCCAAACACAGCAGAGCTGAATGCAGAGCACGACCCATGCCAAGCATTGCCCATTAATGGAGAGAGGATGATGTAGGAATTCAATGCTGCACGATTCCCAGCTCCAAACCATGAATGGGTAAGGAGAAAGCCCTGCACGGGGCTGGAAGATAAGCCTCAGGTAAATGGGTGCTCTTACACCCGTCTTCCTACAACCTGAGACCCCACAGTCTCCCATTCCTTAAACCTGAGATAAGAGACAACAACAGGCAACAGAGGTTTCCCCACATCCTTTTGGGAAGGGTGATGGGGGTCTCAGAGATAACCAAGGACATCATAAATGACACAGAGCCTCCCCACATCCTCTTTTTTTGGGGTGGGAATATAGGAATATAAGTGATCTAAACCCCCCCCCACAGTTCCCTTTTTGGGGGGATGGGAGGGCATAAATGACCTAAACTTCGCTCCTATCCCCGTTTCTGGGGGGGACATGGGGTATAAATGACCTAAACTCCCCTCCTATCCCCCTTTTTGGAGGGATACGGGGTTATAAATGATCTAAAGCCCCCTTCCATCCCCCTATTTTGGGGGATATGGGGTTATAAATGACCTAAAGCCTCCTTCCATCCCCCTTTTTTGAGGGATACAGGGGTATAAGTGACCAAAAGCCTCCTCCTAACCTCCTTTTTGGGGGGATAAGGGGTATAACTGACCAAAAGCCCCTTCCTATTCTCTTTATGGGGGGTATACAAAGGTATAAATGACAAAAGCCCCCTCCTATCCTCTTTTTGGGGGGTGCATGGGAGTATAAGTGTCTTCCCCACCCCAATCCCTCTTTCCCCCGAAGCCCCAATGAGATGGGAGCCTGAAATCCCCTTTCGTTAAACCTGGGACAAGGAGAGGGGCCCTAAAAGATAACACAGCCTCACGTTTGGAGAACATAACGTTGTGAATGACCTAAAGGCACTCCTCCATAAGAAGAAAAGCGGCCTCACAGATTTGGGGAGGGCACGCGTTACTCCTTATGCCTTCCAGCCCCTAAAGAACAAGCGGGGAGACCGTCCCAGACCCTAAGCCCACACCTCCCATCCGCCTGAGGGGACGAGGAACGAAGGGACCACAGGGAGAGCCCTCAACGATGAAGAGGAAGCCGAACGGAAATCACTCACCGGCAGCGCTGAGGCCCCACACCGCCCCACTCGGCCTCCGCGGGGCAAAAGGACAGCAGCGTTTCGCGCGCGGGGCATTGTGGGAGCGGAGCGGACCACTCGAGGCGGCAGCGCGGGTGGGGGGGGATAAAAAAAATAACGCGTACTTTTCGACGTTGAAAAGCGGTGAGAAAGAATAACACCTTGTTCGATAGATTTAAGAATCCGCGTAAAGAGCGCGGGGTGGGAGAAGAGAGAAGGAAGAGGTGGAAAAAGGAAGGGTGAAAAAGGAGATTCCCCCCCTCGCGCGCATAGTGGTACATTCCAAACGCATCGGGAGCGTAGAGGGAGAGTCCAACTTCGTGGGAGGGCGGGGGGAGAGCGGAGCGGTCTAAAGGCGGGGAGAGGGGTGCGCGCATGCGCTGTACTTGTCGCCCCGCCCTTCCCTGCCGCCTCCGGGGGTCGGAGCGGAGACAAAGGGCGGCTCCGCCCCGCCCCGCCCCGCCCCGCTTATAACGCGCACCGCTAAAAAAAAAAACCCACCCCCAAATAACAAAATAATAGTAATACCCGCACCGCATGGCTGCTCCATGGCTGGGGAGGAAGAGGAGGTGGGTGGGGGAGCGGCTGGCATGGCGGGAGGGCGGCAGGGTGGTGGTGGCGGCGGTGGTGGTGGTGGTGGTGGTGGCGGTGGCGGCGGTGGCAGCTCCAATGGTGGTGGCACTTCCAATGGCAAAGGCACCTCCAATGGTGGTGGTGGTGGTGGTGGTGGCACTTCTAATGGTGGTGGCACTTCCAATGGCAGAGGCACCTCCAATAGTGGTGGCACCTCCAATGGTAGCGGTGGCGGCTCCTCCAATGGCAGTGGCACCTCCAATGGTAGCAGTGGTGGCTCCTCCAATGGCAATGGCACCTCCAACGCTGGTGGCATTTCCGATGGTGGTGGCACCTCCAATGGCAGTAGTGGCTGTGGCTGCTCCTCCAGTGGTGGTGGCATCTCCAATGGTGGCGGTGTTGGCGTGTCAATGAAGATGGCGTTCCGCCGAGCATACTCCATCAAGGACAAGCTGCACGCCATTGAGCGGGTAAAGAAAGGAGAACGGCAAGCTTCGGTGTGCCGTGCTTTTGGGGTGCCAGGGGGAACCCTACGGGGTTGGCTGAAGGATGAAGCCAAGCTGCGTTGGTTCCTAGAGCAGTTGGGTGGAGAGGTGGGCACCCAACGCAAGAAGATGCGGTTGGCCAACGAAGAGGAGATAGACCGTGCTGTATATGCGTGGTTTCTTGCACTCCGGCAGCACGGTGTGCCACTTTCTGGGCCTCTCATCCAAGCACAAGCAGAAGCCTTTGCCCGTCAGATCTACGGCCCTGAGTGTACCTTCAAGGCAAGTCATGGTTGGTTCTGGCGTTGGCAGAAGCGTCACGGCATCTCCAGTCAACGTATCTACGGTGAAGGAGCTCTACATGCTGAACCTGAACGCGCTTCCATTGCCCATCCCAACCTTCCACCAGCACCGGGTTCCGACACTGGAGGTTATGGTGATGAGCAGATCTACAACGCCAACATCACTGGGCTCTACTGGAAGCTGCTCCCTGGGCTAACGGCTCCTCGCCAACGCGTCACTGTGCTCTTGGCTGCCAACTTGACTGGTACCCACAAACTGAAGCCGTTGGTGGTTGGAGGTCTTCGTGATCCCCCCAGCCTCTGTCATCACAACCAGGAGAAATTCCCTGCTGGGTATCGCTACAGCCCCGAAGCCAGGTTGGGGCTGGCCCTTCTCCGGGTTTGGTTTTTTGAGGATTTTGTGCCATGTGTCAAACGCTACCTACGTCGGAGCTGCCTCCAGCAGAAGGCTGTGCTGCTTCTCACGTCCCCACCATCATCTGCGGGTCGTCATGAGGATCTCCCCCAGCTTCAGACCCCTGATGGCTCCATCCGTGCTCTTTTCCTCTCCAAAAGCCCAACTGGGAGCAGTTCCACTGGAGGAGGCAGCCGAATCCCAGCCCCATTGGAACAAGGGGTGGTGTCAGCCTTCAAGCAGCTCTACAAGCGGGAACTGCTGCGCTTGGCCATCAGCGCTGGTGGCCCTGTGGATTTTGCACGTTCCTTCCTCCTCAAGGACATGCTCTATTTGGCTGGCCTCTCTTGGGACCTCATCCCTCCCAATGCCATTGAGAAATGTTGGTTGTTGGGACTGCGTGCGGCCTTCGAGCCCCAGCCTGGGGAAGAAGAGCGAGGAGGAAGAGGAGGAGATTGCACAACCGTAGAAGAAGGCAATGGAGATGGCAAAGTTTTCAGTGATTTGACCCAGCTGGCCGCATTGGCCTACAAACGTTTGGCTCCTGAGGAGGTGGCCAACTGGCTGCACTTGGACGATATGGCCCCAGGGACAGGGGAGGATGATGAGGATGAGGATGCCATGGAGGAAGACCCGGGAGGATGCAAGGAGGAAAAGGAAAGAGCTGGTGGAGGGGGTAATGGGGCTGGAGGAGAGGGATCCCCTTTGATGCCCACGGCCCACGAAGCCATCAGAGGTCTGGAGACAGCCTTGCGTTGGTTGGAGGGCCAGGATCCCCGTAGAGTGGGACCACTGAAACTGGTGCAGCTCCGCTCCCTCATCAGCATGGCCCAGAGGCTGCACCATGGCAGCAGCCCCGATCCTTAGGGCAAGGTGGTCGATCACCCACTGGCTACTGAGCACCTTGCATCCTTGGGATGCCTATGTGGCTCTTGGGACACCTATGGGGCTGGGAACACCTATGGATCTTGAGACACTCGTTGAGTTGGGGATGCCCCATTGGGGCTGGTAACACCACTGGGGCTGGGGACATCCTAACTGTCCCATGGGGCTGGGGATCCCCATGAAGCTTGGGACACCCATGGGACTAGGGACACATACTGATTATCCCATGGGGGCTTGGGACATCAATGGGGTCGAGGACACCCCGTTTGTCCTATGGGGTTGTCAATGGAGGTCGCAGTCAATGGGGACTCAGCAATTTAGGGCTCATGGGATTGTTTTTTTTGTGTGAGACACCCTCCATACCTTGCGTTCCTCACCCTAAATATATGTAGGAGGTGCTCTTTTGTAATCCCAGGGTGGTCTCTGGGTGATGGGATGGGTACCCTCTGCCAACCCTGCAAGGACATGGTGTCACACTGGGACAGTGGGACAAATTGCTGCATTTCCATTTCCTGGGGTGCTTTCCTAAAAGGGTTGTTGGTACTCTTCCACTGCCAAAATGTTTTCCTGCCAGAACAGGGAGATATTAATTAAACAGCTCTTTTCTCAACCTGATTTTGTTAAAATCTGAGCCTAATTATTGTAAGAAAGGGGAAAAAAAGTCACTAGAGCTAACTTGTGGGGTGGGTGTTTTTATTTGTTGTCTTTGTCTCCTAACTTCAGAGTTTATGAAGATTAAATGGATTTTTATTCCTGCTCTGAGGTTGTCTTTTGTAAATGATCCCTCAGAGTCACTGCAACTGTAGGGTTTGGGTTTGGGGTGGTCCTGTGTGGAACCAGAGATTGGACTCCATGATCTTTGTGGGTCTCTTCCATATTCCATGGTTCTATGGCTCATCCCAACTATTCACTCCAAGATTATGTCCCCATCCCTGTCGTGGTGCCATACCAGATGGACCCAGAGGCCCCTTCAACCTCAACCACTCTGTGATGCTGTGACCTCCATTCCACCCACCGTGGTGACTCCAACCCCACTGCTGTCACCTCCACACAGACACATCCCACTGAGCACAGAGGACAAAAGGAACCAGAAAAAAAGCCAAACCTACCACCGCACTGCCCACCTTTATTGGGTCCCACTCCATGGTGACCACACACTTCAGCATCTCCCACCTCCACCCAGGATCTCCCAAAAGGCTCAAGGACCCTTCAGGGGTTTGGTTTGGGGTCACCAAGTTTTGGTCTGGTGGCTTCAGTTTGGGATCATCATACTTGAGTCTGATGTCACCAGGCTTCAGTTTGCTGGCCAACATGATTTGATTTGGTGGCACCGTTCTTCAATCTGGTGTCACCAGGCTTCCATTTGCTGGTCAACATGATTTGGTTTGGTATCACCATTCTTCAGTTTGGTGTCACCATGCTTGAGTCTGGGGTCACCAACCTCCACTTTGGGATCACTGTGCTTTGGTTTACTGTCATCAATGCTTCAGTCTAGAGTCACCAGGCTTCGGTTTGGTTGCTTCAGTTTGGGGTCACCATGCTTCAGTTTGGTAGCACCATGTTTTCATCTGGGACCAACAGCCTTCACTTTGGTGGCACCATGGTTTGGTTTGGTGGCACCAAGAGCTGTGGTCCCCACTACCACAGGATGAGATGGGATGTCTGTTAATCCTCCCCCATTTTGCTCGCCCGCTCAGTGGCTGCTTGCACTGCATTCATGACGGTGGCCCTCAATGCTCCCTTCTCCAGTTGGTACAACCCATGGATGGTGGTCCCACCAGGTGTGCAGACGTCCCCACGCAGCTTTGCTGGGTGCTCACCTGTCTCCAGCAGCATCTTCGCTGCTCCCTGGGGATGTATGGGGTCAAGAGGTTCCCTCAAAACCCCTTTTTGCTCAGGGATCACAGCATCGTCTCATCACTGGATGCAGGATCACTATATCCTCACACTGATCTATGGGAAAAGGACCCCAAGGAAGGGGCAGCAATGTCCCCATGGTGCTCTGTGGCACATGGTCACCTAAAGGGGACAACCCTCTCCCCACGTCCCCACACTGCTCTATAGGGGAGGGACACCAGAGTTGGGGTTGGACAAGGGGATCCCCATGTCCCCATGCTGCTTTATGGGACAGGGACCCCAAGAAATGGAGTCAGGGATGTCCCTGTACTGATCTATAAGAAAGGGGCACCCAAGGCTGGGGATAGGGTTGTCCCCACATTCCCATAACTGCTCACCAGCAGCGTCTGGGCTGCAATCCTACTGGCCAGGCCCCCTGGCATCCCCATCTTCACAGCTCCCTCGGCCATGGCTTCAGCAAACAGGTACACCTGCAGGGGAAAAGCAGTGGGGAGACCAGGGGATCCCAAAAAAAAAGCTGAGCAACCCAGTATAGTGAATGATACTTACATAGGCAACGCCACTGCCACTGAGCCCAGTGTGGATGTTGATGTAGGACTCAGGGACCTCCTCACACAGCCCACATGGGGACAGCAGGGACTGCAGCAGTGCTGCATCCCCATCCCCAACCCCACAGCCACGGGAGAACACAGCAGCTCCCACCTGCAGCACGCAAGGCAGGTTGGGCATCAGGCGCAGCACCTTCGTCCCCGTGGGGAGCAGCTGGGGGGAAGAGAGTCAGTGAGGGTAATGGGGGTCATTTGGGGTGGGGGATTGGGAAGCAGAGAAGGAGGAAGAAGAGCAGGAGGGAGAAGGAGGAACAAGAGGAAAAGGAGAGCACCCACCCGCTGCAGCTTCTGCAGGCTGACACCAGCTGCCAGCGAGATGAGGAGGTGCTGGGAGGTGACAGCAGGACGCAGCTCCTGCAGCACTGTGGGCAGCACGTGGGGCTTGGTGGCCAAGAACACCACTGTGCTCTCCTGAAGTACCTCCAAGTTGCAGTGTGTGGTGCGACAGCCCCACTCCTGCACAAGGGTAGGGGACAGGGTCACAATGCCATGTCACAGCCCCGTATCACAACATCACGTCCCAGTCCCAGATTCCAACCTCATGTCTCAACCTTGCATTCCAACCCCAATGTCCCAACTCAGTATCTCAAATCCACATTCCAACCCCATGCCCCAACCTCTCATCCTGACCCCATGTCCCAACCCTAGGTCCCAACCCAATATCCCAACCCCATGTCCCAAACCAACACCACAACCCCTCCCAGTCCAACATCACAACCCTTATTTCCTATCCCATGTCCCAACCCCATGTCCCTACCCTGTGTCCCAACCCCACTGTCTCAACCCTGTCCTAAACCCAGTCCCAACCCCACGTTCCAGCCTTGTGTCCCGATCTGTCATCCCGACCCCACATCCTGATGCTGTGTCCCAACCCCAACCCAATGTCTCAATCCCACGTCCCAATCCCATTTTCTAGCCCCATGTTCCAGCCCCAGTGTTCCAATGCTGTATCCCAACCCAGTGTCCTAATCTCATGTCTCAACCCCAGTGTCCTGTCCCCACTATCCCCACCCCATGACCCAATGTAATATCACAACCCCACTGTCCCAACCTCATTGTCCTGATTATCCCAACCCAGTGTTCCCTTCCAGGGGACACTTTGGGACCTTCCACCCTAATGTCCATCAGAGCCCTGCAGAGCTTTACCAAAGGTGACCCCAAATGCCACCTCCCATTGGGGTTGTCACTCTGTCCCCATGCCACTCACCCGCCACTCTGCCAGATTGCGGTCCGAGGGAGCGCTGACAACGATGTTGCCGGCAGGGACCTTCCCTTGGGGACATAAGGGACATGGATGAGTGGATGGGGTGGCCCACAGGAAGCCACAAAACCAACGGGATAAAGCATTGTCCCCACCCCCATTAACAAAAGGGACATGGAGCAATAGAGATTGGGACATGCCATGGGGACAGCTGGGGGGGCATCGTTGTGACACCATATGGTGACAATGGAAGTGATCCTACATGTTGGGGGCATCTGTTACGTTAGCAATATAGGGAGGGTTGTCAACCACGTCCCCAAAATGCTCTATGGGACATCCAAGAAAGGAAAAACCTTTTCCCATGCCCTCACACTGTTCTATAGGGGAGAAACACCAGCGTTTAACACGAGTGTCCTCATCTCCACATCCAACTTAACTTGGATTATTCCCGTGTCCTCACCCTCCTCTATTGAACAGGGACATCCCAAAGGGGACAGCCCTGTTCTCAAGTCCCAGCACTGATCTATAAGAGAAGGACACCAGAGGTGGTACTGGACACAACTGTCCCCATATCCCCATGCTGTGCTATGGGACAAGGACAGGACATCCCAAAGGGGAAAGGTCTGTTCCCATGTCCTTGCATTGATCTATGGGACAGAGGAGACAGCCTTGTCTTCATATCCCTGCACTGATCTATAGGAAAGAGTCACCGAAGTCGGGGTTAGACATAGGTGTCTCCACTCTGCTCTATGGGACAGCGACATCTCAAAGGGGGCAGCTTTGTCCCCCGTGTCCCCACACTGCTCCATGGGGGCAGGGACACATAAGGTGGTGCACAGCGCCGTCCCACACCTCTCTGTAGGGCAGGACACCAAACCTGGGGAAAATCTCGTGTCTCTGGCTCCAAGGCTCCAATCCAAGGCTCTGTCCCCCCCATACCTGCCCGCAGCAGCCCCCGGCCGAGGCCCCCCGCCATCCTCCCGGCGCCCACGAACCCCACGCGCAGCTCCTCCGCTTCCATCGCCCCGCGCCACGCCCCCCTCGCTCCTCCCCGCCACTCCCATTGGTCAGACGAGGCACACCCCCGCGCGGCGATTGGAGGGCGTGATGTCAAGGGGGGCGTGACCAATGTGGCTACGCAACTTCCGGGTGATTCCACGTGGTTTGGAGACAGCGTCCGGGGTGGGAGCGCTGCGGGAAGCACGTGGGGCGGGGGTGGGACATAGGGGCCCCCTCCCATTTTGGGGACGTGCTGGAGAGGGTATCTATAAAGCTTTCGTATTCTGGAATTTATTTCTTTAATTCTTTTTGGGGGAGAGGGTGTGAGGTACTCTTGAATTTGCGTTGGGGGCTTCTCAACCTTTTTGGGAGTCCTTTACTCTTTTTTTCTTCCTATAGGGCACCCCCTGCAAGTCCACGCAACCCTATAGCCTGGAATCCTATGGGGATGAGGGGGTTGGGCTGATAGTGGAGAATGTCTGTCCTCTTACTAGGAGAGGTCTGCTAAATGTCCCCTTGAATTTGGCATTGTGGCATCTCGCCTTCACCCCAGAGAGGTGTGAGGTGGGTTGGGAATGGTGGGTTGGAAGTGGGGTGACTTGGGAGAGATGATCATAGGGTGGCTGTAGAATGGAGGTCAGAAACCCCAAGGTGTCCCCATCCAACCCCAGCATGTCCTCATGCCATGTTGGGGTATCTGTGCTACCCCAGGGTGTCCCCATTGTCTACATAGGTAGAACACATCAGCACCCACGCCATTTTGCATTGCCTTCATACCTGGAGCAGTCCCAGTGATGGTAGGGGAGCTTTGCTTAGCAGGATGGATGTCACCAGTTCCTGATGCTCTTGGGAGAACAAAGCCTGGGGACAAGGCAGCTGGGCAAAGTGGCTATCAGGAGTCTGCATGGGGTAAGCTTGAGCCGGGGGTAGGTGTTGGGTGGGTCCTGCTCCCTGGAACTGTCTGGGTTCCCCTTTTAGGGCCAGGTCATAGAACTGTAGGTCTTCTTCTAGGAATAGGTGTTGTCTCTGTGATGGTCCATTGGGCCATTGGGAGAGGTCCTGGAGCATATGCCCAGAAAGGACTTCTGGGTGGAGGGGTACACTTCTGTGCTCTGCCAAACCCCTTTTTCACCCAACCAGGTGATGCTGGAACCAGGTGTAGGAGCTGGGCAATGCTGGGAACCCAAACCAGTTCTTGGATAGTGATGGACAACATGGGACATCCCTTTTCCAGGGAAATACTGGGGTTGGTGTCACCCAATGAGCACCACCAGTGACCTGACAGTTTGGGAACAGCCACTCTAATAGTTGGGGGCATCTTGGGGTCAGAATGGATATCTCCTCCATAGGAGGAGGACTCGAATGGCTGGTGACAATTTCAGACTGCAGTGATGATGGTTGTCTACTCCATAGGTCCTTGCTGTCCCCAAGGCAGGGGCCCACCAGGACCAGGCAGTGGTTTTGGTCCCTCTAAGAGATGCTTTGCTGGAGGTTATGGGACAGTCCCCACGCAGCTGCGTTTCCCCATGCACCGAAAGCAACACCAAACAGTCATCTGTGATTCCTGTGCTGCAGCAGCAGCCTCAATCAGCTTCTTTATTACAACCTAATTATGCATAATTAGTAGTGTAGTCCATTATAAGAGCTGCCAGCCCATGCCCCAGGGATGATTGTGATCAATTCAACCATAGTGTCTGTTGCTCCTGCCCCATTTGGGATCTCTCTGGGAACAGCAGCACCTTTGGGTCCCCCAATCTGCCTCCCAAAGCCCTCGGTGGGGTCTGCACCCTACAGCAGGTAGGAAAGGAGTGTTACCTGAGCAGGGTCTCTTCTACATAAGATGCTACTTGATGATTTTTCATTATATTTTCCCCCTCTCCTTGCACACCCTCAAGCGTACCCAGGATCCTGGCACCCATTTGCTTTGGAAATATCGCTGTCAGCCCCCACACCCCATCCTCTGCCCCAGCAAAGGACAACCCTGAGTTAAAGAGGACGCGTGGGCACCGCTCCATCACTTCCTAGCACTGGCGTAGTTGGTGCTGAACCAGGTGCAAGTCTCCTTCACAGCTGGGAACAGAGAGATGCTATTAGAAAGGTTTGAGATGGGGAGAACAGGGGGACAGCGATGCACTGGTGTGCCCCCTTCTCACCTTGTCTGAAGGGTGTGAACTGGAAATTGGGGAGGTAATGCCTGAGCTTGGCATTGCTGGCTGTCTTCTTGAACTGCCCATCGGCCTTGGTTGTGTCGAACTGGGGTGGCAGGGATTAAGGGAAATGGGAAAGCAGGGAGGCTGAGGTGGTGAGGCTGTATTCTGCCCCACAGCCTGGCAATAGGATGAGAGGTAACAACCTCTGGATTCGGGTTGGATATTAGGAAAGCTCGGTCAAACATGGGTTGACGTTTGGACTCGATGATCTCAGAGGTCTTTTTCAACCTTAATGATTCTATGAGTGAGCATGGTGGAGATGGGTTAATGATTGGACTTGATGATCTTGGAGGTCTTTTCCAATCTCTTCTACACTAAAGGATACGACAAGCTCTCCCCTGAAGTCCATGGCCTCCACGATTGCCTCTGCAGCCTCTCTGATGGAGACTTCATCTTCTTCTCCCACTGTGGAGATGGTGATGAGCTGAGGCCATTGTTTCCCCCTTTCCCTCTTCCTCTTGGAATTTTGTCCTTACCTGACAAAATGATGGGCTCCACCTCCTCGTATTCCCGTAGAACCCAAACGAAGAGCCGGGCCAGATCCTACAGAGGAGCAGATGGCTCTTAGAGGACCCCAGGCCCTGAGGATCAGTGCTGCCCAGGACAACCCAGGAGGGCTCAGCCTGCGCTGATGTCCCCCAGCCCCTCATGTCACCCCCCCAAGTGCTCCCCAAGGCCACACATACCAAAGAGTAGATAAACTGTCTTCGGGGCTTGCCTGTGCCCCATACAGTCAGAGCAGAGCCATTCTCTATGGGGGAAATGGAGAGAGCATTCATGAGCAACCCTACCAGAAAGAAAAAAAACCCCAAACCATAATATGCCTTATCTATCACACTCACGTTTGGCCAGGTACACCTTATGGATGAGCCCTGGTAGCACGTGGCCATCCTCAATGTTGAAGTTGTCATGTGGCCCAAAGACGTTGGTGGGGATGACGGCGGTGAAACGGCAGCCGTGCTGCTCAAAGTAACCCCTGGGTGACAGCATGGGCTGGGTGAGTCCCTTCCCACTCAAACTATGATTCTCTGAGTTGTGGGGTCACCCCCTGTCCAGCACAAAACAACCCACAGACAGTCCCTAACTTGGTATGGCATCTCTTGGTTGCCAAGGCTGGGAATCTCCCCATCCCCATTTAGGTGCTGTCAGCCCTGGAGTTTCCCTTTGCCCCAGTAGTTCCAAGATGCTCACAGCCCTCTTAAACCAGGATGGTTCTCCCATGGCCCTCACACCTGTTCTGGACATCGATCATCCTCTTGGCATAGGAGTAGCCAAAATTGGAGCTGTGTGGTGGCCCGTTGTGGATCTGGGAACAAGAGACACAATGTGAATCCAGCACAGACCACGCAGCGTAAGTCGATGCAAGATTTTGGACATGAGGAGGTGGTGTGGTTTGAACATCTCGGGGAGGTTCAAGGTTATGCTTTGCCCACGGATAGTTTGGATAAAGGATAGAATCAGATTGGCCACACTGGGACCCAGCTGTGTCCCTGCAAATGGGAACAGAGATGCTCACCATGGTCTCATCAATGGGATATGTCGTCTTGTCTGGGAAGATGCACGTGGAGAGGCAGGACACCACCTTCTGCACCCCGCACTCATATGCAGAATGCAGGACATTGTCATTGATGTGGATGTTCCTCCTCTGGGGACACAGAGACATCTGTCAGTGTCACCCACAAAAGGGTGGTGGAGCCACCAAGCCCTGCACCCCATGGTGATAACTCATTCATGACTGCAGAAACCAGAGTAAGCTCAGAGAGGGCAAGGTTCTGCAGGACCCACTTGCCCAGGCGCTCACCCAAAAATCCAGGTTGCAACGGATGTTTTTGAAGAGGCCCCCAACCATAGCAGCCAGGTGGATGACATGGGTGGGTTTATGTTTCTCAAAGAGAGCTTTGGTCTCCACAGCACTCCTAGAGGGAGGAAGTCATGGGGTTTACTGCATCAGTGTCCACACTTTTGGTTTGCTTGGATTGCACTGAGTGAAGAGGAATCGCCTTGGGGGCCACATATAAAATATGCCATTCTGTGTCTCTGTGGTCTTTAAGGCTCCTTCTAACCCAATCAGTCTATGCTTCTGTGATGCTTAAGGACCCTCCCAACCCTGCCATCCTATGATACTATGATTTTAAGAGCCCTTCCAACCCAAGCCATAGAATCATTCAAGTTGGTAAAGACCTCCAAGGTTATCAAGTCCAATCGTCTTCCCACCCCACCAGACCCTCCAAAGTATGTCCCCAAGTGCCACATCTATCCTTTTCTTGAAGACCTCCAGAGACCCAGAACCATCCTATGATTCTAAGATATTTAATATCCCATCTAACACAACTATTCTATGGCTTAATGATCTTTAACAATCCTTCCAACCCAAGCCATTCTAGGATTCTATGGTCTTTAGAGTCTCCAACCCATTCTATTAGTGTGTCGTGGGGGCAAAAGGAATGGATTGCTGGGGTTGGACTCACGTCAAGTCGGCATCTCTGGAGGACACGAAGACCCACTCCTCATCCGTCTGCCCCTCACCATTGGCCACCACCTCCTGGATGGCTCTGCCCACCAAACCGGTGCCCCCCGTCACCAGGATGCGTTTAGGCTTTGCTCCCACAGCCTCCGTCATGGCCAAAGCCCTGTGCTGATGGGAGAGGGGGGAATAAGGCAATACCACCTTGGGGGGCACCCATAGGGACCCCCAACCTCGGGAGGAGAACCAAACTAATTTGGGATTATGTTTTCAGGACTGAAGCTGTGTCTGCAAAAGCAAAGAAAAGGAAAAAGGAAAGAGATGTGTCTGCCAGCGATGCTCCCGGGGCAGTAAAACTCTCCTCATCTGCAGTTGCTAATTAATGAAACCTGTCTCCTGCTGCCACGTGGCTACGGCAAGGCACAGCCTCCCGGAAATGGCTGCGGAGCACACGTCCATCCCCCTGCACCCCAAAACAGGGGCTTGTACCCTCCCCGTACAGCCCTCTGAACCCCAAGCCCATGTCAGCACCTCCACATCCCCTTATGAATGCCAGTCCCAGAGCTGCAACCCCTCCACGCACCCCAAATCCTGTGTCAGCACCCTCACACCTCCCTGTGCACCCCCATCCCACAGCTGCACACCCCAAATCTCATGTCAGTCCTCCCCCCCCCCCCCCCATGGCTGTCCTCCGCTACCCAAATCCTAGAGTTGAACACCCCAAATCCTATGTCAACACCCCACATCCCCCTGCAACCCCAATCCCAGAGCTGCACACCTCCAATCCCATGTTGGTACCCCCACATCCTTCTCTATCCCCAATCCTATTGCTGCCCTTTCCCCCCTTCACCCCCCAGTCTCCAAATGCTTGCAGAGACCCCAGCAGCTCCCCTATTCCTTGTCAGAGGCTCCCACCTTAGGGCAGCCCTGGAAGATAGCTCCACAATGGGGTTTTTCCCCTCCCTCCTCTCCCAGCCTCATCTTGGGGTGCCCTCACCCCTCTGTCACCTCCGCGGGTGACATCAAAGGATGCAACCTACCTCCATGTAGGATGGGGGGGGGGGATGCTCTTTGCTTCCAATCAAATCACGCTTTGAAAGGGGTTACCCCATTTGTGCCCCCCTCCTCCCCCCCCTCCCCATGAGGGCTCCCACCTCACCCCTGTATCTCCACCCCATGTCGGTTCCCCCCCGAATATGCGGTCTCCCTCTGTCCGCACCTTTCGGTTCGGGTTCGGGTTCGGGCTCGGGCTCCGCTGCAGCCGCGCTTCCTGCGGGTTCCCCCCCCCCCTCCTTCTTCCCCCTCCTCCTTCCCCTCATCGTCACCGCCGCCGCTCTGATCCTCGGGAAATGCAGTCCTGCACCGAACGTCCACGTGTGCTTTTGCAGCCGGCTGCAAACACACGTACATGCATGCACACACATGCACAAGTGCATGGCAGCTGGCTGCAAACACCCCCGTGCACGCACGGCCAGACGTGCACCCCGAGTTCCCATCTTGCTGCAGGGGAAGGGGAACTCAGGCTCCATCCCCTTCCCTCCCCCAGCTTTGCAAGAGGGAATTCAATGAGCAAAGACTTCACCACCTTTAACACAGTTACAGAGGAGATTATAAGCGATCAGAGCTTTCTGATGGGTGGGGAGGAGCTTTCAGAGCCCCTCCAGCTGGCTCCTCCAGTGGGATTTCTGCTCAGTAAAGGCACCGCACTCAATTAATTAAAATGCTGAAAAATGGGACTAAGGGAGACCCAGCAAGAGATCTCCTCCCAAGGAGATGTAGACTCATTGTGGAGGAGTAATAAGATCTCATGGCTTTTCAGTTCTTTTCTCCCTCTAACTTTCTAGTGGCTGAGACCTGCAAGAGGAACATGCCCTTTTCTTGTTGGAAATACTGAGGAAAACCAGTTTAACCCCTTCCCGAGAGCTGCTTTTCCCCAGCACATCAAAGGATGCAACCTCGTGCTGGTTGTCACGTGACCAGCCATGTCACATCTGTCACCTTCCCCAGCTGGGTGAGTCCCAGCATGTCTTAAGAGTCATAGAATCACAGGTTGGAAAAGATCTCCAAGGTCACCAAGCCCAACCCCAACCCATCCCCACCAAACCGTATCCCAAAGTGCCACATCTACACGTGTCCCCACAACCAGGGCTGCATGCACACTCCACGGCATGAACCTGTGGGTTGGACCCTCCATGGATGGCCATTTTTGGGGAAAGATCTCCAAGAACACCGAGTCCAACCCCAGCCCATCCACACCGCTCTCACCACCCGTGTCCCCAAGTGCCACACCTCCATGTTTTGTGAACACTTCCAGGGATGGCGACTCCATCACCTCCCTGGGCAGCCCGTTCCAATGCCTGATCACTCTTTCAAAGATGAAATTTGCCCTAATATCCAACTCGAACCTCCCCTTGTGCTATCTTCCCAGGACACGGGAAGCATTAATTTCATATGTGGAATCTACAATGAGATGCAGAGGGTTGAAGCTGCATCTCCATACGAGAAAATCCTTTGTTTGCCCCGCAGACATCATTCCATCTTTCATCCTCCACCAGACGCCAAGAAAACAGCTTATTTCGGCATTTCCTGCATGTCCCCTCCACCTGCCCCAGCCCAAGCTATGGGGATGAATTGCAGCCGCAGTCAAATTAGCCAAGTCAGGGAAATGCAGAAAGGCTAAGGAGAACTTTCCAGGTGCCAGTGGGAGGAGAACAGCTTTCTGCTGGGAACTTGGAAGCGTAATCTTGGATAACTCATGTTTCTGCCGAGAAATTGCCACACTCAGCTGAAGCCAGAGCCCAAATCACGCCGCCGTCCTGAATAACTGTGGTGCTGGGTTTAAAGATGCTAATTATGGAGCCAATTACCCAGGTAATGTTGGGGCATGAAGGAAAATCACAGGGAGAGTTGTAAACGTGCAGTGACCACACAGGATGGGGCAGACTTGTGGCTCTGAAAATTTGGCTTTTTACATAATCAAGCAAGATCTGTCAAGCTAAGGATGAAAGGACGGAGATGATTCTTATGCTGAGATATCTCCTGCATTGCATAAAGCAGAAGACCTTGCAATCAGGCTTTGTCATAGCTAGAGAACCTCTGTGTCGTCTCTGTAAGGAGGCTTCCTTGTGGGTAACCTATTTCTCTCCAGCTGTCTGGTCATCTCCAACCCTGCTCTTTCCTCCTGGGAATGGGTGTACAAGCAGTCCTAATGCATCCTGACCCAGAATGGAATGGAAACCAACTTGCAATGCTGATTCAAGGAACCAGCGTGAAAGTGCACAAAATGATGAGTCAAGGACGACAGTCACGGCTTTTCCTAGAAATGGGAGGATTCTCTGCGTGGGAAATAGGAACCAGTAGCAATTCAAATGGAAAATTTCTGGACTTGGGTTGAGAAAGGAATAAACTTGCAAACTCGTGGATTGGGAGATTTTGTTGTGCAGTGTCATCGTCATCATCACTTCGTGTTTGGTCCTTCAGTCCTCTTGAAGGAGAGAGGTGAGGAAAAGACCATGCTTGCCCACCACGGTCACATATAGTCACAATGACAGCTTTGTGACAGTTACGGAATTTTGGGGTGGCTGAGAGCCACAATGAGATCAGACATTGGGTGTGAGGCCAGCCACACCCCAACCTGTAGCTTGGGAAGGTGAAGGTGGACCTCCTCCAGCAGGTCCCTCCTGCTGTGTGCCTGGTGTGGGATCTCCTAAGGATGAGGCATGAAGAAGGCAGACAGGTTGGACAAGAGGACAGTCAAGGTGACATGGTCTCTGGATTCCATGGGGTTTCTGGTAGAGAATGGATACAAGAGAAGCATGTGCAGGTCCATCCATGCTTCCAGGAGCAATGGCGGTCTGGGTGGTGAAAGACAGTGTGGCTTTGAGCTCTTCTCGAGTGCTCTGTGAACCTGTCTGAGCTGAGTGTACCCAAAACAAGAGGCTCTGCAGCAAGTTGAGGCTCAATCATCCTCTGACATCCTGGAGGGCCCAGCTGCTCAGACACGTCGCAGTGCTGCAGGGAGGTGAGGTCTGCACTGTTCCAGTCCAGGGGCTGACGCTGAGTTGGCTGAACTCCAAAGGTGAGCAACTCTTTCTCACAAAAGCAGGTATTACGTGATTTATTTATTTTTTTTTCTCACATTGATTAGAGTTTACTATAAAACAAGCTGAAATCCCTCCAGGATAATGAAGCCCATCTTCAGAGCTGTTTGAACTAAATCACTGGATGAAAAGGTTGAACAAATCTGAGCCCATCCCAGCTCCCCTTGATTGGCTCCAAGGCAGGTGATGCTTGGTTTTGATTCTAGGAAAGGGCTTTGTTCCCAGGTAAAAGTTTCGTCTTTGAAACCAGGCCGACTGCAGCTGTGCAACTGAGATCTGGACTCTGGTTCTATTAATTTGCTTTTGATGAATATTTCAGTTCTGCCAATTCCCCTGGAGACTGCAAGTCTCACTCCTCAGCTCACCTGTTTTGCAGGAGCCAACCTGCGCAGCAGGAATTATAGAAAGCAAAATAAATAAATAAAATTAAAATAGAGAGGAAAAGGTGAGCAGCATCGATGATGGCCAAGTTGGGAGGTGTGCTTGCTACCCAGGTATCTGTATTTGCAGTCCCAGCGTGGGAGGGTGGCACAGGGAAAATGCCCTCATCTCTGTAGCTGCAATAGCAGGGAGGTGAACATCCCCCAGCGCTTGGCACTGGTGAGGCTGCACTTTGAGTACTGCATTTAATTTTGGGCCCCCTCGTTACAAGAAAGACATTGAGGCCTTGGGTTGTGTCCAGAGAAGTGCAATGAAGCTGTGAAGGGTTTGGAGCACGACTCTAAAAGGGAGTGATAGAGAGAACTGGAGCTGCTCAGTCTGGAGAAAAGGAAGCTGAGGGGAAACCTCATCACTCTCTACAACTACCTGAAAGAAGGCTGAGGTGAGGTGGAGGGTCAGCCTCTTCTCCAAGGTAAGAACAATAGGATGAGAGGTAATGGCCTTAAATTGTGCCAGAGGAGGTTCGGGCTGGATATGAGGAGGAATTTCTTCTCTGAAGGAGTGGTTAGGCATTGGAACAGGCTGCCGAGGGAGGTGGTGGTATCACCATCCCCAGATGTGCTCAAGAACTGAGGAGATGTAGCTCTGAGGGATGTGGTCAATGGGCATAGTATGGGGGGGATGGGTTCGGGTTGGACTTGGCGATCTTTAGTGATTCTTTGACTTGGGGTCTTTGGAATGGATGATGAAGGAATCATTAGTTCCTGCTTGGTGGTTAGTACTGGGTGATGTGCTGAAATTCCAGCCAGTGAGCACCTGAGTTCTAGTTGCTAACATCCCAGTGTGGGGAGGTTCTGAGGTCCTTTTGACCCACCCTGATGGCTTCTAGAACCGTATTTTAGTAGTAGGTGAAGTGGGAAATCACTGTGCAGAGAAAAGAAGGCATCTGAGGCTGGCAAGCCTTAGAAATTTACTGAGGAGCACAAATGAGAAGGAGTGAGTGCCAAGAGAAACGGGCAGGGACTTAAGAGTATGTGGTGTGACCATCAGCCTCCTTCCACAGAAAGAGAGGGATGCAGA
This sequence comes from Tympanuchus pallidicinctus, assembly GCF_026119805.1. Taxonomy (NCBI): domain Eukaryota; kingdom Metazoa; phylum Chordata; class Aves; order Galliformes; family Phasianidae; genus Tympanuchus; species Tympanuchus pallidicinctus. The sequence continues at coordinate 75,247,125 of NW_026294769.1, forward strand.
AAAAAATGCAGAAGATCTTGTCTCAAGCCCCGCCTGCATTTTGCTATCATGAATGAAGAACTGTGGTTAAGGAGCTGCTGATTCCATGTGAGACATGTAGATGTGAGCTCAGGGGCAGGGGATGCAAGGGAATGGGGTGCAGGCTCACCTGGAGGTTTGCAGAGGAGAAGTTGTCAGGATAAAGGTCTGAGGGAGAGAGGCACAAGGACGGCTTTTATGCTGCTGTGTGAGTGCCTGAGGGCTTGGAGAGAGCCCCTGCGCATGGCAGCACTGTGCAGTGAGCCGCTGTTGTGTGCCAGAGCCTGGTCTGTCATGAGGTGGGGCATGTTTGCCTTCTCACTACACTCCCTTATCATTTCCTTACTTGGTAGATTTGATCCTGTGACCCTGTCGGCAGTTTTTAAGTGAGAGTGAGTGTTCTGGTGGATTTATACACAAAGCATGTCTCATGGGGGTGGTTGGAAGATGCATATAAAGCATGGGAGAGGTGTAGAACAAGGGATGAGGTCTGGCACAGCACTTAATTTGTATGGTTTATGACTGCACTGTGTGGTGGGGACCCCATTTTCTGGCACGCTAGCAAGGCTGCTCTGGGCTTTCTGGGTCTATTTGGCATGAGACCCCTTCCCTTGCATCATATTTTCATGCTGCCAACCTATATCCCAATTTCCTTTCCATGTGCATTGCCCCTCTCTTTACCATTGGATGTGCTGCACTGACATCTTGGTTTTAAGGCTTTATTTGGGAATGGGGTTAGTGCATCTTTTGTGTAGTTTCAGCTTAGGTCCATTGTTATTGCCAGTGGCTGAAGCTATTATTTCACTGCATAGGCTTTGATAGTTACAAGACGGATTTGGAGATTCCATAGAGAAGTTAGAATCATCCCTGCTGCATGGGCATGCAGTCATGAGCCTCTCCAGGCCATGTGGTCAAGGGCACAGCTGAGGAGTGCAAGGCATGCCCTGGTTCAGCTGAGGTGAGCAGTACTTCAATGTCTAAGGAAGATGGAGCAAAGTACAAAGAGGGCTGTTCAACGGGATGTGCCTAGGTGTATGAGGCCTGCTGGGTGTCAGCCAGGAATGCTGGGGAAGCTGTGTGGAGTGGGTCTGGAGGAGGGTCACAAAGGAGATCAAAGAACTGCAGCGCATCTGCAGTGAAGAAAGGCTGATGGAGTTGGGCTTGTTCAGCCTGGAGAAGAGTTGGCTCTGGGAAGACCTCACTGTGGCCTTCCAGTACTTGAAGGGAGCTTACAAGCAGGAAGGGAACCAACTTTTTACACGGTCTGATTGCAATAGGACATTTTAAAGTATTGAGGAGAAATTTGGTTTAAACAGGCCTGCTTGGTCCAGGCCCTGGTCAGCATGATCCTGGAGGACCCATCCATCCACAGCAGGGATGGTGCTTAAGTTCTCTTCTAACCTTCACCGTTGTGTGATTGTGTAATTGCCTGATTTAAGCTGGTCTCCCATGCTGTGCTCATCCAGAAGCTGAACCAGCATGGGTTGGACAAGTGGAGAGCCAGGTGGACGGAAAGCAGCTGGCTGAAGGCCTGAGCCCAGAGCCTTCTAATGGAGGGCAGCAAGTGCAGTTGGAGGCCAGTTCCTCGTGTTTACCCCTAAGCGGAGTGTTAAGGGACTCTTGTCTGGGACGCAAGCTGATCTGACATCCCGTAGAGCTGTGCATCATGTGGTATGAGTTGTTTTTCCAGCAGCTCTGCTTTTTGCGTCCTTTTCTTGAGGACGTGCCCATGTTGCACCGGCGGCACCTTTCAAGTGAGTGCGCTGGAAGCCAAAGGAGCGATGTTGCACCTTCGTGTCACGGCACGCGGAAGTAGTGGCCAAAGCACCGAAAATGAGCAGTGTTGACAGTGAGGTCATGGCTTGGCACTTGTGCAGTATGGTTTGTGTCTCTGTTGCCAGAGAAGCTGCCAGCTCCAAACAGCCGTGTAAGCCTGGCCTGGGCCTTCTACGTATCCTGCTTTGGAGATGATGGCACATGCTTTTGTGAGAACATTGACGATATAATTCAAGAAGTGTACTTAACAGACATAATTTCTATGAAATTGAGCAAAGATTTTCATACTCTTTTTCTTCATAGAGGAAAAGGGATTGGGAACCTTTTGTAGCAGACCTGATGGTTTCTAGAGCCATGTCTTTGTAGTGGGTGAAGTGGAAAGGGCATTGTGCAAAGCAGTGAAGAGGAGGAATCTGATGCTGGCATGCATGAGAATTTTATTGAAGGAAACACACTAAAAGTAAGGATCCACTTGGTGATCACCAAGTAGAAAGAGCAAAATTTCAAGAGAAAAGAAAGAAGAAAATTTAAGCGGTCATGTTTCCAGGCAGCCTGGTCTGATGTTGTTCCATGCTTCCCTGTTTCATGCCCTGAAAAGAAGAGCCGTAGCTGGTGAGCCGATGTGGCATCAGTGACCCAGAGGTGCCTGGTCAGTGCGTGAGGCGCGTTGCAGGGTGCAGGTGTTTGGTGTCAGGGTGTGGGCGCAGGCCCTTAGCAGGGGTAGCGGGCTCTCCCGCCGTTGAAGCAGCCCAGGCCTCCGAAGCCGAAGCCGCCGGAGGAGATGGACACTCCCTGGGCGTCGAGGGCGCTGCCCACGGCAGCTGATGCGGAGGATCCGACGGCGGTGTTCTGGGGGAAGGAGCTGAGGATGGGTCCCGGCAGGGTGACCACGACGGCAGGAGGCTGGATGACGACTTGGGAGTCCTGGCACTGCCTGACACAGGGCTCGTTGCAGCTGTTAGCCAGCGGGGTGGGTCCGCAGGGGCGGCAGAGGTTGTAGCAGGACATGGCTGTGGGTGGAGGGTCTCTGCAAGAGAGGGTGTTGGGTGAGCGGAAGGTATTGAGGGGTGAGGGAAGCAAAGCTGTTGGGTTCCCAGGCAGCGGGGAGGCCTGGTTTGGGGTTGTGGGGAGCATGACAGAGAGGAGGTGAAAGGGTTGCAGAGTTTGGGGGCAGAGCAAGGTATGAAGAGTTAGGCCAGGTGGGGTGGCGAAAGAAAGGCAGCAAGGGATTCAGGCTCACCTGGAAGAGCTGAGAGGAGAAGGTGTCAGGAGAGTGGTGTGAGGGAGCGAGGCCCAGGGCCGGCTTTTATGCTGCTGTGTGAGTGCCTGAGGGCTTGGAGAGAGCCTCTGCGCATGGCAGCGTTGTGCAGCGAGTAGCTCTTGCGTGCCAGAGCCTGGCCAGTCATGAGGTGGGGTGTGTTTGCCTTCCACAGCTCTCCCTTTTCATTACCTTTTGTTGTGGATTTGATCCTTTGACCTTGTCGGCAGTTTTTAAGGGAAAATGACAATTTTGTTGCATTTACTTGGAAGGTGTGTCTCATGATGGTGGCTGGGAGATGCACATCAGGCATGGAAGAGTTGTGGTCTCAGGAGTGAGGTCACAGCGTAGCACTGATGTAGGGTGGTTTGTGTGGTGCCTTGTGTGGTGAGGATCCCATTTGGCGGTATGGAAGTTTGAAGCAGACGCTGTGGGATCCCTGTGGAGTCGAATTTCAGTTGGCTGAGGCCGTTTCTCTGCATGGCCTTTGATGGTTGCCGTGAGGATTTGGAGATTGCACAGGGAAATTGGAAGCATGCATGCTACGTGGAGATGCAGCCGTGAGCCGCTCCCGGCCATGTGGTCAAGCACATGGCTGAAGGTTGCAGGCCGTAGAATGATAGAATGATAGAATCGCAAGGTTGGAAAGGACCGACAAGATCATCTAGTCCAACCGTCCTCCCACCACCACTGCTACCACAGGCCACTAAATCATATCTCATGCCCCCGTTCAGCTGAGGTGAGTGCTCTGTGGCTTGCTGCTGAGGTGAATGGCACTTGTTGCTAAGGAAGATGAAGAGAAGTAGGGTGGACGTGCTCAAGGCTGTGAGGTCGGCCTGGTTCTCCCCATGAATGCTGAGGGAGCCATGAGATGTCCTTGCAAGGGTGCCGTCATTTGTCTTGGAGAGGTCAGAGCGCCTGGGAGGGGCTTGTGATGTGCGGGACAGAGCTCATAGCCCTGCTGTCTTGAAGGAGAAGGAAGAAGGAAGAGTGGCAAAATAGATATCTGTGGAAGTGTCCTGTGCCGCTGGGGAAGTGAAGAGGAAATCCCGGACTGTGTTGCCATATGCCAGAGGAAGAAGAACATGATGGGGAGTGCTCAATGTGGATAGCTGTCATGGGATTCCCTCCGACTGGCTAAGAAGTGGTGGGAATAGAGAGCACGAAAGGGCAAACCTACCTGTGTTTTTCTACTTTGAAGTGAGCAGCTTTGCGCATGAGGGCGTGCAGTGCCTTTGCCTTTAGCGAAGGCTTTGAGGTTTTCTCCCTGGATGTGCTGATGGGCAAAGTGTGTGCGATCTGTAGAGGGAAATGGATGCTGAGTTGGTGTGTAAAGTGGCTGAACACAAGGGTCTGGTGGTCTGAGGCGAGTGACACAGAGTCGTGATGTTGTGAGTTCGTAGCTGTTTTGGCCAAGACTGGGAAGTGAGGCCAGTGCTGTTCAGTATCGTCATGAAAAGCCAGGGTGATGGGACTGGAGCTGACTTTGGACAGCCTGCTATTCCTGACTGCTCTTGAGCGGTGCTATTGGACTATTTCCCTTTCTTTGTAGAAGATAATATGTGATGAGCAGAATGCCATCTGCCAGCCACCAGTGCTCTTGTTGACAAGGTGACGTGGTTGCAAGAGGAGGTCGCGGGGCCCTTTGGGACCAACACGTTCATTTCTAGAACCATGTCTTTGTAGTGGGTGAAATGGAATGAGCATTAAGCAAAGGAAAGAAGAGGAGGAATCTTCTGCTGGCATGCATGAGAACTTTATTGAGGAAAACACATTATAAGGAAGGATCCACTTGGTGATCACCAAGTAGAAAGGTCACGATGTAAGGTGCAGAGACAGAAGGAAGTAAGTGCCCTCATGATTGCAGACGGCCTGTTCTGAGGCTGTTCCCTGCTTGCTTGTTTTGTGCCATGAGAAGAAGATCCATGGCTGGTGTGGCCTTGTGCCATGGGTGAGACGGAGACGTGAGCTCAGTGCGTGAGGCGCGTTGCAGGGTGCAGGTGTTTGGTGTCAGGGTGTGGGCGCAGGCCCTTAGCAGGGGTAGCGGGCTCTCCCGCCGTTGAAGCAGCCCAGGCCTCCGAAGCCGAAGCCGCCGGAGGAGATGGACACTCCCTGGGCGTCGAGGGCGCTGCCCACGGCAGCTGATGCGGAGGATCCGACGGCGGTGTTCTGGGGGAAGGAGCTGAGGATGGGTCCCGGCAGGGTGACCACGACGGTGGAGGGCTGGATGACGACTTGGGAGTCCTGGCACTGCCTGACACAGGGCTCGTTGCAGCTGTTAGCCAGCGGGGTGGGTCCGCAGGGGCGGCAGAGGTTGTAGCAGGACATGGCTGTGGGGTGGAGGCCTGTGCAAGAGAGGGTGTTGTGTTAGTTGGGGGTTTTGTGAGTGTAAGGAGCTGTGCTGCGGTGACCAAGGGAGAAGGGAGAAGTGGGTTCAGGTGCAGGGAGTGTGGCAGTGGGGTGGTGCAAGATCTGGAGGCAGAGGAGTTGTGGAGAACTTGGGCAGGTGGGGCAGGGATTGAAGGGAATGGGGTTGCAGGCTCACCTGGAAGAACACAGAGGAGAAGGTGTCAGGAGAGTGGTGTGAGGGAGGGAGGCCCAGGGCCGGCTTTTATGCTGCTGTGTGAGTGCCTGAGGGCTTGGAGAGAACCTCTGCGCATGGCAGCGTTGTGCAGCGAGCAGCTCTTGCGTGCCAGAGCCTGGCCAGTCATGAGGTGGGGTGTGTTTGCCTTCCCACAACACTTCCTTTTCATTTCCTCGTGTTGTGGGTTTGATCCTTTGACCCTGTTGGCATTTTTGAGTGTGACTGGAGTGACGAGGAAGGTGCATCTCTTGGAAGATGTTGGAAGGCTTGTGCAAAGCTTTGGAGGAGTGATGTGGCCTCGTTAGTGATGCCATCGTGTGCTACTCATGCAGTCGTGTTTGTGGCCACTTTGTGAGGTGCGGACCCCATTGCAGGCATCCTTAGAGGGCTGTTCTGTGATTCCCAGGTGCGTTTGGCTTGAGACGCTGCTAGTTGCACTGCACTGCACTCCCTGCCTGCCTTCTACTGAATTTGCTTTCCTTGAGCTTAGTGGTTGTCTTCTGCATTGGGTGTGCTGTGTCAACACCTTGATTCCGGTTTTGCTTTGAAAATTGTGTTTTGGAGCAAGGAGGCAGGCTTTTTTGTGCTGTTTCAGCATCGGGCCATCCATGATGGTTTTAATATCTTTAGACTGAGGAGTGCAATGTGTGGAGTTGAGATGTTGGTGTCGTTTATTGGTGGGTGTGTGAATGGATGAAGCAGCCATGAGCCCCTTCATGACCTCTTCTGGAGAAGATGGAGCAAAGTGGAAAGGGAGGCTGTTGAACGGGATGTGCCCAGGTGTGTGAGGCCTGCTTTCCGGGTGTCAGGCCAGAATGCTGAGGAAGCTGTGTGCAGTGGGTTCAGTGGAGGTGCACAGAGAAGATCAAAGGAGTGGAGCGCGTTTACTGTGAAGAAAGGCTGATGGAGTTGGTCTTGTTCAGCCTGGAGAAGAGTTGGTTCCAGGGAGATCTGACGGTGGCCTTCCAGTACTTGAAGTGAGCTTTCAGGTGAGAGGGGAATCATCTTTTTGCATGGTCTGCTTGCAATAGGAGGATTTAAAGGATTGAGGAGCAATTTGGTTTAGATGTAAGGAAGAACTTCTTGACTCGGGTGCTGGTGAGGCCCTGGCTCAGGTTTCCTGGTCAACTTGTGCCTTGTTCATCCCTGGTTTTTCATTCAAGGCCAGGTTGGATGGGGCCCTGTTGGGAGGCCGTTAGCCCACAGAAGGGATTTTGGATAAGATCCCTTCCAACCTTCACTGTTCCGCATTTGTATAATGGTATGATTTGAGGCTGTGTCCCATGCCACGCTCATGGAGAAGCTGAGGCAGTGTGGGTTAGACAAGTGGAGAGCTTCCGAGGTGGACGGAAAGCAGCTGGTGGAAGGCCTGGGCCCAGAGCCTTGTGATGGAGGGCAGCAAGTGTAGTTGGAGGTAAGTTCCTCCTGCTTACCAGTGGACTGTTAAGGATCTCCTCTCCATGCTGCGTGCTGCTCTTGCATCGCGGAGTGTTGCGTGTCATCAGTTATGAGTTGCTCTTCCAACAGTCTGCCTTTGTGCATACCTGAGGACGCGTCCATTTGGCACTGGTGGCACATTCCAAGTGAGAGTACTGGAGGGCAGAAGAGGGATTTGGCACGTTGGTGTCAGAGGATGCGGAAGATTCTGTGTCCAAAGCACAGAAAAGGAGTCAGTGAGGTCATGGCTTGGCACTTGTGCAATATGGTTTGTGCTTTGTTGTTAGAGGAGCTGCCAATTGCAAACAGCCGTGGGAGCTTGGGCTGGGCATTCTGGGTGTCCCAGGTTGGAGAAGATGGCTCTTCCCTTTCTGAAATGAATACCCACGTCATTCCCCAAGGGATCCTAATAGGCGTAATTTCTAAGGATTTCTGCCAAGATTTTCCTAGTTTTTCTCCATATGGTTCTGGGGAAAACGTCTAGCACAGATATAGGCAAAGACAGTAAGCGTTGAGTGAACTGTTGCCTCACAAGTCCAACTCAAAGGCTTTTTTCAACTGTGGTTCTGCACCAGAGAGCAGTGGGCATGGAACAGGCTCCCTAAAGCAGTGCAGATGCACCATGGCTGCTGGATTTCAAGACACGTTGGGCAATGCCTTCAGATCCACCATTTAATTTTTAAGGAGCACGTTGTGGAAACATGAGTTGGACTCATATGTTTGTTGTTCAGAGTGAGGGTTTCAGTAATTCCTCGGTGAACTCTGAGGACGCAGTCTCTCGTGGGCTGCAGACCTGAGTTGTTTGTGGGGGTATTTGCATCCCAAATGGTAACGGAGTGTGTCGGGCTGTCCGTAGTGAAGAGAGCAATTTTTCTTCATGTTCTTTTTAGGCGTGTGTAATTCTTGGATTTGTGGAGATCAGGAAGGTTCTGCATGAGTTGAATGAACCTGTAGAGTTGCACCCATGAGTGGTGAGGGTATGATGTGTTGACCATGCTGACATCAATTAAGTTGGAAGGATCAGTGTAATGAGAAGCGGTTTCTGTAAACTGTAAGAGACTCTTGCTGTTCCCATCTTAAAGTAATGAAGAATGAAGACGGATGGAAGTTCAGCCTGGTCGGCCTGACATTAGTCCCGGGGAAGGAGGTGGTGGAAATCCTCCCAGAAAGTACAGCCGTGCACAGAATGGCTCAGAAGTTGTTGGAAGTAGAGAACAAAGTTGCACACGCCCACCTCAGATTTTCAGCAGTAAAGTGATTAGTTACGTGCATGAGGGGGTGAAGTGACATTTGATGCCCTTGCCTTTAGGAATGGCTTTGAGGCTTCCTCCCATGACATGCTTTATAGGCAAACTGTCAGCAAACTGCTCAGGTAAGTAGATGCTGAGATGTTCCTAGAAGTGTCTGAAGGCAGGGATCTGGTGGTGTGAGAGGAGTGTCAGAGACCTGATGTGGTGAGTTCCGAGTTGTCCAGGCCAAGACGGGGAAGTGAATGAAAAGGAAGTGAAGAGAATGACGTTCAGTGTCTTCACCAAACGCCTGGGTGCGGGGACTGGACGTGATTGTGGACAGCCTGCTATTGCTGACTGTGCTTGAGCGGGGCTGTTGCACTGTAAGAAATGAAGACGATAGCACAAAAAGAAACGATTCTGTGACCGTGTTTGTTGTCAATCTGAGTGAAACTTGCCCAGGTGGAAAAGGAATCAAGTGTGTGCTGACCCAGAGGTGTTGTATGAGAGAGCATGGGCAGAAGAGCGTCAATGTGGCCACGACTTGATTAGTGTAGGAGTAGATAATGTATTATGTGCTGAAGGCCATGTGCCAGGCACCAAAGCTCTTGTTGGAGGCACGGGTGCAAGAGGATGTGTTGGGGCCCTTTTGTAGCAGACCTGATGGTTTCTGGAGCCGTGTCTTTGTAGTGTGTGAAGTGGAAAGGGCATTGTGCAAAGCAATGAAGAGGAGGAATCTGAGGCTGACGTGCAAGAGAACTTTATTGAGGGAGAGACACTAAAAGTAAGGATCCACTTGGTGATCGCCAAGTGGAAAGAGCACAATTTCCAGTGCAAGGACAGAGGAAAGTTTAAGCGGTCATGTTTCGAGGCAGCCTGGTCTGATGCTGTTCCATGCTTCCCTGTTTCATGCCCTGAAAAGAAGAGCCATAGCTGGTGATCCCATGTGGCACCAGCGACTCAGACGTGCCTGGTCAGTGCGTGAGGCGCGTTGCAGGGTGCAGGTGTTTGGTGTCAGGGTGTGGGCGCAGGCCCTTAGCAGGGGTAGCGGGCTCTCCCGCCGTTGAAGCAGCCCAGGCCTCCGAAGCCGAAGCCGCCGGAGGAGATGGACACTCCCTGGGCGTCGAGGGCGCTGCCCACGGCAGCTGATGCGGAGGATCCGACGGCGGTGCTCTGGGGGAAGGAGCTGAGGATGGGTCCCGGCAGGGTGACCAGCACGGCAGGAGGCTGGATGACGACCTGGGAGTCCTGGCACTGCCTGACACAGGGCTCGTTGCAGCTGTTAGCCAGCGGGGTGGGTCCGCAGGGGCGGCAGAGGTTGTAGCAGGACATGGCTGTGGGGTGGAGGATCTCTGCAAGAGAGGGCGTTGGGTGAGCGGAGGGTGTTGAGGGGTGAGTGAAGCAAAGCCGTTGGGTTCCCAGGCAGCGGGGAGGCCTGGTTTGGGGTTATGGGGAGAATGACAGAGAGGAGGTGAAAGGGTTGCCGAGTTTGGGGGCAGAGCAAGATATGGAGAGTTAGGCCAGGTGGGGTGGCGAAAGAAAGGCAGCAAGGGATTCAGGCTCACCTGGAAGAGCTGAGAGGAGAAGGTGTCAGGAGAGTGGTGTGAGGGAGCGAGGCGCAGGGCCGGCTTTTATGCTGCTGTGTGAGTGCCTGAGGGCTTGGAGAGAGCCTCTGCGCATGGCAGCATTGCGTGCAGCGAACAGCTCTTGCGTGCCAATGCTTGACCAGTGATGACACGATGTGTTTTTGTCTTCCACAAATGCTACCTTTTCATTTCCTTCTCTTGTGGTTATGTTCCTTTGACCCTGTTGGTAGTGTTCACGTGGGACTGGTATTTGAGTCCATACATGCTGAAAGTGTGAGTGGTGGGTGGGTATCAGGAGTGAGGTCACCGTGTGGCACTTGTGGTGGTGGTTTGTGGCTGTGTTGTGAGGTGTGTACGCCATGTCCTGGCATCCTTGTCAAGCAGCTCTAGGCTTCTTTGCCTCTTGGGCTTTATTGCCAGTGGAATTGCATTGCCTCCTTCCTTGCCTTTGTCCCACGTGACAAAGCAGTCTTCAGCCCATCTCTCTCTCCCCCTGGGAGCGCTGCCTGCTCAGGTGTCTGCTGCCCCTGGTGCCTGCAGAGGTGCAGCCGCAGAAAGGAGGCTGCCTGCTGTGCGCCTGGGGTGGACAACCAGAGCAGGATGCTGTCCGTGTGGGGCTGTGTCAGAGCTGACAGGGCTTTTGGAGTTGGGAGTACGGCCTTAGTCCCAGAAAGGTCCCAGTGTCCTCTCTCTATGCCACCCTTATGGGGGATCATTCAGATGGAAGCCTGGGCTTTGGTCTGACACAGTGCCATCTGGAGTTCCCTTTGTGCTGCCCGGTGGGATGTGGGAAAGATGCATGCTGCCGGTTGCTGGGTCAAGTGAAGAAATTGTGCTCCTGGGTGTGCAAAAGTGTACAGGACCTGACAAGTTTCTCCCACAGATGCTGAGGGACATGCCTGATGTCTTTGTAAGGCCCTTTTCAGCTGATCCTGTAAGGTCCTGGTGAATCGGAGTGATTCCTGAAGAATGGAAGAGACTCATCTCCCTCCTGCGTTCAAGAAATGAAGAAGGAAGTTTAGAGGAACTTCAGGCTGGTTGACCTGATGTTAGTCAGTGGGGAGGAGGTGAAGGCAATCCTCGCAGAAAGCAGTGGATTTACAAAGCCACCTCAGTTTCCTCTACACTGAAGTGATGTGCCTGGTGGATGACGGGGGGCCGTGACAGTTGATTGCCTTGCCTTTAGTAAAGGCATTGAGGCTTCCTCCCATGGCGCGATCCCAGAGAAACTGTCAAAGAGGACGCAGGGGTGGGCTTGAATGTGGCTGAATGCAGCGGTGTGGTGAAGTGCCCCGATTGTGTCAAGGCTCGGTAGTAAGGCCAGCACTGTTTAGCGCCTGCATGAAAAAGCTGGGCGATGGTAGAGATCCCAGTGAGTTTGCAAATGGTAGAAGATGGGAAGGAGCAGCAGATGGCCCAGGTGAATAGTCCTCGTTTGTGAAGGATGTGGAGAGGCTGGGTTGTGTGTCACAGAGGGACATCCAGAGGCAGCAGGAGAGGAAAGTGAAGTCGTGCAGATGGGAAGCAGTAACAGGGAGCAATGGAAATGAGAGGGTGGCAGCCAGCTTTGCTGAGAAGGACCTGGATTTTGCTGTTGGCGAGCAAGGTGATGGTAGGGCAACAACGCAGCCGTGTGACAAAAGAGTTCATCGTTCTCCAGAAGGCCATTGGGAAGAGCATCGCTAGCACGCTGGAGGATGCACTCTTTTATTTCTGCTCAGTGCAGGTGGTTCAAGTTTAAGTTTCCAGGTGGAAGACAGACATGGCTATGGTGGAGCAGTTCCAGTGCAGGGCTTCCCCAGTGCTGATGGGCCTGGAGCTTCCTTACGATGTGGAGAAGCTGAGACAGCAGGCAGTTTTGAGTCGGGACACAAGGATACTCTTGATAGATCTTGTCCTTGCGTATAAATCCCAGATGTTAGGGAAGGATGAGAAGAGAGCCAGCCCTTTTGCATGACCGTCTGCTGCCAGAAGAAAGGACGGTGGACAGCACTGAATTTGAACCTTCCTTGGAAGAGAAAGGAAGCTTTTCCCAGTGTGAGGGAGGCAAGCGGTAGAACAGGTTACCCAGCAGAATAATTGGTGTAGTCCCTGTCCTTTGAGGTACTGAAAATATGGGCTGTGTTCCCTGTCTGACAGCTGTACCTGAGTGTGCTTGAGCGGGACAGTAGGACAGCGTGGTCACTACAAATTCTTTAACAGGTAAAGGATTCTGTGTCTGTGGTTTTTTGGTCATTATAGGAGAATCCTGCTGGGGTGTGCTGCCATGGAGAGGTTGTTTCAGTGGACATGGGCAGAAGGGCGTTGGTGTGCCCAAGAGTTTGTGTGGGCAAGCGTGGATGTTGTGTGATGTGCTGGAAGCCCAGTCGCTGCCCCAGCTGTCCTTGCTGGTACCATTAGTGACAGGGGAGGTCATGGAGCCCCCTTGGTCCCATCCTACTGGCCTCTTGAGCCGTGTCTTTTGAATGGGAGAAGTGTGAAGAGCATTTGTTGAAGAAAGGATGGAGAGAATTGTGAGGCTGGTGTGCAAGAGAACTTTATTGAGGAAAATACATGAAAGGAAGGAGCACGAAGACTGAAAACCATGGCCTTAAGTGCATGTAGCATGACCATCAGCATCACTGTAGAGAAAGAAAAGGATTTAGAGAAGTACGTTCAAGATATTAAATTTTTCAGAGGCCCTCCTTGTAAGCAGTGTTGTCAGGTCCCGTTCCCTGCTTGCTTCTTTGTTACGATGAATGAAGAGCCATGGTTGAAGAGGTGCTGATGCCATGTGCTGTCAGTGACCCAGAGGTGCGTGGTCAGTGCGTGAGGCGCGTTGCAGGGTGCAGGTGTTTGGTGTCAGGGTGTGGGCGCAGGCCCTTAGCAGGGGTAGCGGGCTCTCCCGCCGTTGAAGCAGCCCAGGCCTCCGAAGCCGAAGCCGCCGGAGGAGATGGACACTCCCTGGGCGTCGAGGGCGCTGCCCACGGCAGCTGATGCGGAGGATCCGACGGCGGTGTTCTGGGGGAAGGAGCTGAGGATGGGTCCCGGCAGGGTGACCACGACGGTGGAGGGCTGGATGACGACTTGGGAGTCCTGGCACTGCCTGACACAGGGCTCGTTGCAGCTGTTAGCCAGCGGGGTGGGTCCGCAGGGGCGGCAGAGGTTGTAGCAGGACATGGCTGTGGGGTGGAGGGTCTCTGCAAGAGAGGGTGTTGGGTGAGCGGAGGGTGTTGAGGGGTGAGTGAAGCAAAGCCGTTGGGTTCCCAGGCAGCGGGGAGGCCTGGTTTCGGGTTGTGGGGAGCATGACAGAGAGGAGGTGGAAAGGTTGCAGAGTTTGGGGGCAGAGCAAGGTATGGGGTGTGAGGTAGGGGGTGGGAGCAGAGGAGTTCTGGAGAGCTGGGCCAGGTGCAGTGGGTGAAGGAGGGCAGCAGGGTGCGGATTCACCTGGAGGCTTTCAGAGGAGAAGGTGTCAGGAGAGTGGTGTGAGCGAGGCCCAGGACCGGCTTTTATGGTGCTGTGTGAGTGCCTGAGGGCTTGGAGAGAGCCTCTGCGCATGGCAGCGTTGTGCAGTGAGCAGCTCTTGCGTGCCAGAGCCTGGCCAGTCATGAGGTGGGGTGTGTTTGCCTTCCCACAACACTTCCTTTTCATTTCCTCGTGTTGTGGGTTTGATCCTTTGACCCTGTCGGCACTTTTGAGTGTGACTGGAGTGACGAGGAAGGTGCATCTCTTGGAAGATGTTGGAAGGCTTGTGCAAAGCTTTGGAGGAGTGATGTGGTCTCGTTAGTGATGCCATTGTGTGCTACTCATGCAGTCGTGTTTGTGGACACTTTGTGAGGTGCGGACCCCATTGCAGGCATCCTTAGAGGGCTGTTCTGTGATTCCCAGGTGCGTTTGGCTTGAGACGCTGCTAGTTGCACTGCACTGCACTCCCTGCCTGCCTTCTACTGAATTTGCTTTCCTTGAGCTTAGTGGTTGTCTTCTGCATTGAGTGTGCTGTGTCAACACCTTGATTCCGGTTTTGCTTTGAAAACTGTGTTTTGGAGCAAGGAGGCAGGCTTTTTTGTGCTGTTTCAGCATCGGGCCATCCACGATGGTTTTAATATCTTTAGACTGAGGAGTGCAATGTGTGGAGTTGAGATGTTGGGGTCGTTTATTGGTGGGTGTGTGAATGGATGAAGCAGCCATGAGCCCCTTCATGACCTCTTCTGGAGAAGATGGAGCAAAGTAAAAAGAGGGGCTGTTGTACGGGATGTGCCTAGGTGTGTGAGGCCTGCTTTCCGGGTGTCAGGCCGGAATGCTGAGGAAGCTGTGTGCAGTGGGTTCAGTGGAGGTGCACAGAGAAGATCAAAGGAGTGGAGCGCGTTTACTGTGAAGAAAGGCTGATGGAGTTGGGCTTGTTCAGCCTGGAGAGAAGTTGGTTCCAGGGAGATCTGATGGTGGCCTTCCAGTACTTGAAGGGAGCTTTCAGGTGGGAGGGGAATCATCTTTTTACACGGTCTGCTTGCAATAGAAGGATTTAAAGGATTGAGGAGCAATTTGGTTTAGATGTAAGGAAGAACTTCTTGACTCGGGTGCTGGTGAGGCCCTGGCTCAGGTTTCCTGGTCAACTTGTGCCTTGTTCATCCCTGGTTTTTCATTCAAGGCCAGGTTGGATGGGGCCCTGTTGGGAGGCCGTCGGCCCACAGAAGGGATGGTGGTTAAGATCCCTTCCAACCTTCACTGTTCCGCATTTGTATAATGGTATGATTTGAGGCTGTATCCCATGCCACGCTCATGGAGATGCTGAGGCAGTGTGGGTTAGACAAGTGGAGAGCTTCCGAGGTGGACGGAAAGCAGCTGGTGGAAGGCCTGGGCCCAGAGCCTTGTGATGGAGGGCAGCAAGTGTAGTTGGAGGTAAGTTCCTCCTGCTTACCAGTGGACTGTTAAGGATCTCCTCTCCATGCTGCGTGCTGCTCTTGCATCGCGGAGTGTTGCGTGTCATCAGTTATGAGTTGCTCTTCCAACAGTCTGCCTTTGTGCATACCTGAGGACGCGTCCATTTGGCACTGGTGGCACATTCCAAGTGAGAGTACTGGAGGGCAGAGGAGGGATTTGGCACGTTGGTGTCAGAGGATGCGGAAGATTCTGTGTCCAAAGCACAGAAAAGGAGTCAGCGAGGTCATGGCTTGGCTCTTGTGCAATAGGGTTTGTGCCTTTGTTGTTAGAGGAGCTGCCAATTGCAAACAGCCGTGGGAGCTTGGGCTGGGCATTCTGGGTGTCCCAGGTTGGAGAAGATGGCTCTTCCCTTTCTGAAATGAATACCCACGTCATTCCCCAAGGGATCCTAATAGGCGTAATTTCTAAGGATTTCTGCCAAGATTTTCCTAGTTTTTCTCCATATGGTTCTGGGGAAAACGTCTAGCACAGACATAGGCAAAGACATAAAGCGTTGAGTGAACTGTTGCCTCACAAGTCCAAGTCAAAGGCTTTTTTCAACTGTGGTTCTGCACCAGAGAGCAGTGGGCATGGAACAGGCTCCTTAAAGCAATGCAGATGCACCATGGCTGCTGGATTTCAAGAAACATTGGGCAATGCCTTCAAATCCACCATTTAATTTTTAAGGAGCACATTGTGGAGGCATGAGTTGGACTCATATGTTTGTTGTTCAGAATGAGGGTTTCAGTAATTCCTCGGTGAACTCTGAGGACGCAGTCTCTCGTGGGCTGCAGATCTGAGGTGATTGTGGGGGTATTTGCATCCCAAATGGTAACGGAGTGTGTCGGGCTGTCCGTAGTGAAGAGAGCAATTTTTCTTCATGTTCTTTTTAGGCGTGTGTAATTCTTGGATTTGTGGAGATCAGGAGGGTTCTACATGAGTTGAATGAACCTGTAGTGTTGCACCCATGAGTGGTGAGGGTCTGGTGTGTTGACCATGCTGACATCAATTACGTTGGAAGGATCAGTGTAACGAGAAGCAGTTTCTGTAAACTGTAAGAGACTCTTGCTGTTCCCATCTTAAAGTAATGAAGAATGAAGACGGATGGAAGTTCAGCCTGGTCGGCCTGACATTAGTCCCGGGGAAGGAGGTGGTGGAAATCCTCCCAGAAAGTGCAGCCATGCACAGAATGGCTCAGAAGTTGTTGGAAGTAGAGAACAAAGTTGCACACGCCCACCTCAGATTTTCAGCAGTAAAGTGATTAGTTACGTGCATGAGGGGGTGAAGTGACATTTGATGCCCTTGCCTTTAGGAATGGCTTTGAGGCTTCCTCCCATGACATGCTTTATAGGCAAACTGTCAGCAAACTGCTCAGGTAAGCAGATGCTCAGATGTTCTTAGAAGTGTCTGAAGGCAGGGATCTGGTGGTGTGAGAGGAGTGTCAGAGACCTGATGTGGTGAGTTCCGAGTTGTCCAGGCCAAGACGGGGAAGTGAATGAAAGGGAAGTGAAGAGAATGACGTTCAGTGTCTTCACCAAACGCCTGGGTGCGGGGACTGGACGTGATTGTGGACAGCCTGCTATTGCTGACTGTGCTTGAGCGGGGCTGTTGCACTGTAAGAAATGAAGACGATAGCACAAAAAGAAACGATTCTGTGACCATGTTTGTTGTCAATCTGAGTGAATCTTGCCCAGGTGGAAAAGGAATCAAGTGTGTGCTGACCCAGAGGTGTTGTATGAGAGAGCATGGGCAGAAGAGCGTCAATGTGGCCACGACTTGATTAGTGTAGGAGTAGATAATGTATTATGTGTTGAAGGCCATGTGTTAGGCACCAAAGCTCTTGTTGGAGGCACGGGTGCAAGAGGAGGTGTTGGGGCCCTTTTGTAGCAGACCTGATGGTTTCTGGAGCCGTGTCTTTGTAGTGTGTGAAGTGGAAAGGGCATTGTGCAAAGCAATGAAGAGGAGGAATCTGAGGCTGACGTGCAAGAGAACTTTATTGAGGGAAGGACACTAAAAGGAAGGATCCACTTGGTGATCGCCAAGTGGAAAGAGCACAATTTCCAGTGCAAGGACAGAGGAAAGTTTAAGCGGTCATGTTTCCAGGCAGCCTGGTCTGATGTTGTTCCATGCTTCCCTGTTTCATGCCATGAAAAGAAGAGCCATAGCTGGTGAGCCGATGTGACATCAGTGACCCAGAGGTGCGTGGTCAGTGCGTGAGGCGCGTTGCAGGGTGCAGGTGTTTGGTGTCAGGGTGTGGGCGCAGGCCCTTAGCAGGGGTAGCGGGCTCTCCCGCCGTTGAAGCAGCCCAGGCCTCCGAAGCCGAAGCCGCCGGAGGAGATGGACACTCCCTGGGCGTCGAGGGCGCTGCCCACGGCAGCTGATGCGGAGGATCCGACGGCGGTGCTCTGGGGGAAGGAGCTGAGGATGGGTCCCGGCAGGGTGACCACGACGGTGGAGGGCTGGATGACGACTTGGGAGTCCTGGCACTGCCTGACACAGGGCTCGTTGCAGCTGTTAGCCAGCGGGGTGGGTCCGCAGGGGCGGCAGAGGTTGTAGCAGGACATGGCTGTGGGTGGAGGGTCTCTGCAAGAGAGGGTGTTGGGTGAGCGGAGGGTGTTAAGGGGTGAGGGAAGCAAAGCCGTTGGGTTCCCAGGCAGCGGGGAGGCCTGGTTTGGGGTTATGGGGAGAATGACAGAGAGGAGGTGAAAGGGTTGCAGAGTTTGGGGGCAGAGCAAGATATGGAGAGTTAGGCCAGGTGGGGTGGCGAAAGAAAGGCAGCAAGGGATTCAGGCTCACCTGGAAGAGCTGAGAGGAGAAGGTGTCAGGAGAGTGGTGTGAGGGAGCGAGGCGCAGGGCCGGCTTTTATGCTGCTGTGTGAGTGCCTGAGGGCTTGGAGAGAGCCTCTGAGCATGGCAGCATTGCGTGCAGCGAACAGCTCTTGCGTGCCAATGCTTGACCAGTGATGACACGATGTGTTTTTGTCTTCCACAAATGCTGCCTTTTCATTTCCTTCTCTTGTGGTTATGTTCCTTTGACCCTGTTGGTAGTGTTCACGTGGGACTGGTATTTGAGTCCATACATGCTGAAAGTGTGAGTGGTGGGTGGGTATCAGGAGTGAGGTCACCGTGTGGCACTTGTGGTGGTGGTTTGTGGCTGTGTTGTGAGGTGTGTACGCCATGTCCTGGCATTCTTGTCAAGCAGCTCTAGGCTTCTTTGCCTCTTGGGCTTTATTGCCAGTGGAATTGCATTGCCTCCTTCCTTGCCTTTGTCCCACGTGACAAAGCAGTCTTCAGCCCATCTCTCTCTCCCCCTGGGAGCGCTGCCTGCTCAGGTGTCTGCTGCCCCTGGTGCCTGCAGAGGTGCAGCCGCAGAAAGGAGGCTGCCTGCTGTGCGCCTGGGGTGGACAACCAGAGCAGGATGCTGTCCGTGTGGGGCTGTGTCAGAGCTGACAGGGCTTTTGGAGTTGGGAGTACTGCCTTAGTCCCAGAAAGGTCC
The DNA here is from genome assembly GCF_026119805.1 of Tympanuchus pallidicinctus. NCBI lineage: Eukaryota > Metazoa > Chordata > Aves > Galliformes > Phasianidae > Tympanuchus > Tympanuchus pallidicinctus. Next base: position 75,265,404 of record NW_026294769.1, read on the forward strand.
CAGTGTCCTCTCTCTATGCCACCCTTATTGGGGATCATTCAGATGGAAGCCTGGGCTTTGGTCTGACACAGTGCCATCTGGAGTTCCCTTTGTGCTGCCCGGTGGGATGTGGGAAAGATGCATGCTGCCGGTTGCTGGGTCAAATGAAGAAGTTGTGCTCCTGGGTGTGCAAAAGTGTACAGGACCTGACAAGTTTCTCCCACAGATGCTGAGGGACGCGCCTGATGTCTTTGTAAGGCCCTTTCAGTTGACCCTGTAAGGTCCTGGTGAATCGGAGTGATTCCTGAAGAATGGAAGAGACTCATCTCCCTCCTGCGTTCAAGAAATGAAGAAGGAAGTTTAGAGGAACTTCAGGCTGGTTGACCTGATGTTAGTCAGTGGGGAGGAGGTGAAGGCAATCCTCGCAGAAAGCAGTGGGTTTACACAGCCACCTCAGTTTCCTCTACACTGAAGTGATGTGCCTGGTGGATGACGGGGGGCCGTGACAGTTGATTGCCTTGCCTTTAGTAAAGGCATTGAGGCTTCCTCCCATGGCGCGATCCCAGAGAAACTGTCAAAGAGGACGCAGGGGTGGGCTTGAATGTGGCTGAATGCAGCGGTGTGGTGAAGTGCCCCGATTGTGTCAAGGCTCGGTAGTAAGGCCAGCACTGTTCAGCGCCTGCATGAAAAAGCTGGGCGATGGTAGAGATCCCAGTGAGTTTGCAAATGGTAGAAGATGGGAAGGAGCAGCAGATGGCCCAGGTGAATAGTCCTCGTTTGTGAAGGATGTGGAGAGGCTGGGTTGTGTGTCACAGAGGGACATCCAGAGGCAGCAGGAGAGGAAAGTGAAGTCGTGCAGATGGGAAGCAGTAACAGGAAGCAATGGAAATGAGAGAGTGGCAGCCAGCTTTGCTGAGAAGGACCTGGGTTTTGCTGTTGGCGAGCAAGGTGATGGTAGGGCAACAACGCAGCCGTGTGACAAAAGAGTTCATCGTTCTCCAGAAGGCCGTTGGGAAGTGCATCGCTAGCACGCTGGAGGATGCACTCTTTTATTTCTGTTTAGTGCAGGTGGTTCAAGTTTAAGTTTCCCAGGTGGAAGACAGACATGGCTATGGTGGAGCAGTTCCAGTGCAGGGCTTCCCCAGTGCTGATGGGCCTGGAGCTTCCTTACGATGTGGAGAAGCTGAGACAGCAGGCAGTTTTGAGTCGGGACACAAGGATACTCTTGATAGATCTTGTCCTTGGGTATAAATCCCAGATGTTAGGGAAGGATGAGAAGAGAGCCAGCCCTTTTGCATGACCGTCTGCTGCCAGAAGAAAGGACGGTGGACAGCACTGAATTTGAACCTTCCTTGGAAGAGAAAGGAAGCTTTTCCCAGTGTGAGGGAGGCAAGCGGTAGAACAGGTTACCCAGCAGAATAATTGGTGTAGTCCCTGTCCTTTGAGGTACTGAAAATATGGGCAGTGTTCCCTGTCTGACAGCTGTACCTGAGTGTGCTTAAGTGGGACAGTAGGACAGCGTGGTCACTACAAATTCTTTAACAGGTAAAGGATTCTGTGTCTGTGGTTTTTTGGTCATTATAGGAGAATCCTGCTGGGGTGTGCTGCCATGGAGAGGTTGTTTCAGTGGACATGGGCAGAAGGGCGTTGGTGTGCCCAAGAGTTTGTGTGGGCAAGCATAGATGTTGCGTGATGTGCTGGAAGCCCAGTCGCTGCCCCAACTGTTCTTGCTGGTACCATTTGTGGCAGGGGAGGTCATGGAGCCCCCTTGGTCCCATCCTACTGGCCTCTTGAGCCGTGTCTTTTGAATGGGAGAAGTGTGAAGAGCATTTGTTGAAGAAAGGATGGAGAGAATTGTGAGGCTGGTGTGCAAGAGAACTTTATTGAGGAAAATACATGAAAGGAAGGAGCACGAAGACTGAAAGCCATGGCCTTAAGTGCATGTAGCATGACCATCAGCATCACTGTAGAGAAAGAAAAGGATTTAGAGAAGTACGTTCAAGATATTAAATTTTTCAGAGGCCCTCCTTGTAAGCAGTGTTGTCAGGTCCCGTTCCCTCCTTGCTTCTTTGTTACGAGGAATGACGAGCCATGGTTGAAGAGGTGCTGATGCCATGTGCTGTCAGTGACCCAGAGGTGCGTGGTCAGTGCGTGAGGCGCATTGCAGGGTGCAGGTGTTTGGTGTCAGGGTGTGGGCGCAGGCCCTTAGCAGGGGTAGCGGGCTCTCCCGCCGTTGAAGCAGCCCAGGCCTCCGAAGCCGAAGCCGCCGGAGGAGATGGACACTCCCTGGGCGTCGAGGGCGCTGCCCACGGCAGCTGATGCGGAGGATCCGACGGCGGTGCTCTGGGGGAAGGAGCTGAGGATGGGTCCCGGCAGGGTGACCACGACGGTGGAGGGCTGGATGACGACTTGGGAGTCCTGGCACTGCCTGACACAGGGCTCGTTGCAGCTGTTAGCCAGCGGGGTGGGTCCGCAGGGGCGGCAGAGGTCGTAGCAGGACATGGCTGTGGGGTGGAGGGTCTCTGCAAGAAAAGGTGTTGGGTGAGCGGAGGGTGTTGAGGGGTGAGTGAAGCAAAGCCGTTGGGTTCCCAGGCAGCGGGGAGGCCTGGTTGTGGGGAGCATGACAGAGAGGAGGTGGAAAGGTTGCAAAGTTTGGGGGCAGAGCAAGGTATGGGGTATGAGGTAGGGGGTGGGAGCAGAGGAGTTGTGGAGAGCTGGGCCAGGTGCAGTGGGTGAAGGAGGGCAGCAGGGTGCAGATTCACCTGGAGGCTTGCAGAGGAGAAGGTGTCAGGAGAGTGGTGTGAGGGAGCGAGGCCCAGGGCCGGCTTTTATGCTGCTGTGTGAGTGCCTGAGGGCTTGGAGAGAGCCTCTGCGCATGGCAGCGTTGTGCAGTGAGCAGCTCTTGCGTGCCAGAGCCTGGCCAGTCATGAGGTGGGGTGTGTTTGCCTTCCCACAACACTTCCTTTTCATTTCCTCGTGTTGTGGGTTTGATCCTTTGACCCTGTTGGCATTTTTGAGTGTGACTGGAGTGACGAGGAAGGCGCATCTCTTGGAAGATGTTGGAAGGCTTGTGCAAAGCTTTGGAGGAGTGATGTGGCCTCGTTAGTGATGCCATCGTGTGCTACTCATGCAGTCGTGTTTGTGGCCACTTTGTGAGGTGCGGACCCCATTGCAGGCATCCTTAGAAGCTGTTCTGTGACTCCCGGGTGCGTTTGGCTTTGAGACGCTGCTAGTTGCACTGCACTGCACTCCCTGCCTGCCTTCTACTGAATTTGCTTTCCTTGAGCTTAGTGGTTGTCTTCGGCATTGGGTGTGCTGTGTCAACACCTTGATTCCGTTTTTGCTTTGAAAACTGTGTTTTG